>NW_023502065.1:600000-926861 GCF_013396075.1 Fusarium subglutinans | reverse complement strand
ATAATTTCTTAGCTTATAGTAAAGAAAAAGTAGCTAGTTTCTAGAGGTAGCTAGTTTCCCTATATTTAACGTTATAGCACTTTTACAAGTACTATATACTAAGAAGGACTAGTTAACGAATAAGAAGGCAGGAATTTGTTATGTAATTACCTATTTTGTATTTTACTTTTCTATTTAGGACTAGTACGTCTCTTTACTCCTTGTTGGAGGTTGGCTGGGGGAAGCCCAGTGGGACGTTAAATAATAATCAATTAATCAATCAATCATATCAGTTTGGCAATTACTTGTCGCAACACCAGCCAGCAAAGCTTCGGATTGAATTGACGCTGGAATTGGCAATACATTGCCATTATTGCTATAACTCCTTAAGCGGAATTGACTTAAACGGTGGTCACTTGGCATAAACAAGTTACAAACCACAAGTAATTATAGCCCTGATAGAGAATGGAGCAGCTTGTCAGAACTTGTCGTTGAGTTCTTTCTTTCTGCCCCTAAACCTTGCCAATCAAGGACCACTGTGCTGACTAACAGTCTGTAGATTTAGGAAAGAGCTGCTTCCTGTCAAGGAAGATAGTTTATAACTTAAGACGAAGGTTTGGAGCAGGCACTCTCTGAACTTAAAATTTCCACGTGCCGCTACGTCCATCAGCCAAAACACCAACATCCAAGATCGCGATACCAACAAAAAGATATTCAAGAGCTCACGAGAGCAAAAGAAGAGGTTTCATCAGGGAATCGAACCCTCTCCCCGACGCTGCTCGAATGGCAACGGAGAATTTTACCACTAAACCAATTACGCTTGATGAAGAAACAGTTTAGTATTGAGTGCTATGGAGCCTGCATGGACGGCATTGACAAGAAAACCGCCCCTTACGCGTGTCTGTTGCCGACGGCTACACTCAAGCATGATTCTACATAAACACCAGGGTATTATCTCCGAGAGCTCAAAATGAGACCAAAAACATCGAAATCCGTCCTCCATCGTACGCCATCCCCACTGGTTCTTATGGACCCCAGGACCCCCGTTGCCACCATGACTGCCTACTTCTTGACACCACGGGCACTGACCTCGCCCTTCTCACCAATGTTGAGCTTAATTCGGCACTCAGGACAGTACCACTTAGTCGTTCGGGCAGGTACCTCATCGAGGCCGACACATTCGAGGTGAAACCATTCCTGCTTACACTGCCGGTCTGTCAGTTTTATGTCTGTTTGCTTCTTGCGTGCCGTGGAGGAAGAAAGGTAGATATTTGAGGCGGTAGAGTCGCTTACGTAGTCGGCATTTTCGCAAGCAATCATTGTGCCAAAGCTGACTCTGTTACAGAGACAATACCTCGGCTCGTCTGGGTCAATAGGATTACCATCATCGTCAACATCCTCCAGCTCGACCTCGACAGACCCCTTGTCCTTCTTCGTGCGAGCCTTCTTCTTCGGTGGCGCCTTTCGTTTACCCACAGCGCTGTTACCGCCGCTTTTGGTGGTGCTAACAATTCCAGGAGCAGGCCGTTTGGTTCGCTTCGGTGGTCGAGGCTCAGGAGCAGGTGTGTTGCGAGCGGTGCTCGCTCGTCGTGGTCGATCCGCAGCTAACGAAGGCTGCGGCTCTTGACTCGCAGCTTTACCTCGAGAGCTGGGCCGGCGTATGACAAGACCTTCGGGGCCAGCAGTCAATCCAGGAGTAGGCGCTCGAGAAGGAACCTGCTTGTTTGCTGTCTTACTTGCTGCTTCGTGAGCAAGTTGAGAGAGGGACTGTGGAGGAGGGGGAGGGGGGGATGTTGGGGGAGCAAGAGCAATTTGTACATGTTGGAGCTGAGGTGCCGGGGATGAGTTCTGCTCAGTTTTGAGAGGCTCCTCTTCAGATATCTCCGGAATTGGTGGTATCACTTGAGGCGGCGGTAATTCTGCTTGCTGTTGTGCCTGCTGTGTTCGCTTTGCTGCCTCACCTCGGGTCTCTCTTTTACTATTCTCTCTTACTCGAGGTAGCACAGGAGTCACAGACTTTCTACTTTCTGTCAATGGTAGAGGAACTGGAGTCTGCTGAGGGGGTTTGGAAGGTCCTGTAGCAGACGCCGTAGCTGGAGTTGGTGTTGGAGACTTTACTGACCCTCTTGTGGTCCTGCCAGGGATAGGTATGGGAACGGGCGTTTGTGTGTGTTGCGCCGCAGCCAGACCGCCAGGCGCTGCAGCCGCGGGTAACGCCTGCTCAGGACTTGGGCCCTTATTCAAAGTAAGCTGAGGAGGCGGCGGGACTGGCGTCTCGGTTTTGGCTCGCTTGGCCTGAGGCCGTAGGGACTGGCTTTCCGTCTTTTCAGCACTCTCGTTGCTGTTGCTGGCGTCCCCCGGTTCCGGCTCCCTTTTTCGTTTGGTCGACCGCGATGCAGCTCGGGTTTTTGCGGGCTTTGGAGTCTCTTTGGGGGTCTCAGATGTTGGCGTTTTTGGAGCTGCTTGGTTTCCATTGTTGTTGCTGTTGTTATTGTTTCCGTTCCTGAGAAGCACTTTTGCAGCCTCGTTCATCTTCCTTGCAGATTCCTCTGCTTCCTCTACTGCCATCTTTGCAAGATTATCCCTCTTTAATTTCTTGGCCTCGTTTAGCTTCATGCCCCTGTTGATGGTCGGGACCTCTTCAGCCTCGAGTACCTCGACACTCATGGCGCCGGCTGGAAGTTGTTTCTCCCCAGATTCGGCGTCTACAATCGGCTTGGGGACCGGGGGTTCGAAGGACTCTCCTTCATCTTCGGCCTTTTTTTTGGCCTCATGATATGCATCAGGACCACGTCCTAGAGCTTTGAGCTCGCGAGCGATCATGGTCTCGCTGGGAGTCCATGTTGCATTCTTCTTCATACGTTTCCGCAACTTGGCCAATTCATATTGAGTGAGCTGTAGCCATGGGGCATCAGGACTGCCCACAACGGCATCTTCAGGTGGAGGCTGAAGTAGGGCGGCGTTGTTAGCGGCAGCCGCTTGGCTCAGAGCTGGCGTAGCATATGTGACTGGACGAGCAAGCCGGTTCGGCGTCTTGGGTGGTTTAGTAGTAACGACCTTGATTCGCGCCCCAGGAGCAGGCGTTCTTCGATTTGGCGCGGGCGTATCAGAATCTTCATCTGAGCTGACCTCGCTTTCATCGGTGTAAGAGTCATAGTCAAGATCGTACGGCGCCTGTATCTCGCCGGGTACAATAATCCTAGGAACTTGTGGACGCCGAGGCTTCTGGCCATCCCCAGCAGCTTTATTCGGTGCCTTGCTCCTTGCTAATTGTGGCGATTTTGATTGAACAGGACTCTTGGGTTCTTCTGTTGGATAGTTGTCTCTCATCTTGCGTAGTTTAGAGAGTAAAACTTTGGCCTTGGCGTAGTGCCGATTTATGTTTTCAGACATTCTGATAGCTTCAGCATGGGCGAAGGTGCGAGAGTTGATGGCTTGCTCCAGCTGTTCAGAGATTTCTGCCCTCAGTTGAACCGGTGCTGGGCGCTCCTCTTGGGGAAGTGTTGGTAACCGACCCCATATTGTTGTCAAATCGTGAACCTTGTGGGAAGCATTCGCATAGGTTTGGTCGAGTTGGCCGATAAGGGTAAGGGATCGCACGATGTCGGAAGGTAGATAATCGGTGAAATCGAGGAAGTCTGTCACAGTTGTCTGGGCATCAGGATCCACGCGCGATTCCATAGATGCGAGACTGTCGATGCGCTCAAGCGAAGGCCCTTTTAGAGGTAAAGTCCGGGTCGTTGGAGAGATGGCCTCCATGTTTGTGTCGCCATCGAGATCTGTTCCTTCACCCATTATTGCAGCCTGGATTGGACGCGCCCAAAGTCAGAGAAACACAAGAGCGATCGTGTGTGAAGCGCAGATCAGGACGTTGTAATGATGGATAAGCTGGTGGGTGAAGCCATTTGTCGATGTGGGTTATTGCGCGTCTAGAGCTAACGCGACGGGAGCTCGTTGGCGACGTCAATTGGCCTTGGTGCGCTTGCCCCAAAAAGACATAGCCCCACATGAACACCCCGCGAAGCTGACTCATCACTTTTTTAGGTTCTAGTCCCAAGACCTGATTTAGCTGCCTGCCAACCCCAGGCTGCACTGCAACTTGAAACTTCCAGCTGTTGGAATAACTTTGCGCTTTTGCGATTTAGAAAACGGAATTTGCGCATATGCGATCAGAAAACATTCCGTGTGCTTCCAGTGTCTAGTCGGAGCCCAAGGCGTCCCCGTGATCTAGCGGAACGCCTTGCCGAAGGAGTCATGATAGATCATGGAACCTCTAGCGCAGTATGCCTTGGCCGTGGAAACTTGGAGTCACCTTGAAACTCGGCAGCACTTGTACCGATTACCGAGAATGATTTTCAAAGATTCCCTGTTTTTATGGGAGATCATTATTTGGGTATTGACAGTTTTCAAGCTGAGTGGGCTCCAACACCAGAATTACAAACTCAAGAGGTGAGAGGTTATTGAGCAGGGGGTTACTGGACATGTTCACGAGAAATCCAAAGGCATTTCTTTGGCAACCTTGGTCTTGATGGCACTTTTTGTTCCCTTGTAACTGTGTATTCCCATCTAAATATGTTCTGTTACAGTCTTGTTCTTGTGAAAGACTTCCCCCTCTAAGACGGAACTGAATCCATATGATCTATCCAACGCCAAGCAAAACGACCGAAATACATTCCAAAAAGTAAACCCAAGACACAATTCCCAATCTGGTAATACGGCAACTCCCAGTCATAGCCTCCTGACCATTCAAGTGGCTTCCCATTCACAATTCCATCACATCATGACATCCATTTACCAGTCCCAGTCAGGCTCAGTCTCCCTCATCATGACAGCTCCGGCCACTTGCTCAGACTCTGTGACATAGTAGTTTGAGTCGCTTCCGATCAATGTCAGAGTTCCGTAGACAATAAGACGTCGGCATTTCCTTTCTCTGGTTAGTTGAGCCAAGGTCATAGCTATAAGTATACCTACAATAGTCCCGTGACGCTCACGTTTCCGTAAATCTCCAAGTCTGTGGCCTCGAGTGTTCCGACGACTCGGAGCTTTCCACAGCCCTTGATCTTGTCATTGGCAACGGTGTATCCGTTCACCAAGATGTTTCCATAGGCCTTGACCTTGCCACTTTTTCTTTGTCAGTCTCGGGTCACACTCAGGAGAAGGGTCATACTCACTCGCATCTGATGCTTCCGTTCAAGCCAAGGCTTCCATAGGCGTCAACCTTCTCACGAACGATTACATCGCCGTTCAGGCTGATGCTGCTTCCAGACTTGACGGATCCAACAACCTCGATGGGTCCGTTGAGATCGATCTCATGGTCGCTCTTGATGCTTCGAGATCTCTTGAAAGCCGGGGGGCTAGCGTAAGAGGAGGTAGTGTTGTAGTAGCTAGCCATTTTCAAGACTTTCAGATCTGTTTCTCTGTTTCAGGTGTTCTCGCAGAAGATTGCAATTGTTGTTATAGTGGTAGTGATTGTGAGATGTTGTGCAAAGATGTGAGTGAAGATGGAATTGTGAAATACTGTCCTTAGGAACAAGGACGTTCTTCTTATACTTCATGTTTTCAACCCGTTTGCGCAAAGAGGTTGAAACTACACATAGGCACACTGGAGCCTCAAGAGACTCAGGTCCATACAAACAATCCCTTGCTATGTTAGCCCCAGCCATAAGGCATATCTTGCAGGACGATATGGGACCCTTATTACTCAAGCCAGGCACGGGACCCGTAGATGGATACCGAGATGCCGGGCACTGCAGCAAAAAGGCGTGACGCCTTGTGCAGGTTGGAGCAATAGAGTAGAGGCTTATCGGGCTAGCCAATAGAGATATGCAGGTCTAGAAAGGGATGGGAGGACTAGCAGTAGTTTGTGATTCATCTTGAACCTACCTACCTACCTACACCGGGTGACCAGGCATCAGAGTCTTGATTGGCATTTCAACTTTGGCGTGATTGATTCATTCATTCCAGGATAACACTACTCTGGTGTTATTTTTCTCCAAATTGACATAATTTTCATATCGTTCAAGCTCATGAGTCTGGGACAGACACTCAAGGCACTCTTTGTGGAGTCCCCAGCCTAGCACGTAGAAATGTCTAACAACAGGGGTGTATCGAGTCGTCCTATATCCAGGACCGAGACCCAGGACCAACGCCTCATTCTGTCCCACGAACACCACCATTTCACAATCTCGACAATGAAACATGACTGACTAACTTCATCTCATGCATTCACATGCCCAATGCGTCATTAAAGACCCAGAAATTGGGGAGCCAGCTCAGCTGGGCCTGTAAGCCTAGGACTCATTTTACTGGTGTTTGCCTAGGGAGACATATCCCCTTGAGTAGACCGAATTGTCGATCAGTCTGCATCCGATTCTGCTGCCTTGATTCTCGGGCGTAGTCTAGTTTAGTGTACTGTATCGTATCGCGCTGCAGGCATTTTTAACGTTGAAACCCTTGTTCTCGTTAAGAATCGCCCGAGGCTGTACAGTCTCTTAGTTCCGCTAGTCTACATCGACTTGTCCCTAGTTGGATCTGCGCCTCAGCCCTATGACTGACCTCTTCTTCTTGTTAATTCGCTGATGCTTGAGTATCCCCGTCTAGAGGCGCACACCACCCTGTTTCCTTCTAGAAGACGCCAAGCCATTGCCCAGGATGCCCCATCGTTGCCTAATAAGCAGTCAAGGCTCCTACGCGACACCTCGACTGTCTCAGCTGCGATGAATTCAGTGTTTCAAATCTGCCTAAATATCCCTTCGTAAGAAATGAATAGGGCGAGTTTAGAGAAGAACTCCTAAAAATGGTATTCATACGATAGCAAAGTAAGAAAAGACCTGGTAAAATTACATAGAAAAGGCAATAAATATCAAAACCCAAGGCCACTTGACAACGAATTTAATATCGTCAAGTAGCCACGCCCTGAATCCTTCTGACTCCGATCGATAAATGAAACCGGGGTATTGATCCCTCCATCTCAAATCAAGGATAATCTCGACACCCTTTCCTTGCTCCCCACCAAGTTCGTCTTTGTAAGGCTGATATAGCCTTCTAGAACATGACGTCTCAGTCATTTAATCTCCGCCCACGAAGCCCAGGCCAATACCGCTGCAGATGGCAGCAAATGCCCAGACGCCCGCATACACGGCAGCTCCAGAGGCATCGACACGATACAAGGTCTTGGACGAGGCGAGGAACGTGTTTACCGCAGTGACAAGGGCAACGACAATTGTTCGACGAATAACAACCTTGGTCTTGACAGTGTAACCCCACACATTCCACCAAACGGTCTCCCCGAGAGATGCAGCCACGGGATCAAACTCGTTAAGCTTGTCGTCCTCCTTGGCACGCGCTGTCGTGGCGAAAGGCGCAAAGATGAAAGTGCTGGCGGCGATGCCGAACAGGGTCGTCACGGGGAGAATGGCAGCGTATGAAGCATTGTAGGCGGGCTCCAATGTCGGCACTCCTGAGTAGTTGACAACTAAAATGCGAGGCAGAATGAATCGTAGCGACAGGACGAGGACAACGGTGTAGATGCCTGTTGACAGAGCGGCCGTGTACGTCTGGAGGGGAAGATCGAGAAGCTCGCGGTTGGGCAGACCTGCAGCAGCGGCAGCTGAAGGTGTATGGATAGTAGAGAGCGGGCGAAGCAGGAAGAAAGGCACAGCGATTGAGAGAACGTCAATAGCAAGAGCCGAAGCCGAAATAGTCCAGTTGAGTTCATAGAAGGTTGAGAGGAGGTAGTACTGTTCATCAGTCAGTTTTTTGCTGGTCCATGTTTTGCGACGGGTGGATTCAACTGACGTGAGGGCCATGGGCGAGAAGATTTAGCATCGCAACGTCCAGGCTGTCGAGCTTGCCATACCATCCCAATGTCAACTCAATCCTAGCATCGCTATTAGTATATCTTCCAATTCTCAAGCTTATCCGACTCACACTCTCCATCCGGCAAGAAGCGAAACCTCTGCCCAAGTGTCCTGGCTTCGGCTCAGAGCAGCAAGCTCGCCGTTGGTAAGCTCGCCCAGCAAGCTGTATCCAAGCGAAGCCATCGCAAAGCTTGTCGCAACAGCGATAGGGAACTGCGCTTGACGGGGGACCGCGTCGCGAAAGGTGCGCGGAGGTTGTTGGACCTCCTTTGGCGATGATGGAATTGTCGTCAAGGCTGTGTCATCATCGCCAGCCGCGGCGCTTCGTCGCGAAGTCATGGTTGAAGGGTTAAGACACGCACGCCACTTGTCTAGGACAAATATATACTAGGTATGAGAGCGTCGCGATGGAGAAACAGCAGGGCGCTGATAGTTGGTGGTGTTTACCTTATGTATCCGAAGTAGGCAAGGTAGTAGGTATTTCTTGTGCGTCAGGGAATATAGTGAAAGCTGGAGCGACAGAGTGGGGGTGATCCAATAGATGTGACGTTGACGTCGTTCCCGTCGTCGTCAAGGGTAACTGACTTCATCAACTCCACACTGAAAACTAAGATGATATTGGGTTAGTCGCGGAGAGGAGTCAAGAAAAACGTAGGACTTTTCTCTTAGGTAGGAAAAGATATTCAGGCAAGTTTGGTATGTATTAGCCATATCTTTAGACCAGTTAATTTTGGCACACTGGCCTAATGTCAGAAGCTTTTTTGTTCCCTGGGGGTCGCTTCACCAGCCGACTAAGATGAATTTTCTTCCTCAAGATGATGAACTTCTTCTTCTTCTTCTTCTTCTTTTTAACTGAAGATCCATCATTCGCGCTTCAATCAAGTGCGATCAAGAGAAGGAAGCTCATCCCTTTTTCCTATCTTGCTATCTCTCTTCCCTCAACAGTCCTCTAACAGAAGAACCTGCAATTTCTTCTGCTCTGTTGTGACTTTGAACTGCGTGATGTCTCCTCACCTCTCTCATTCTTCTCAATTGATGCTTCTTCATTCCTATTCACATCTCATGGTGATTCAATGTTAGAACACGACAATGTGATTCTCAATATTTGATATCCATTTGATAGATAGGTATTTATTTGGGTGCCAACTCGACGCCTATCCGAATCCTCACTTTAACCTCGTGGCGATGCAATCTCATCTAGCTCCTCATATCCCCAAATAACCTGGGCGAAGCAAAGAAGGGCCTTTCCAACTCATCGGTGCTAAAGATCCGTGGCGGAGCTTGGTCCACCTCAACCAACACGCTGTATAGGTATGTGTACATATAAATAAGAAGGAATAACGTGTATGTCCATCGACGTCATCCCATATATAATCCAACTCCAGAGCCAACATGCCCGACCCAAGAGATATACTCCGTCCCAATCGTTAACCCATTAGTGATGCATACAAAATCTTTCATTCCTCCATGCGACCAAAAACACCATCGTCATCATCTTCACTACGACCACGCGAACGCATCTCGAAGTCGTCGTCATCCATGACCGAATCACCGCTACCCTCCATTCTGACGTCGTCGCTGGGGCGTCTCATCTCACCACGAGTGAAGCTCTCAGGCTGTCGACTTGGAAAGCTGTTGATGAAGCTTGCAGACAGAGACGCTGCCTGGTCCAGGTATTGAGCTGGCAGCGGAGGAACGGGAGGAGCATCAGCAGGAACCATGGCAGGTCGAGAACCGTTGTTGCTACCAAAACTGCAGCTCAGAAGCTCAACTGCAGCAGCCAGGTCCCGATCGTCCTCGCCCGTAGCGTTACGCCCGGAAGATCCTGGGCGGTGTTCATGGCTTGGCTGGCGGTAGTGACCAAATCCAGATCCGTACGGCACACTTCCTGCTCCGAAGGAAGCAGCCGAAGCAGACTGGAAGCTTGTCGCGTATCCGCCATTGCTGCCGAAGCGCTTGTTTCGGTACGAAGTGCCGTCAACATTGACACCCTCGGCAAACGGAGGTGGGGTGGTGTCGGCAGAGCTTTGTCGCTCAGCGGGATCGGAGTATCCAGACGCAGCAGGCGAGGATGAACCAGCTTCACTCTGGAAGTCCTTGGTAGACTCGGGGGGAGTGTCAGCGCTGTTTTCAACGCCGTTCATGGTTACCAGAACAGAAGCAGCCTCAAGCAGTTGAACCTGCTGATGCTTGGAAATGAGCAGCTTTGAGGTCAAAGCCCACTCAGGTGTATGTTCCCACCTAGACACAGTCAGTGACACCGATCATGGATACGAAACGTTACACGCCAAAAAAAACAGCTCTCATCTCAAAATAAGAGCTGTTGTGCTGGGGCAAGTCATTGGGAGGAGGGGGACCAACAAGTGCTTAGTCAAGCAACTGCTATGCTTGTAGCCTTTACCGCACTTGTCACAGCGAACCTCAACCCTGTTGCTCTTCTTGCTCTCTTTGAGAGTCTGGCCATCGCTGGCACGGCGTTGACGAGCCTTCTGGAACTTGGTAGTTCCCTCGTCAGCCGAACCCTCATTCACATCGTCCTCAATGGCGCTACCATTGAGTTCTTGCTTCGTTTCGGGTATCGACTTGTGGTTCGGGAGACTAGCGGGGGGAGAGGGAAGGCTACCGACGAGTGCAGCCCGGGCAGCAGCGCTCTTGGACATCCGGCGTCCACCACTACCGATGGGCAAGGCGGAAGAACGCTCACTTTCCCGAAGAGCGGCGGCGATCGCGGTCACATTGGTATTCGGGTTGGTGACAGACTTGCGTCGGGTCACCCGGTGGTTGGCGTTCAGAGCACCTGTTAGCAGCGAGTGCGAGCTCGTCCGAGCGTGGGATTGACGGCCGGGCAGGGCCGACGATGTGGACGACATCGGAGAACGATTCTGAGTCAATGGCCTCGAGGACTGCTGCATTTCCTGAAATGGATGAAGGAGATCAGCAAATCTGGGCCTTGGAAGGTTGTTTTGCCATTTGGCAGGTCGTGCACGGAGAGATCATGACTGGGCAAGATCAGGGTATGAGGTAGGGCTCGGGTCGGTTTCCCTCCGAGGATTGAGGGCAGCGTACTTTGGATGAGGCCATTGCCGGTGACTTGGGATGGATGTTCAGGATTCGACCGACTTCAGTCGTGTCGATCTCGAACTATGTGTTTGGATTGGAGTTGTTAGTTACTCTTGGGCTTGAAGTTTGTAAAGTGAGGTTGTCAAGTGTCAAGTGTTGAAGAAGGAGAAGTAAGGTCCCAGAGACAAACGAGAAATAATATTTTGGGAGACCAGCCTAGGTGTGTGGCAGAAGGTGCGGGGGAGTGTATCTTGGCTCTGAATAGATGGCTGTGTGATTTTATCACCTCGCTAGTACCCATTGAGGAATCACTGAACATGACCTTGGCCTTGGAAGTATGAGAGGGCCTCCCTCTATGGCTCTACCTGAATGTACCAAGCAGCCCCAGACAAGCCTGGAGCGGCCACCGGTTCCAACGCCTTCTCCCCCAGGCCCAGGGGCATCCATCCATTCAATGGCGACAGGTGGAGAGTGTAAGACGAGCCAATTGGTTGGCTCTGTTGCCCGAACTGAGTTGCAGCAAGGAAGAGGAGTGGAAGAGCGCCTGACCTGCGTGGGGGGCGTGTCTTTTGTAAATAGTGGGCGTACGATGCGCCCTATTAAGGAACTGGCCAGAGAGAACGTCGCAATCGGACGGCAAACAGGGGCTGAGCCATCTTCCCCTTGTTGTCGACCTGGATAGATAGATATGTGAGAAGGAGATACGACACGATAGTGCTTGACTCCTTTTATGAAAAGGAAGCTGCAAATGTAGAAACTTCATTGTTGACTTTCAAGTACCATCTACCAGCGAGAAACAGCGACGGGCAAGGGAGATGGGATAGACCCATGGGCGGAAATCCGAGGTACGTATCCCCTCATTCCCCTCCTCGTGGTGCATGATGAGGCGCTGTACTTTGCGCTGTGCCCATGATTGGACCCGTGGATAGGCTTTTCTCGATAAGGTATGAAATGGGTGATGGTTCTCTTTGTGCACCATCATAAAAAGAAGTGCAGACGTGCTAGGATCCTCTTGTCCGCTGCACAACGTTGTAGCCAGGGGATGAAACTAACCGTTTCCCTGGAGCAGCTGGATCTCAACTCATCAGGTCCCGTCTGGCCTGGACAAAGGTTGCCGGCGGTCGAGATGGAAGAAGAGTTCAGCGGGAGCATGTCGACCAAGTGCGATAGCAGGGGAGAGGTGTCGGGCCAGGTCCTCACCGTTCGTTTTTCTTGTTGGGAATCATCAGCAGTCAAATCGCATCTGCCATGGACGATTCTGGGCTGATTCGTCACCCGACGCGTCCATGTTCTCATCCTATCGTCGTACATAATACAGTAGGTACACGATTTTGTACAGTTCACTGACCTCACAGCACCAGAACTTGCTGCCTGCTCTGACTGCTCGCTCTCCATTTCCCCAACTTCCGAGACGGGTAGAGTGGACAGTGGCCCCGTGGCCTATAGCTTGGCGAGGCCATCCGACGTCCGCTCAAGGCTTAATCGAGATGGGCAATGAAAGCTCGCACTGGGCGGAGAGGGTGTTGATGAAATGAACGAGGGAGGGAGGACTGATTTGGAGATGGACATGGAGTGGGGTGGTGTTGAAGCCTGGGGGATCGAAAGAGGGGCTGTACACTCGTACGGTGTGTCTCCGTACTGTACTTACTGCAAAGGTGCGCTTGGCTAGAAGGCGATGGCAGACAACAACTTGAGACTTCAATCCCAAGACTTATGCGACAAAAATATTTAGGATATCTTAGGATTATCTTGGGGAGATTCAAGACACGTAGTCGACTGTTTGCATAGGATATTTTTCACCCTGATTCATGGTCTTAGGCTTTCAGATGCCCAAGGTCGCGCAGACGAGGGCTGCTCGATGTGTCTCGATGCGCGAGCCACTTTAACCATCGAAAACAATAGTTCGATGCATGCCGATACATAGCATACCTGGGAATGACAGTCCATACGTTTCTATGCAGTGATAGCGAACGTGTCTCAGATTATGCTTCCAAGGTCCAGGTGTCCTTCTCGGTCCTCGATTTGATTCGAGAATTTGTTTAGCTTTTCTTCATCTCGACCCAGTGACCGACTCATCTTGCATCGGATATTTTAGAAGCGAGCCGAGAATCTTAACCGAGAATCTTACTCCTAAGGATCGATTTGCCCTGCATTGAAACTTTTACTGCCCTTACGGAATAAACTCTTCTGTCTTCCTGTGGCTGGAGGTCCCCCACGATACAACGAAAGCCTCGGTTCCGTTTCTGGAAGAGGGCTTGAAGTAAACAGATAAGAGAGACAGTACCTAGCCCTTCAGTTCAAGGACGAGAGAACGTAACGAGGCTCTCGTGTCTCTCGCTAGCTGTACCAGCTTGAGACGCGTCTAATAACACGTCAGACCAAGGAGCGATGGGTTTGTTTCGAGCCCTGTTGTGTGGAGGTTTGGAAAACCTGTTTCAGTGACCTTTCACACATATGTATGTATGTACATAATCCCTTCGCATGAAGTTTTTATGTTTTGAGTTTAATTGTGCACTTATAATTGTGTACCTGAATGGACTGGATGTTACGTGGAGTTTAAACGCGAGCGGCTCACATCAGCCGTATCCAGGTACGAGAGATTAGAGTCTAAGGTAGCGGTAAATTGAGCATTCACAACCAGTCATTCATGAATGACTTGTAAGAACCATTTCGAATACAATGCCAATAGGAGACTGTACCAAATCGGCTCATTGCATTAACGTCCTGGCCTGGCATTGTTTGAATCCTCTGTCAGTATCCGTACTGCGTACCACTTACACGTGGTGAAGATCCCCATCGCTTCAGACCTAAACCCTTGACCTAACCCTTGACCCTACTCCTTTTTGGTTTAACGTCCCAACTCAAGCCAAGGTGAGGAGCCCTGATCTGATCAGATAACGCTGTTTCCTCGGTCAACTGATCGCTGGATTGGACTGGGCTGCGCTGGGCTGATGTTTTATAACCCGGCCCGGGCTTGGTTTTTGTGTCTCTTGCAACTTGTTGTCGGGCAAAAGTTTGTTGGACAGGAGTTCTTATTCGGCAATGGCTGATTCCAGGGCGATCCAAGAAAAAAAAAGTTTAAGACCCCTTCTTTTCTAACTTTTTTTTAAATTTTTTTTTTTAGTTGCTGAAAGCAATGACAGCTATTTGCTGGTACCACAAATTTCATGTAACCTCGAAACTCATTTCATTGAATGCGTAGGAACGTACTCCGTATTGCTATTACTTTATATTAAACCTCGCAGAGAACATTCTCGCATTTCGATTATGAGATATCGTCTCCATGTCTATCATCAGTCACTGGATTGCGTTCCCCAAAATGGACATGGGGCGTGTCTATAACAAGCGCCCAGAAGGTTTAGCTGCATATCCTGTTCATGGGCGTCTCGTCAGCTACGCCCACGACACTGTGGCGCTGTCATCTCGAGTCTGAGTAAAAGGAGATGCCCTGAATTTAGCTGCCACCGCAATCTTTAGCCTCTAGAGCGCAACTAAGGCGCAGCACGGAGACTCCAGGCATCACTAATAGAGAGGAGAGCTGAAAAGGGAACCGTGCTCAGCAGGGTAAAAGAAGTCGGTCGGCTTATTGCTCAGTTGCGAGATGGTATGGTCTCCTTTGACGACACACAATGCACTGTGCCTCTTTTCGATTGGTGTTTGGCCTCTTGAAGAAAGAAGCCAGATTAACCAGATTCTCACGTAATAAGGGAATAGAGGTAAAAGGGATGCGGGTGTGTATATGCCCATGCAACAAACAAACCGAACGAACGATGGAAGATGATACCTCAGAGGAGAAGCGGTTGAAGTGCCCTAATGGCCAATGCTTTGCGGCAATTAGCTGCACGTATCGTCAAATCCTAGAGCTCTCTCTAGCTGCAGTTGCATTTCACATTCGCAGTTCGATAGGTTCGTGATATTCAACCAGGATTGTAGAGATACTGTACTGTACACTTTGTTTGTTACCCCTCAAATGGCTAAGATCATCCCGTCTATGTTCTAAACCTGTCCTGGATGATTGACCGGTCTCACCTGACAAGCCTACCGATTGCTGGTCACAAGGACCATCAAGAAAGAGGAGGCATCGCATCGCATCATGGGGAAGAAACCTTGACATGTCTATTCCTGTTGTGCACACACATAGTACATACACATCCAGTACGTACAGTACCGGTGATAGTTGTGGAAAGGTGTAACATCAAATACTGGACTGCCGGTTTTCTTAGTCCAGTCTATCGAGATCTCTCTTATTTCTGTAATTGTTGATTAATTTTGCAAGCCATGAGTGGAATGTTGACTCGATCAAAAGCAAACCAAGGCACAAAGCCCATTTTTAGACAACATGTTCCTGACTATCCTCCGAGACCACTACTCTCTTGAGATAGGGCCTCGACGATCAATTTGAATCCCAGCTCATGTCGGAAAAAAACTGCCAATGAAGCTATGCCCTTGGATCCCAATTTTGTTGCAGCGAGTGGGCTTTGACACATGGAGCTAATGATCTGGAGCATCGGTTGGAATGGTCACATTATTCCTTGGTGACTTTGTACAGTGTCCTTCTTACACAAACAATGCCGAAATAGCTTTGAGAATTGGTAACAAGATTTCAACTTTTTTGTTTATTTCAAGTTTGTGATACAATGACGCCATCAAATGGTCTCCCCTACCTAAGGTAGCCATGGAACCCTTGTCGAAGGTCATCATGCCGTGGATACTTGACTTTTTCCTCTCAAGTCGATTGCTCATTGACTTTTTGAAAATTTCTGGCATATAATGTAGCTCTGATAAAAAAAAAAAAAAAAAAAAAAAAAAAAAAAAAACATGCTTAACTGATGTGGGAAAAAAGATGGATTCCTTAAAGCAAAGACTCCATCAGAGCCTCAGAGTGGAATTCTGGGACGCATTGGGAGCTTCTGAGCTTACCTGAATAAACCAATCAAACTCAGCAAACATTCCTCCACAATTTACCAATCTCGATCTTCGATTCTATCTTGGCTAGCAAAGGATTGAACAGAGAAACTCCCTCACTGCCGTGCGAGTATGCCGGTCATTGGCCAACTCTGAGACATTGGCACGAGGGCGTCGAGAATGCCTGCTGTACAGTGCATTGCATCTGAGTGCATTGTAGCGCAACAATGGCCTGAGTCCAGTGCTCACTCTCGTCCTGGCTGTCTGTTCTGTAATGCAAATCACTGGCCAGCCGCCTGCACTATGGCGATCCGGGGTGCTTGATAAGACACAAGCACAAGCACAAGCACCAGCACCAGCACCAAACAAAGACCGGCTCTCCCAAGACCCGCTGCCCGGTTCCCAGGCTTTCCCCTATTGGAGCATGGTTCTGCTCAAGAGGCTTAGCCGGATTCATGACAGCTTGGGGCCCGGTGGATTTGTGACACGCCAGAAACACGCAGTTCAGTCCAGTTCACCAGCCCAACATTAACCTCTTCCCCGGGGGCAGAAGACCTAACACTAATCCAAAAGGGTTCGACGCAGATGGAATGTTCGGTCACGACCCTTGGTCTACAGGGCAACAATGAGCGTGTTGGAAATGGATGGATATCGAGTTATTCATGGATGGTATATGAATCGTAACGACCCAGGATATCACTATTCGGACCTTTGAATCCACTCCTATGTAAGGGAACTCAGCGTACTCAGTGCTGTACGGTACGGCGGTCACGGACTACAGACAGCCGATTCGTACACCACATACCGGACCGCGGCTTAACTCGTACCACCGGCACTTAGATTATCATGCCGCCTATTGCTGTCGGTTCAGAGCGGCAGTGAAGCCCGAAGCTCCGTCTCCGTGAGAACCTATTTGGTGTCCTGTACATACTGTCGCCGAGGCTTTCCCCGCCTTCACTGGATTTACCTACTGTTACCCCTCTATCACGACGCGGCCGCTGATATGGATATGGTTGAGCGGGACTCGCACATATAGCGTCGACAATAGACACAGGGGTGTGCGTGCTTTACACTTGCATCACAGCAGGGATTCTAATGAGAATGTGGATATTCCTCTCAGTATCCGTCTTGATAAGAATGGGGAAATTCATGCTGGAACACTGACAAAGAGTGTTTGAAGGATGCCTAGACGATGCTACTTGACATGTTACAAGAATCAAGAGCAACGTAAGCATGTTGGATGTTGTCGACCTCTTATTATGTTCCTGCATGACATGGAAGCTCCGTCCACGTGGTATCATATCATTGTGTTTTGGAATCTCCCTCACATCCGGCCCAACATGAAGACATGACAAGGATTCCCATCACTGTGATCAACCATTAACTGCTACAGTACAGACGTTCCCAATGCCATGGTCTCGACTAGTCTGCCAGCTCCCGTAGATCAGCAATGCTTATCGGGCTCGGCGAGTTTAGAACATGGGACGAAGGAATGTTGGGAGGGGACCCTGCCTCGGCGACGAGCCCTACGATGAGCCCTACGATGGGTACCCGAATTCCTTGGTTCCTTGGTTTTTATTCCAGAAACGTGATAACATTTTTTCTATACCAATTAAGCTCTGTGGCTTGACTATTGTTGGCTGTACATAAGTTAAGTTATTGATGAGGCTTGCCTGGATTCTATGGATGGAGGCCACGTATTGCCCTGAAAAGCAAATCCAAGTAAGTCATGGCGTGCTAATTTGAAGATATGAGCTCAAAAAGGTTATCACTTGCAATTCATCACCGTAAGTTTTCTCAACAAATAAGGTCTCTGGCCTGCAGTTTCGCAATTGTAGTCATAAACTGGTGACCACCAGTCATTGCCGATATCGGAGCCCTAGCTTCGAATTGTAAGAGCACCTTTTTGTCTTGTGACAGCGTGAGGGTATTGTAAGAAACTTATGCACTTTAGTGAATGACCTATAGAGGATGCCGGCCTTTGATTATCTTGTATTTCTAGCCGGCAACAGCGAAGCTCCATCTTCTGTGGCAGAAGCCTTCATACCTGGTATCTGCCGTGTTCCTGAAGAAACGCTGATCATGACATCAACTCGCTCATAAGCCACAGCAACGAAATCAGAGGCTTTTTCAGAGACGTCTCGTGTTAAATCAGCAAAGATAACCATATCCTGAAAACAAATAATAATTATTATATCTTGTTTTCTGCCTGTATTCACGGCGAAGTCGCACATAGGAGACGGAACATAGCCGCGCCGCAAGATCTACAGCCTAGCTCATGTACCCCAGATTAATTGAAACAACTTTAGTTTCGATTTCCGGCGGGCGCTGGGAGCCTTTCCCATGTCCAAATGCGTTGACACACGGAAAACAGAGTCAAGATAAGTACTTAGCGAGCGATGCGTAACACTTCTTGTAACAGCAGACAGACCAGCACCTTACAAGACCACCCCCCACGCTGGCCAGTGGCGTAGTGACGACTGTATTTTAATAATTTGTGAGACTTAAAGCGTGAGGGAAATACCTTTTTCTGTACTTTCCTTTTTCTTTTGGAGAGTAAAAGCCAAATCTAGGTATTGCTACTGCGACGACATAGTTTGCGAGCAAATCGACGCGCATATCTAAGCCTCACACAATAAAGACAACATCACACACAACATGCCTGATCAAGACGTATATCGCAAAGTCGGCCGAGGCGGTGCCGGAAATTTTGTATCAAGCAAACCTGAAGATGCCACCAACGTAAGCTGACCTTGATAAATCATCTGCTCAGTATCTCACACTCTACTCTCAGGCCGATCTTGAAGCACAGAACCTAGCCACAGAAGAAGTCCAGCCATCCGTCAACGGCCCATCACGAGCTGGCCGTGGTGGCTTCGGCAATTACGTCAATCCAGAGGAACTACCAGATGCCAAAGAACAAGACGAGATGGCTCAGAAGACAGCGGCTGCTGTGAATGCAAGTCTCAAGAAGAATCACGTTGCGAGGGGAGGACTTGGTGGGAGAGGTGGAGCCGGGAACTGGAAGCATGCTATTTCGTTTGAAGAGGAGGAAAGATTGAGAGAAGAGGAAAGATTGAGAGGTGAGCAATTGGCCAAGAAGGTGAAGGATGAGGTTGATCAAGGTCTAAGAATGCCTGAAAAGGCTCATCACGGACATCATGTTAAGCACAACGAACAATGAAGCTTGCTGATGGCATCTGGACGGTCGGGACTCGGGCTAGAATGCTTAGAGCCATATGGATTCATTTTACTAGTTAATTTCTTGTGTCTTTCATAACGTTCTAGTCATGTCCACAACTCTCCGCTAGATAGAACTAATGCTTTCCCTCATCTCACTGAACCTTCCCGAGGTTCGCAAGCCCGAGGACTAGGATACCTTTGCCTCTTCAAAAGGCGTTGGGAAGCTCAACCTCTCTTGACAGCTTGAGCGCAATCGAGCTGAGCTCATCCAAACCAGCCACATCTTCTTCCAACCCAGGCATCTCGAAAAGATCATAATCGGAATCACACTCGGCACCAGTAGGGGGCAATGTGCCCTTCTGGAAGTATTCTCGTATATAAGTAAGGGAGCATGCTGAGGGCGCCGCCAACGAACAATGCTTTGGCTCAAGTTAGACAGAGCGACACAGAAATAGGAGGAGACTTACACCATAGGAGTTCTGCTTGAGAACAACTGAGCTGGGGAACTTGGCAGAGTTGTTAAATGCACTCTGCAAGGGCGTCACATTATCTGCCATATTACCAATGTACAGAATTGGATAGGCAGTATCGCCCCTAAAGTCGGCTTCTCAGAGTTAGTCTCATATCATGGATAGTAGGTATTATGGGTGATTCACCATCTGTAAACTTCCACTTTGGCCTTGTCTTTCTTCCCACACAGGATACACGGAAATTGGAGTTGACTGCTCCCGCCCAACGACTCTTGTGTGTGATTCTGTCAAAATAGTCTGCAATCTCCTGCGGTGTTTCTGTCACAGGCTTTGAGTCCAGACACATAATAGCAGGGAAAGCGTCGAGCTCCATGGGGGTCTCAAGGGGCATGGTTGCAGGAGTTTCTCCCAGCTCGCACATATCTCCGTTGAGGCTCTTGTCTTTACCCTCCATTACCATCTCATAATAGGGGATTCCATCGCCCTTTTCTAAAGAAGCGAAAACACGAGCAAGTTGAGGGAACTTCCTGAGCGGTGAATAAATGGAGGTTTGGATAAGGCGTTGGAGATGGGAATAGGTGATGAGGAGAGGTAGTTCAGGGCCGGAATCGTGAGTCCAAGCTGGAACGAGAACGGGCGACTTTTTAAGATGCGCGAGGAGATTGCTTCGACGTTCCTCAATGGCCTTTGGCGAGTCTGCATAAAAGGCACATTTGAGGGGCCCGGATTTGTGGCAGGCTTTATCGAAGCCGTCGAAGATCATGTCTGTGTCAGAGACAAAGTTGCCGTGATCCAAGTTGAACCAGTCGTGATAGTCAACATTTCCTGGCTCAAGTCAGTCAGAACTACAATGACATATGTATGTAAACTCACCGTCGCTGACCAGTCTCTCAACACGCTCAGGGTACAGTCCAGCAAAAACACCACCAAGAACAGTGCCGTAGCTGAATCCCCAGTACCGTAGCTTCTCATGACCTGTCTTGTCAAGAATTTCAAGCATGTCTCGGGCAATGGATGCACTCCCTAGGAACTCCATGAGACCCGTTTCCTCCATGGCCTGCTCACAAGTTCCGGAGTAGGCAGATGCTCGGGCATAGGCATCGTAGATAAGACCTGGGTGTTCGTCGGCAACGGGTGTGTCTTGTAGACTCCATAGCTTTCTCTTTTGAGAAGAGCCCCAGCATTCAACTCGAGGTGTAGAGACGCCGACTGTGAAGTGTTAGATGATGCAGCGGTACTTGATAAGGACTGGCGTAACTCACCTCCACGGGGATCAAAGCTGATAACGTCCTGGAATTGTAAGTACAAAGCTTGGCCAGAGTTTTCGGCTTTTCAACTTACATGGTTGTCACCAACAGCTGCTTGCAGGATATGTCCCTCTTTTCTTACAAAGTTAACTCCCGATCCGCCAGGTCCCTACGTCCATGAGTCAGCCCCAGAAGCTTCAGGCACAAAGAGATCTTACTCCAGGATTCACAAAGAGCGGAGAAACGGGGTTGTCATGTGTCTTGGCCGGTAGCTTGATAACACCAAGAACAACTCTCTTATCATCCGAGGGCGCAAGCCAGTCCATGGGGACCTATGTCCAAGTCAGCATATACAACAACAGGACATGGTGAATTACTAACGTCAAGTCTTGCACACTCAAACTTTTCATAGCACGGTTCCCAATGGAGTTTTCGGCTTGGCTTGACCTAATCCTTTTGTCAGTCTACCTTTTGGGTTTCTTATCCATGGTGTATATATGTATGCTTACATCGTTCCAAGTCCATGGCTTGTCTGCTGGATCCTCGATGTTCACTGGGTATGGATAAGGTCGGTGGTGGAAGAATGTGATAAGACAAACAGCCGCCAAAAGGCCTAAGATGGTGGAATAATGTGACTTTCGTGGTCGTTGTTGAAGTCGTCCTCGTATGAGAGGCGTTGCCTCTAAGGTCGCCTTTTCACTCATAGTAACAAGCCAGCCAGAGCACGGTCAGATAGATCAAGGTTACTCGCTTCAAGTAAATCAAGAATACAAAACACTACTCGCAAACGCAAAAATCACCAAAGAGAAAAGATGTAGAGATAAAACCAAGGAAAACAAGAAGGGCAGAGAGAATTGGACCCTTGACTTGACTTGAGTCGGTCGGACACCTCCCAGTTACGAATTAAAGCCTTTTGCCTAAGACATGCAGCGGCTCGATAAGAGATCGTCCGTCCGTCAGCTGGCAAACAGGGCAGGCTACTATAGTACTAACCCGGCCTTTCAGCCCGCCATGAGAGTCTGTCTAGGGCCTCTGCTAGGCTTCTCCCTGCAACTGCGACGCTCAGAGTTCTGCTTACGTCGTCCTATCAGACGGCAGTTTATTCCAATCACCTAATTTGGCATGGGTCATGAGATGTCATTTTGATCTTCAATGTCTTCCTAAACTAATTCCCCGCATGTTCCGGCTCAACAGCTGTTGTCTTGATAAAATAACCATCCAATCATTCCTATTCCCGTCTGAAAAGCTTCGGAACCAACAATGTTTGATCAAAAGTGTGTAGAGCGACAACGATAAAGAACAACTTGGGCTTCTTGGGCTTGGGATACTGGAACTTCGATCATTCCCGCCAAAGTCACATCGCAAATAAATTGGTGTCGGTGTGTAACTCATGACGAAGAAAAATGGCTTTTTCTATAGTATCCCAACGCCGTGGTATGCCTTCGAATCAAAAACACCCATAACGCCCTGTCTCGTAGACCTCTCGCTGTCTCTGCCATGTAAAACTTTTCTCTTTCAGATTCTTTCCCCCATGGCTTTTCCCACTCAATCGGCATCCATATCGATATCGTCCATCTCATCATCCTCGTCACCATCCTCGTCCTCATCGTCTTCATCGTCGAACATACCGCTCTCGCCCTCTTCATCTTCATCATCATCCTCGTCAACCTCGAGCGCGATGGCGACCTTCTTCTTCTCGCCACCGAAGGCCTTGGTCTTCTCGCGATCAGGCTCCATCTCCTCGATCTCCTCCTCGGTCATGCCCAGGTCGCGCAGGCGCTTCTTCTCGCTGCCGCGCATGCGGGGCAGGAGATGCTCATTCTCAGCGACCAGCTTGCGGGCGAGGGCGAGCTCACGCTCACGCTTGCCAGCCATGCGCTTCTTGTAGAAGACGCGCTCACGACGTTGGCGGATCTCGGACACACGCTCCATGGCCTTGAGGGTCTTGGCCATGAGGTCTCGGTCGTAGCGAACGGGAACGTTGCGGCGGGCGGCGAACTGCAGTGTTGAGTCGACAGTCATCTCCTTGCCAGCGGCCTTACGGAAAGCCTTTGTCCACTTCAGCTTGCGAGGGTTACGCTTCATCTTGAACTGTAAAACTGTATCAGCGGCGAGGTCTTTGGTAAGTTGAGATTTGTAGACGTACGTTCTTGTGGCATTTGCTGCGACAGAAGCGAAAGACTCTGGCATCGTTTCGCACAAAGGTGATGCCCTTGCTGGGATAAGCAGGGCGACTGCAAAAGTAACAGGTTTCGATTCTGAAGCATTTTTTTAGCTGAAGTTCATGGTAGAGCTCGAGTCGCTATATGACAGATGCTCGCGCTCGCAGAGGACGGACTCCAAACATTCCACCTCTGCAAGACCGAACATCCGGTATAGGACCCTTAAGCAATAAAGACATACCTCATTTTGCCTGGGTGGTGGTCTGAAAGACCAAAACAACTTCAATTCGACTTCCACCCCACTGGTTTGAACAGCCTTCTCTTTTCCGCGGTCAGTCAAAAAACTTTTTGCTGAAACTGTCTTATCGATAACAGTTTTGCACCCCGGACAAACTTTTGTCCCCGCGCCCCTCTCTCCGGTCCGCGCCGGCTGGAAAAATCAAGTGGCTCCGATCTCGAATTCCGAATAACTCTGCGTCACTGAACTTATTGTCAATCGCAATCGCTCTACAAAATGGCTTCCGTTATGGCTATAGGTGCCGGCGCTGCCGTCGCGGCCTTTTTGGTATGTTTGTAGTGATTCCAGGCAGTGACTCCGGGCACTAATATCTCTTACAGGGCCGGGCTGGACTTGTCGCATGGAGGCGATCTCGAGGCGGCGTTGGAGCCATGGGCAAGGCCTTCTACAAGGGTGGTTTCGAGCCCAAGATGACCAAGAAGGAGGCTACTCTGATTCTGTCTCTCAAGTACGTCGCCACCCACTTCTTCTCATACTCAACCGACTAACATCTTCTAGCGAGCGAGCTGTCACCAAGGACAAGGTCCGAAAGGCTCACCGAACTCTCATGCTTCTTAACCATCCCGATCGAGGCGGCAGCCCCTATCTTGCAACCAAAGTAAACGAGGCCAAGGAGTTCTTGGACAAGAACGGTTAATTACGGCCATGAAAATTACTCCCCCAAGTCCGGTATTCGATTCACGAACCAGTAACCAAAGCCGTTATCAGAATCATCAATGACTGGGTCTAAGCGTGGGCGTCTGGCCGCGTGTGTATATTGTACACTACTTGTTTCCATAGCGATGGCGTTTGTTGGGTTTAGAGGAAGCTCTTTGGAGCCAGGTGAAGGTATATATGCCTTTGTTAAAAGCTATCAAGGCTCGACGCTGTATGAATAAAGGGTCCCAAAGACCCGTTCTCTTCTCACTCCGGTTTTTGTTCTGATGTTACTTTACATCTGTCTCGAAATGTTATTTACCCCCTCTCAGGTCCCATTTCGTTCTGGGAATTGCCAAGTTGATCACCTAAAGCATTTTATGGATGCATGTCTTACATCTCTCCCAGCTTCGAAAATATTCTTTAGTCAACCTTGTTGAGCATCTTATTGCTCAACTCTTCTTCCTTCCGAATGTCTTCCAGTGCAATACCAAGCATGGCACAGAGTGTGTAGTGCGCGTCGTTTCCTGCATTGTGCAGGTGCTTATGGGCGATATCAAGATCGTTCAGTACGGCACCGAGACTTCGTCCATTGGTTGAGCCACGCCAGGCTTGGTGAATGTCTTGAGTGTCCACCGGTTCCGCCAGCCCTCCGAGGAATCTTAGGTCCAAGCCCAGTTCAGTGAAGTAGGCGATGTCTTGTTTCACGTCATGTCCGACGACGACGATGTTTCGTTGATCATTAAGCCACGGGTTGAAGATTTCCATGATGGAGTCTGCGACCGTTGCATTAGTTGGGAATGTGCTCGTCCTGTGTGACAGTTAGTAGCTTGTTGGAGTTTGGGGACGACTTCCTTACCCAAAGTCAAAATCGTCAGGGCATCCCTTGACGAATTGATAGTTTCGCAAACCAGCAAACTCATAGACTCGGAGATGGTGAGTCTTGATTAGGGGCCACCAGCCACGGCCGACAATCTTAGGATCGACGCCTTTGGTGTCTCGTGTGTCGAGGATAGCGATACCAATTTCAGAGACGGGGTTGGGCTTTCTTTCAATGGCTTCAACATCGACGCAAATGAAAACAACGTCGTAGCCATCGGGATCTCCCAGAAGGCCAAGACATCTCTGGGTGTTGCGAAGCATTCGCTCTCGGTGACTCTTCTTTCTTGCAGCCTTGTCAGGATCTGCCCTGTTTCTGGGTGGAAAACCGGACTTGACAATTCGAAACTTTGCTTTCCAGGCCAGTTGCTGTTTTGGGGTTGCCGCCTTGAAGCCTTTGATATCATCTTGGTCGATAGCGGGCCATGGCCGAGCATCAAGAGATGTCTCTTCCTCCGATCGTTTCAAGTATCGAGGGCGAGGGGTGCCATGTTCGCCGAATTTGAGGTAGAACTTTTCCATGTTCACACCGGGAGGGATCTTGAGAGAAGTGTCAAGCTCGAGGTTGATTTCTTCAAGGAAGACTTCGAACTGAGCGGTTGGAATCAAAAGGTAGGGGTCTCTAGCCGGCTCCTCTGGATCATGAAGATAGAAGCTTGTCAAGTTAGCACTATACATCACATTGATCAGATTGACCTACAAGTCCCAGGTTTTCTCGAAGAGGATTCTGGTGAAAAACGGCTTTGTCTGTAGAGTGGTGAGCTGGTGAGCTGGTGGAGAGTTGTTGAAACTGTAATACGTACACGAGGCTTGTTGGCCTTGCCCACGAAGCGTTCAGGATACGAGATCACAACTTTGAAAGGACAGAAAGTGAAATTCTTGGAGACCGCCTGGCAGATGCGAAACTTGGAGTTATCAAATGCCTTTGCCTTCTTCTCGGCAAGTTCGTGGCGTCTGGCGGCATAAGTATTGGCCTCTTGTTGCTGAACAGTTTGAGAAATCTGGTCTCTGGTAGCTTGTCTCTGATGCTCCATCATCCAGCCGTAGTTGTTGTCGGCTCCTTCGCCGACTGAGTTGTCTGAAGTTTTGTTGTAGTCTTCTTCGTCTCTGGGTCTCTCCTCCAGCTTCACACCGTTGCCTAGAAGTTGCTGCAATTTAGCCAGCTGGGCATCGAGGGCCGACATGTCAGATGAAAATAGAAGTAATGAAATCAAAAGACAAGGAAGAAATAGTGAGAGTTCAACTAGAGTAGCGGTGTTGAATAATGTTGTTGTGAGATGGAAATGGAGGTGGTGGTGGTGGTGGTGAGTTAAAGTGAAGGATGAATGAAGGTGGTGAATGATTGAAAGATGGTGGCGTTAGAAGGAAGGAGATACGAAGGGGTAAACAAAACAAAAAAAGGCAGCGAAAAGCAACGTCTTAATCTCTGCGCTCAGTGAGTGCCCTGCCTTATGATTCACTGCGAAAATGTACTGAAAGTATGTGGAAGGTTTTATTGAGTCAAACAGAAACTCGTTAGGCAGTTGGTAGGTAAAATGCCACTGCTTGCACACGGCCCGTTACATGAGAAGGATAAACTTGACACCAGCCAATCAATATATTGGTACACAAACGCCCACTCCTTTTGCAAACAACAGATACATTTTTTCATTGCAAGACGGCCTTACTTTAATTTGTAGAACTGTTCCAACGTCAGTACACATTACGTCGCCTGATTCGAATAACTTACCGCGTCTGCATCTTCTGGTGATACGTCAGATACCTCTGACTGCTGTTTATCAATGAGACCCAGACGACCCCATCGGACCTTAAACCAGAAGTCTCGTCTGTCGCCTCCAAGTGCCCCGGAGATGAGCTGCTTCTTCATGTCTTGCATGAAAGTGTTATACAGGCCTGGTTCTTCGAGGTTGATCAGTTCCTCCCTCATGACGCCAAGACATTCCAGAGCACGTTGATATTTGGCATCGCCGAAGCTCTCCGTGACAAACGTAGAGATGATTGCGCCCATCTGTTTTGCTGCCTCTTCGATTTGAGAAAGCTCTTCAGTTGCAGCAAGCATCTGCTTGAACTCGGGTACTGCGTTATCAAGGCTAATGTCACCCTTCTCCTCTTCGCCCAGCAGAGCATCCACATCAAGACCAGAAATGGGTTTGACGGTTTCTCGGCCACGCTTTCCTTTGGCTTTGGGCGGAACTGGTGCCTTTCGTTAGCCATGGCACGCAATCACTAAAAGGACTAGAACAAACCTTTCTTCACATCTGCAGCTTCAACAAGGGCATCCACCTTCCTCTGAACTGTTTCGATCAGATCTTCAGTTGGGTGAGAAAATCGCAACAAGATGGAAGGAACATCTGGAACAGGTCTTTCTGGGTGCAGTGCTCGTGATTTCACGGCATGGTTCACCCTGTGAACTGTAGGGTTGAAAGTCTCGTCGACGGATACATATTCATCTTGGTCACTGCGAGAGTCAGTTACCGAAAGACCCAAGAAGGCATGAAACATACCCCTTGTCATCTAGCCCGTATGTCGACAGGTCCATTGCATCGACATAGGCGCTCATCGCATCACTCAGCTCATCCGTGGGCAATAGCCTGTGTGTTGTAAGGGTCTGGCCTGTGACCGTGATCACCTTGTCCAAAGGAGGAAACTGGTAGCTTCGGATGTCCTCTGCAAATGGCAGTGGAATATCGTACAGGCATTCCATGTCTGGCTCGACGCCGGGTGCGAGCAACACCAACAAGGGGTCTTTGCCATCTTTGGTCACAATTCGGGCGACTGCATAAGACTCAAGCTCCGAGAGTGCCCATATAAGGGACGAGAGGGCAAGAGCTGATTTGGCATCGAACTTGCGAGCTATTGTCACGCAAGTCTCGCCGAGGTTGAGGAAAGGCTCGTACTGGAAACCGTCAGCACTAGAAAGGACAGGGTACCCGGGGACAGGAATACCTTTGAGCATGGAATGAAGCCAACGATTGAGAAGCTCTTTTGGGTATCAATCTTGGTGATGTTGTATTCTGACTCGCTGATATGCACTGCAGTTCGGCCATATTCATAGCCCTTGGCAAGATCATCAAACTCAACGTCTCGTTTTCCTCCTGGTGCATCTGGGTCATTGACTTTGTAAGAACGAGCTTGCTTCACAGCAGAGAACTCAATTCCCTCCATATCGTCAGCGTCAACAGGCGTGGGTTCAGAATCCGGTGCACCGTCTGCCTTGACAACGACTGTGCTTGCAGTCAAAGGTCGCGCCAGCTTCGTCTTGAAATATCTTTCCACATTGATATTCAAGGCGGCAGGAAATATGTTGGGGTCTCCGAGGGTAAGAGGACCATCGTAAGTCTTGTAAGGCTTCACTGCCTTGATTCGTGGGGTATCTAACTCGTCGATGGCCTCTGTAATGTTCGCAATAACTCCATCTTGACAGTCATTGACAAGCGATCTCAAGGCTTGCTCATTCTCTTTCTATGAACTTTTAGTCATGGTCCTTACCGTATCCTATCATACTAACCTTTGTGCTCGGCTTATCCTCTTCCTTAAAGCCGTATTCCGGGTCATCAAAGTCAACTCCCCTGTATCACGTTAAAAATGTCGTTAAAATATCCATTCAACTTACAGGACAGTGAGCTGGATGTTGGAATCGTTCATCTTCTTAGAAATGTCACCCAAGTCATCCGCATCCATTGGGCTTTGGCCGTCCGTGACCAAGAAGATTTTCCTGTTCCACTTGAGCTTCTTTGTGAATGTATCAATCATATCAACAGCCAACACAATAGCTGATACAGCATCTCCAGACCATGTGTTGCTCGGCTTGACAAGTGATTGAAGATCCCTCAGAGATGACATTGTCATCGGTCCCAGCTCCTGCAACACCGCGATGTTCTCATACCCATCATCGTCTTGTAGCTTGTTGTCAGTCTCATCTGTTCTCAGACCCAAGACGCCAACGCATAGCGTTTTCCTGTTTGCTGCCACAATGTCTATGATTTTGTCCCATACGTATTGCATGCTGTACTCTAGATCAGACTCTGATCTTCCATTGTGAGTTTGGGCCATAGTCGACCCAAGGTCCAATATGAAAACGGTCGCTTCCTTCTCAGCCATGGTGGAGATGGTTTGTATGAAACCTGGTGATACTGACAGAACGTCGTAAGACGGAAGACGGGATCAAGAGTTTGAAGTCAATCAAATCTTGCTATGATGGAAGGAATTCGAAAGAGTGAAAGACACTTAAAATGCCAGTCGCGCTTTTAAATGAATGGCAACCAAAAGAAACGTCTCACAATGAATCCTTGTAATCATTAGGCAGAACCACCCCAAGATGTACTAAGGTTGGTGACCCATCGCGTCTGACGGGTCAAAGCTCCTGTCAACCTTCTCACGACAAGACGCGCGAGATCACGTGCAACTGATGCCTGATAAAACCCCGTACATTGGATGAGTCTATTCAGCCACCAGAAATGCAAGAGAACCTAAGAGAAAGTACGGATACTACCAAGGTAATGAAACAAGCAAACCCCAATAGGGCATGCATGTCTCTTCAATCATGAAGATCATTCCATCATGGAGACTGCAACACGATATGGAGCCTGTATGATCACGTGACTAGATGTGATATCATGACTATCGAAACACCTCAGTGCCTAGGTAAGTTGGATCTGATACAATTCATCAAACACTCACAAGTGAAGAATTGCAATAATGGCAAGCACAGCAAAGGCAGTGGCCTTTTCGCCGGCTCCTTATCATATCATAACGTAAGTTTACATGAGTTCGCGAAGTCAACCGCAGTCAGGAAAAGCATCGCTGACTCTACGGCAGCTATGGAACTCTACTTGGAACGACTTTCTTCCATGTATGTATCTCACAAAGCTACCAACGTTGCAATTCTAACAGCCGAACAGACGTTCATCAATGGCATCGTTATGTTCAGGACGGTCGACCGTCCTAGCTTCTCTGCCATCCAGCAGAAACTCTTCCCTATCTACTTCGGCCTCCAGACCGTCTTGCCCGGTGTTCTAGCTTTAACATATCCCGGAAACACATTGATTGGTCTGTCAAATGGCCCTGCTGGCTTGATCTCTGAGTTTGCCCGCTGGCACTCCCTGCTACCTATCAGTGTAATGGCCTTTACTGGAGTTGTGAACCTCCTTGTCTTCCTGCCTATGACAGTCGAAGTTATGAAGCAGCGACGTGGCCAAGGTGCGTCAATCTTGATGGGGTCGATTTGAGAGACACTACTAATAACCTATAGTCAAGCGAGATGGCAAGGAGTGGTATGCTGAGGGACCTCAAAGTGATCAAATGAAGGCCCTGAACAAGAAGTTTGGCATGCTTCACGGTATCTCATCCTTGTTCAACCTCATCACTTTTGCAGCTGCTGTTGGGTACGGTTTCACTCTTGGTGGTCGTGTTCTGTCTGTTGCAGACCTTGCTTGAATAATGCACTATTCAAAAGTGAATTCATATTGAAACTCTAAATTGATAGAAATGCAAATGCTCTGCTCCGCCTAGTCTATCTACCCTGTATTCTCAGTCGTACAATCCAGATCTCTAATGTCTATTCGTAGTGTCGTAAATCGTTGAACTCTTGGTATAGCCCTGAAACAATGCGCCAGTTGGTTTTTCATAACGTGTAAACCGATACAGCTTTAAAGTCCTCCATGGGTGAAGTTAGGGGCATGTGGCTTAGAACCGCCATGAAGAACGTAGTTCCTCCTTGGCTTTCTCAAAGTCTCGCATACGCTGAGCCTTGATCTCTTCCTCGTTGCGAGCATGCTGGGCTCGGCGCTGGTTGGCCTCCATTTGTCCCTTGGTGGTCCATCGACCAGGTTGACGATCAAGCATGCTTTGGATATCGAGTTCCTCTGTAGGCTTGGGGAACTCGCGATTGAGGGCAGGAAGCTTGTGTCCAGCTTGATCGAACTCCTCGCTTTTGAATCCAGGAGTTGATACAGGAGTTGTCTCTGTGGATTGTGTCTTGTGAATGCTAAAATAGCTGTTGGCGTTGCCAGAGGTAGGAGCTGCGGTTGTTGGCGCAGTGGGATTCATGTTGTCAGATGATTGAGTGAGATGTGAATTGGTTTGGGTCTCGAGGTGTTAATGATTCTTGTGTGATGCGTACGGCCAAGAAAATGTATGTGTGAGACAGCCTTTATATAGGTTTTCAGGGGATAGATATCCTGATAGCTGTGATATCGTGACGAGGTCTTGTGACTGGTTGCGGAGGATGCTTTGCGCTTGTTTGCTCAAAATAACAGCACAGATTGTACGAGATGATGAAAAGGTTTAAATAAAGAGTCAAAATAAAGGCAGCTCGACACGGTTCTGTAGATATTTATAATTACGTAGGTATCCATCTGGGTCTGTTATCAATTCTTTCTCTTTCTGAACCAAGTGGAAACTCCTGTCGTCGATCAGAAATGGTGTGGGACCCTTAGCGTCTCCTAGCTTCAGGGTCCACGGGCGCCACTCTCTGATACGGAAGTAACCAGGCCAGGGCAGAGCGGTGAATGGATGTTGTATTCCACGGATCCGGTTACGTTTGTCGGTCTGTAAGTCCAGCTGACGAGTAAGGAGACTCTAATCTCGCCGCCTCGGAGCAAGCGAGTGAAGAAAAAAATCAGCATGTAGGTAGACCGAAGACGGATGTAGCCCGTTATCTCCAGGAACAGAAAAAGTCTCCGTTAAAAAACGTGGAATTCTAGAAAGCCCACCGATGACGATTAGGGTGGTCCATTACTCAGGGCGGAGTTGACAAGCCAATAATAGATTGGCTCTGGTCACTGAAATGGTTGCTGGGAAGATTTCAATTTTGGAGATTCGGTCGCCACACGGAAGTGAGGTCGGATATGCAAATAATGCAGGGTTGTTATCTTCACATGAATAAGCCTCAAGTCTGCTGACTACTTGACCTAGGTATTCTCAAAGAGCAGAGACTTCGGACCTTGAGAAGGACTGATTCCTTCTCATGTATATGGAAGAAACTCCAAGGTTATAGCAACTTGCTCAGGTCTCTTATCAATTATTAGTATTGATATTTTAGATTGTCTTGCCTCCCCTAGCGATATAGTAAAAATATTTATAGTGAATCAGAGAGACTACGAAGATGATTGATTGTATTTCCGTGGCATACTACCCTATATCATTCATTCGGCATTGATTCTCAAAGACTCTATCAATAATTAACTCAATACAGAAAATGGATCTATCGTCGTGATCGACCGTGATAACCTTCTTTATTAGTAGACCCGCACGCTTTCCACGTCCAGAAGAATTACATCACAGGAAACTAAGTGGATATGACTAAGCAATTGGCCGAGTCAGACGGGACTGTTGTCTGTTGATAGGTAATGATTGATGGCCGATCTTGATTCAACCGACTGAACATATTGTCGATCATTAATCATTGTCCTCATTTGGTTATCTCGCAAATAATATGGCATCGTCACCAAAGTACATCAGCGGAGATGCTGCCGCTGTCAGCGAGTTCATCGATAAATTCGACGTGAGTCATTTACTCGTGTACCTCTCGGGCCTCAACTGACACCGATGAATAGGTCTTCCTGCTCGATTGCGATGGTAGAAAACCATGATTCTTAGCTGGACAGCGAACTGACTCATTCAGGTGTCCTATGGTCTGGCGATCATGTGTATGAGGGAGTCCCTGAGACCATCAAATATCTAAGATCAAAGGGTCAGCTTACTATCCCCTCGATCTGAAACGAGACTTACATCGGCACAGGAAAGAGAACCGTTTTCGTGACGAACAACTCAACAAAGTCTCGTGATGAATACCTAAAGAAACTCACCAATCTCGGTATCCCTAGTGAGAAGGATGATGTGTTCGGTTCAAGCTACTCTGCTGCGATCTACATCTCACGCATCTTGAAGCTACCCGAGAATAAGCGCAAGGTCTTCATTATCGGAGAAGCTGGGATTGAGCACGAACTTGATTCTGAAGGTGTTCCTCATATTGGAGGCACAGATGAGGCATTCCGACGGGATATCACAAATGACGACTTCAAGGGTATCGCTGATGGCTCACTGCTTGACCCCGAGGTCGGAGTAGTTCTCTGCGGCCTTGATTACCACGTGAACTACCTAAAGTATGCCCACGCCATGCACTACATCAAGCGAGGAGCTATCTTCCTTGCTACCAACGTCGACTCAACATTGCCAATGCACCACGATTTCTTCCTCGGAGCTGGATCTTGTCATATCCCTGTTGTTCACGCCACAGGAAAGCAGCCCTTGGCTCTTGGTAAGCCTAGTCAAGCTATGATGGACGCTGTTGAGGGCAAGTTCCAGCTCGATCGTTCTCGAACTTGTATGGTCGGTGACCGACTCAACACTGATATCAAGTTTGGTATCGAGGGACGACTGGGTGGAACACTACATGTCTTGACTGGCGTGAACAAGAAGGAGGACTGGGAGAAGGCCGATGCCATCGCTGTGCCCTCTCATTACGCTGACAAGTTCAGCGATCTTAGACTGGCGGAGAAGCAATAGATGATAGACCATGATATAGATTATAGACGAACTATGCAACTGACTTCTCTAACTCCGCTATGATGAGATTGGTCACTGCCTTATGCTGGCCAAACCCAGCAGTCAGTGCTATTGACTGATGGACAATAGGCAATGTATCTAGGTGCATATCTAAGCTTGCTTCTTGTTCTCCATCCTTTTAGCAATATCGCTAGTTCGAATGACTTTTGGCCCAGGAGTCTTGTAGGGGGTAAAGGACTTGGGCAAAAACATGCCAACCTGTTCCTGGTACATGGGATACTCCGTATACTTGCCAGCAGTGATGAGCTCAGTGAGCCAAGTTGAACCCTGGAAGAGGAGGATCAAGGCGGCAGCGCCAGTAAAAGTGTAGCTGTACATATTCTTGGTTGCGAAGCAACTCCACTGGTATAACACAAACCAAATCATTTGCTCTGCAGCAAAGTTGGGGTGTCTGCTGTAAGCCCAGAGACCAGAAGTGTTGAAGCCACGGTCAAGCTCCGCTTGGGAGTACTTGAACTTCTTGGGGACCTTGGCCTCGGCCTGGTACTGATGCTTAGCCGCGTGGTAGTCTATAGAATGGTTAGGCTGCTAAACATCAAAGGATACGAAATACTCACCCCACTGCTGGCCATCGCTAACCCACTCGCTGTAGACTAGGCCGACCATGACGAGAGCAAAGAAAATATCGGCAGAGGTCACATCCGGCTCAAACTTGGTGGAACAGAGAATGGCATACGCAGGCACGCACGAGAAGCTGAAGAGCAGAACGCTCTGGTATAAAGAAATGAAGGTGACGTTAAAGAGGAACCAGACAAATCGAGGCACATATTGCTGGAGGATGGCCCTGCATGATATGAGCTGACTGAAGAGCTATGAGTGGACGATCAACTTACCATCGATAATCTTCAGATCCTTTATTGTAACCCCCCTTACGCCAGTAATTATATGTCAAGCGGCACTGTTACACAGCATTAGCGATGACTGAACGAATGAGATGTAAGGACACATACACTCCAAAGGGTTGTAGCAGCAGCAATAAGGTCAACTCGCGAAGAAGGAATACCAGCAAGACGCGCCCAGACTGAGAGATGGACGACGTATAAGTTTGGGAGAATCGACCACAGTCGATCAACTTGAGAGTAGTTTCTGTTGATCTCGGAGACAACGAGGAAGACAAAGCCAAGAGCAATAGAAATGGCAAAGCCTGAGATGAGAGGGTTTGTATCAACGTAAATCTGCCTCAGCCCGTCAGGACTGGCAATGTTGTCAAGAATCTGTCGAGGAAGAGCATAGAGCTGCGGAATGTAGGGTTGGGCTGTTTTGACATACTCGCCACAGTCCTCAATGGACTTGACGAATGGGAGAGACATGATGCTTGATTTTGACGAGATGATGGTTGATATCAGATTTTGGGTCCTCGATATGAACGCAGCACAGCTGGTTTAATACCTAAGGTACGGACAGGTAGTGATGCACAGCTTCAATAGCGTCATAGATGTCAATTCCAGGCGGAAACCACTTTAGACCTGAGCATGGAAGGACACCCGACCTCTGCCTGGTTCCCGCCTTGTCTGTGGGACCACTAAGCTTTTAGGTGACACTCCCCTAGATTAAGCGGATTCAGCCGCTGTGGCCAGTGGTTATCCGCCTGTGAGCCACTGAAGGGGCTTAATCCTGTAGTTAGAACTTAATTTTCAACGTCAAACCTTGGTCCTGTCCCAAGTTTCCCTCCTCACCGTGAATATCAGAAATGAGCTTCAGAACGTTGGCATAAATATTGAGGCTACAGGTGTTTCAGCAAACAATTTGCCATGGTTACTGGCAAACAATTTCAATAGCTGCTGGAAGTCTTATTATTGAGAGACTATGGCAGCAAATTATTTTTGCTGCAAACGCGCCTAGTTTGACCGTGTTTGTTATGCACATCGATCGTGCTTGCCTTGACGCAAAACTTCGTCTGCACTCCCAGTGGAGGCAGCCTGAGGCAACTCTCAACTCGCTTTTTGTCAGGTACCTTAATCACCTCGGCTGATTGGAAAATTGCATCAGATATAAAACAGTACAGTCACAAAGACCTGTGTTTCTCCAAGATGAGAGTCCTTTGTGTGGCTGAGAAGCCCTCTATATCCAAAGCTGTGGCTACCCATCTCTCTGGAGGCCGTATTGAAACGGTAGAAACTATCCAACGCGCAGCAACAAAGAACACCTTGCTAACGAATTCATAGCACAATACAAGAAACAAGTACATCAAGAACTACTCATTCGATTTCGACTTTGGTCGTCAATTGGGCAATTGTTCTGTCACCATGACATGTGTCACTGGACACTTGACAAACGTCGACTTTACTCCAGCTCACAAAAACTGGTATCAGCCACCTCCAGAGTCGTTATTCACCGCCCCTATTGTCACGACTATCAGCGAAGTAAGATTTCCTATCGTGATCCGGGAGCAATCAGTATTAATCTTTCAAAGGACAAGAAGACAATTGCCCAGAATTTAGAATCGCAAGCAAGATATGCTCAAGCTCTAGTAATCTGGACAGATTGTGATCGTGAAGGAGAACACATCGGCAATGAAATTGTCGAAGCCGCTCGAAAAGGTAAACCTGGTATCCAGGTTTTACGAGCAAGGTTCAGCAATGTCGAGCGAGCGTACGTCGTCATGTCCTGTTATTCAAGACGGTACCTACTAACAATAACAGTCATGTTATCTCAGCAGCCAAGAGCCTTGCGACTTTGGATGAGAGGCAGGTCCATGCTGTATCTGCAAGAATTGAGCTGGATCTTCGTATTGGTTATGCATTCACCCGTTTTCTCACAAACAACTTGCGGCCTCTCGGAGGACCTCTGGAGAAGCTGACTCTGAGTTATGGTTTGTACCCTGGCCGTCAACCTCTTTACATCTTGCTGATTTTTCAGGGTCATGCCAGTTCCCGACCCTTGGATTTGTCGTGGATCGTTACTTTCGTGTGAAAAACTTCGTCCCAGAGCCGTTCTGGAGCATAAAACTGATGCACACTCGAGACGGTAAAAAGGTCGATTTCTTCTGGCTACGGAACAGGCTGTTCGACCGGATGTCCACAGTGATTCTCTATGAGAGATGCCTCGCAGCCAAAACAGCAACAGTGACCAAAGTTCAGCAGAAACCAACTCGAAAGTTCAAACCATTGCCTCTGACAACCGTTGAATTACAAAAGGCTGCGACGAGGTTGCTCCAGATGAGTGGACAGCAGGCCATGACCATTGCTGAGGGTCTGTATAACAAAGGGTTCATCAGTTACCCCCGAACGGAAACAGACCGGTTCGATAAAGGGATGAATCTCCGTGCTCTGGTTGAGAAGCAAACCAGCGATCAGAGATGGGGTCCATTTGCACAGAATCTCGCCAATGGTGCTTTCAAACAACCAAGAGAGGGAAGACACGACGATAAGGCACATCCTCCTATTCACCCTATTACATATGCCTCTCCTTCCGTCTTGAGTCGCGACGAGGCTCGTTTGTATGAGTATGTTGCGCGCAGATTTCTTGCATGCTGCTCAGATGATGCCCACGGTATGGCAACTGATGTTGAGCTTGAATTTGGAGAGGAGCGTTTCAATGCACATGGAGTAATTGTGCTAGAGAGAAATTACCTTGACGTGTTCATTTACGAAAAATGGAATAACACAGCGGAACTTCCGAAGTTCACAGAAGGTGAGCACTTTCAGCCAACGGAGGCTATGATGACAGAAGGGAAGACCACAGCGCCTGGTTACCTAACGGAAGCCGATTTGATCGCTCTCATGGATGCCAATGGGATCGGCACAGATGCTACCATGGCCGAGCATATCCAGAAGATCCAGGACAGGGAATATGTCGCTACGATCAGCCGGTCAGGTCAAACATCGGCAGATGATGAGGATGCAGACACAAGCACGTCCACAAGAGGTCGTGGACGTGGACGTGGCGGTCGAGGTGCCAGAGGCGGACGCGGTGGTTCGTTATCATCAGGTGGCCGAAGCGGCTTGAAAGTCTTTGTCCCCACGCAGCTTGGAGTGGCTCTAATCCTAGGCTTTGATCGAATGAACTTCGAAACCAGCCTTGGTAAACCATTTCTCCGGAAGGAGATGGAAATCAAGATGAAGGCTATCTGCGAAGGTCGTACGAACAAGGAAGTAGTCTTACAGGAAAGCCTCGCTCAGTACAAGCAAGTATTCGAGCAGTCCCAACAGAAACTAGGAGTCCTACGAACGGTATGTCCCATATGCTACACAAACTCGGCCCATCGTATCACTGACCTTATCAATTAGGCTTGCCGCGAGTTTGTCTTCGGTTCATGAGATTCGGGCCCTCGGTATTCAGGGCATGTAAACCCTTAGTTGATGCCACACTCACAATTTATAACTCGGGCAATCTTCGAAGATTTCTGGGGTTGAGCTGCCAACCTTGGAAGTTGACGACATTACGAGCATACCTGCACCTCCATTGTCTCATTTGTGGGTCGCTAGACTTGTGAAGTTGTGAGATTCAAATCCGACTTGGAGCCTATCAGCTGGTGGATCATGCACACGTACGATCCGAATGATGTGATTTAGGTATCGTCAACGATGGCCTCGAAACATGGCGGCGGCATATATATCAAACCACCCCTCAGTTGAGATGTACTTGGCGGCGGTGGCGGGGTTGGCTCAGCTGCAGCTGTAACCATGTCCCAAAGAGTCACAGTGGTGTAAGCATGGCAGTGACGAGTCTGCTGAACTCGGTAATAGACAGGCAAGACAGGGAAGCTTTGTGCGTCAACCACCTGGTTGGGAACGAATGGACGAGGTCACTCAATGTGGAGAGGTCTTCGGAGCGGGATAGAACGGGATCGCCAACGGCACAGGAGCCACCGGCCCCCGCACGACGCGATATGTATCGTAGCCTCGGGCTTCAAGGGCGCGGGGCAACGGGATTGATGGATTGAGTCCGCATCCCTTCCGTTCTTCCCTATCGATGCGCGGGGAAGAGGCTTTTTTATGAGGTGCCCACGGCGCAGCGTTGTCCAACGTGGGGTTTTATCAATGGATGATGGGTCACGCTGGCGCCCAAGGATGATTTTCCTTGGTTGAATGAAACATGAAGAGGGAGAGACTTTGTCGCCATCATCCATCGGCTGGCCGGTGCCTCCACCATGTGAAGCAGGCTCGCTGTTGGACGACGATACCGGCATATAGAAAGGTGACGAACTTGAGTCGGCAATACTGACAGCATCGTGAGTCCAATCACAGAGAAGGGCCTTGGCAACGTGACAGTAACACATCAAAGGATGGCTTCCTTAGATGATGTGTTAGTACACGAATTCCAGTACATCTGACACAACAAATTGCCTTGATTTGCAAATGGAGAAAGTACGCGAATGCATCTATGTACGAACTTGGACACAGCCATCGACATCAATACGAAGGCTCCGAGAATGGCTATGATTACGTGGGATTGGCCAAGGAACAACTTGTGAATGCAGACATAGTGGGTGGGATATGGCTTTCGAATACATGAGTACTTCGATCAAGCCGGTAAACTCGATGGTAGTGTCGTATCTTTGGAATTGATGATTAGGGTTGGTTATTCACTACAAATAACGCCTCCAGCACCAGGCGCCCGCGTGGTCCCAAGGGAGACGAATCTTGATATGAAGCGATTGCACAAATGGCCAAGCCAAAAGAGGACCGTATGAGCAATATCTCAAAAACAGTATGTGCCACGGGAACAGTTACAGGTGCGTCCACGCCTTGGGGATACAGTTTTAAAAACCCCCCCCCCCCCCATCGCGATACACACGGGATGCCGCAGCTGGAACACGGGTGGCTTTGGGTTCGCCGGGAGCGTGCCTCTCTCATGCTTCTAGCCCTACACACTTACGAACAAAGAGTTTGGATCACGCAGGTACGTGTCAAATTAGGCACACAACGATATTCCAGAAATTCAAGTTTGATGCCCTGTCTCAGTCCTCCTTTTCAAAGCACCAAGGGCTCACTAACAGCAGCCGGACGAAATTAGGGCATGATGGAAATTTGGTCCGTTGCTGGTGCTTGTCATGACTTGATGTTCCCAGTAAAGGAGGGATCCCTTACCCCTGTCGATGAATGTTAACAGGGCCCGCTGATTCCGTGAGAGGGCCAAAGAAACTTATACAGAGAGTGAGTCGGACACAAAATACTTACATGCCTTTGTTGCAGAATTATACTAAAAGGTGCCTGCATTATTCTTGCATGAGCCGATGGATGCAGATATTTTCTACAATCAGCATTGCTTCCATGGGTGTCCCTGCGATGCATGTCATGACGGCCACGTTTCCACAAGCAAGAATAGAAAGCCATGACGCCGATGACTTTCCCCTTTAGTTGAGTCACCATTTCGATGAATCAACCGCACATTTGAGTCGATCCAGCCAAGTCGCTTCGACGGCGATGGAGGGATGGAATGTTGGCGACTATAATCTGGTGGCTGATGTTGAATCGCGAACAGCCACAACCTTGGACGAGTAACTAACATCAATAAACTCCAACAGCCTTACCCCAATCTCCTGGGCCCCGTGGCCTAAGGTGTTGGCCGAAAGGGAGCACTGTGGTGTCTCTCACGCTAAAACTGACACCGGCTCGCTCAGTAATAGAGCTGCGACTAATTAATGAATCCCCAGACTCTCAAAAATTGGAGACAGTAGCATAACTTGACATGACAGATACCTACCCAGAGAGAAGCGAGCCCCATCCTGCGAGAGACCAGAGCCAGCCGTCGCAAACACGGGGTTCATTGCTGGGCCCTGCTTCAAGCTGGAAAAGCATTATGACGATCGATACCGGTGCCGCTTAGTTAGAGGCGCAACCTCGGAAATCTGAGAAGAGGTGCCAAATGCCCGACTCCCTCCGTCTCAAGTCTCCAGTAACCTTTCAACATGCCGCACATGATGAGATATAATGGTGGAGTGAATTATGTCCTCGTCTCCGTGCGCCGTAAAGCCCCGAGGTCCGGAACTAGAGCAGAGCGCCGGAGCCGGGCCGTTCTGAGTATGACTGTACTATTTGTCCCTGCTGCTTTTCTTTCATGATGAGAATTGATCTGTGTCATCCGGAAGCTGAGCCGACATTTGATGTTGTGCCCATCCATGGTAGCCATGCCCTACTAAACATCCTTACAGAACCCACGAGACTGGAAAAGGGAGTCAATAGCGAAAAAGCGCGAGCCGTATCGTGGGCTCTGCGCTGGAACCAAGCTGGAGCTCACTAGGGCATGAAACGGGCAATTTATTTCGTTTGGCTGGGCCGGATCGCTTCCCCGTTTGCGCTGTGGCCCAGATCCTCTCGTTTCCCTAGACTACCAGATGCTTGGGAATTAGAAGCAAATGAAAAACAGAAAAAAACAATTTCACATGGACCAGCAGAAAGAAAGGAGAGTGCCACTTTTGGCAGGGAATGAACAAAAGAAGCGTGGTAGAATCAAAGAGAAAGGGGAAAGTTTGTTGGGTTCCAGGCTTCTTCTATGGCTTTGGGTTGCATGTCTCAACCATCAGCAAGCCAGTGCAAGATTGCTAGCAAATGTAGGTATGGATGCTCGATTGTGATTGTGAGTGCCTATCTATCTCTAAGGCGTCTTATCCTCCCAATCAACCTTATCATCTAACGCCGGAGGCACACGCCCCCTAAAAATAAAGGCGCCTCCAAACAAGTTGGCCAAACATGGGGGTGCAGACGAATGGGCTCAAGGTTTTAACCCGTTTGGGGGCTGTGGCCTGCGATTGCGCTGTGATTTGTCGGTATGGGGTGGTGTGCTTCTAGCACGTACAGTGCCACCAAAATGGCACCCACCAACCCGACCCCGAATGCTTAGGTTGTTTTGAGGTGAGAATTGCCTTCCAGCAGGCAGAGACAGGGCACATTGACCTCGCGATAGGTGCTGGATGCACCCAACAGAGGTGTAAGTGCAAGTACGTACCGGCCTCACACTCGCTGGGCAGGGCACACACGGTTGCTCATGCTCAGTCACAGTCAGTCAGTCAGTCAGTCACACACTCATATACATAACCTACTTATCTCCCTCCCCTTCCCTGGATGTTCCTTTCATCAAACACAACAACACTACCAGAAGAACCACAAGATTCGTACAAGAGTCTCTTGTCACAGTCCAGATTATCGTGCCAGCTCTGCCCTACTTAGCCATATACCAGCCATTCAGCAACAACGTCTTGCAAGCTCTCCTTACACCAGGCTTCTGAATAGGTACGTACCTTGTTCACCTTGGTCTGACGCAGTGCACCGACCGACCGCGGTGACTCGAGAGCGAGCCGGGCTCCATTTCTCATGACCGCAACTCTTTACCGCTCCCATAGGGCAGCAGTACCTGGTTCTCGCTCTCGTCCTCCTTTTCTTCACAGAGATCGCGTCGCAAATTTTATCCCTTTCTCAAGATCAAAATCGCTGACCAAAGTTTCCCGTTTTCAGACTTGCTCGTTCGGAAGCGCATACAATCAAGACCGAAACTCGGTAAACATGGCTACCATGGCAGCGGCTGCTCGTGATATCTCCCAGGCCTCCTTGAGCCGAGACAACTTAACTGCTGTAGCGGCTCGGAGTGTCCCTGCGACTGTGACACGATCTCAACAACCCCTTCCTACTCCCCCCAACTCCATCTCTCCCAACCTGCCGCCTCACGGCCTCAAGGCGCAGCTCCAAAAGGCCAAGCTTGAGCCTATTGACTCAGACCTGGACCTTCACGAGCCGTCGGATCGACGACGTTCGATCTCGCCTGGCCTCGAGGCTTCGGGTGCCATTACTGGCTCTCTCCTTGCCAAATACCACCTGCCAGAGATCCTGCTCAACCATGGTCCCTTGGCTATCAGACACATCATGGGGTACCTGACCACTTCGGTACCCGGATTCTCTGGGATTCCCCCAACAAAGGCGCGGAGACTAGTCGTGGGAGCTTTGGAGGGACGAGGAGGAGAAGGAGGCGGACTGGATGGAGAGGTGGAATTTGAAAAGGTGGGATGGGGCCGCTGGGATGCTCGCAAGCGAGGACAGCCTTCTCGACACCGACAAGGAACTCCTCCTTCATCCTACGGCGCGGGCATCCCCATTGGCAACATCGGCGGTAGGGGTCAAGACCGGCCCAGACTCAGCATTGCGTCAAGCAACGGGGATTCGGTGCAGTATTCTCACGATGATAACGACATTTACATGATGGAGCATGAGGCCGACAAGATGTCCATGGATGGATCTGGATCCGCTTCGTGCTCCGAGGCCCCGGATGATGATGTCGTTATGAACGATGATCCGGAGGATGCGACAGATGACGAGGATTGGGCTACCATGGGAGCTGCTGCTCTTCGAGCCGAGTCTTACCCTAACCAGGCGGCAGCTCAGACGGACCATGGCTTCCGATCCTCTTCTGCATATGCTCCAGGTGGACTTCGTTCGTTCTCTGCCAGCTCCGGCATGGCTCGTACACCTCAAACACTAAACATCGACTTCTCGGCGTTGGCGGGCACCTCTGACGCACAGGAGCGGGAGGCCGTCGAGGCCCTCCTGCAGCTCGGTTCTGTATAACATATCTCTCTGCATGCACGGCGTTTTTTGGGCTTTCGGGATTTCTGAAGGCGATCGATTCGGGGCAGGGGTTGGTTGGCTTAAGGAGAGGCCGTGTCGGCCCACACCAACGACCGAGGCGGCGACCTCTGGATCGTTATTATTATCACGATGACACGGTTCTCTTAACGTTTTTCTTCGGGTTATTCTCTTTCTTAATATGGGCTCGGTTTTTGGCGTCTTGGTACTCGGCGGCATCTGTCTACACGACAGTTGAATCATCGTCGGCTGTGGAAGGTCAGCATATGGGCAATATTCCAATGATTGGGCGTCTCCCGAAACTTTTCGCTGCCTAGAGATGGGATATTCTATTACCCGGGTCTTATTCTTATTATTGAGGGGACACAAGTTGTCGAGGCGTTCGCTTCCGTCACTTGATATTCCTGTCGCTCCACGGGGGCTGTTCCATTCTAGCCCCGAGGCGCATACTTATGCCGGGAGCTTTGGCTTCTGAGCGACACGACAACACCCTTGACGGGCAGGGCTGGTCTCCGATGTTGAGTCGTCTCCTTGGGGTATTTGTTTTACAATACCCGGTCACCCAAGTTTGGCTTTGCATCATTACCAGATCCTACCACTTCAACATCATGTGGAGGATTATGACGACGATTATTTTATACCATTTGTGGGCAGTTGCAGCCTTTTTTTTGGGGCCTCGTTTTGCAACTTTCTCGAATCTTTGTTTAATCAACTTTTATGGGCATTTGATGTGGGGAACGCATCATCATCATCAACAACAGATAGAGGAGGAAAAGGGACAGAAAGAGGGACATCCTGGATGTGAACCCTCAAGACAACATATAGGGATATGATATCATGGCTGGAACCAGTTGGGCTCGAACGCTATACGCTCGCCCTCGCGTCTTTTGTTTGCCGAGGGCACAAAGACTGAAAAAAGGAGTAAAATCATATTGGAGCGGTGGATTAGATAGCTTCCTGATCGTTAGTATCTAAAGCCTCTTGAGCTTACCAATGGAAGTTCTGATCTTTCTTTCCGCATGGAGTGTCTGGAGCATCGCACATGTGAATGTTTGATGTTGACGTTATGAAGATGAGGGGGTTGGTCGATCCATGCCCATGGGGAGCATGGCGTCAATCTCGAATTTGGTTGGGAATTGTATTGTGGTGTTGAGAAACTGGAGAAACAAAGCATGTGATAACACCATCATATAATGGCGAGATCAGAGTTTATAGATAAGAAACTCGTGTTCAGCCAGTATGTTTATCAACAATGTTCCATGTTGGAAAGGTTGAAGGAAACTAAAATGAAAGAGTTTTGCGGCGGAGAGAAGTGAAGTCATTCGATCGATGGAGACAGCGATAATCTGCAGTCACGTGCATGGTCATGTTTTTGAGTATATTTCGTAATCGTCATACTGGTAGTGTAATGGTCTTTTCATGGGTCTGGTGTGTTGGTTCACAATGAAGGAGTAAGCTGGAACGTATCTTCTCTATATTTTCAAGCCTTTCTCTTATAAATCTGCTGTGACTGAGCAAGACATAATGTGCAGTATGATGAAGGGTATCTCGTGTGCGTGGTGTTTACGCCAGATCGGTAATCCATGGGTTTGTAGAGTAGAGCACAAATTCTTAATTCTCAAAGTGCAATGATGATACATTCAACCACTACCCGGGCTTATCATACTTACGCTAGTAGAAGAAACAAACCGTCAATCTATGTCGACGCCATGAATAACGAGACAGGGGTTCAAGGGAGACGTTGCTATTGCCTACCCTAAACGATTTCATCATCTGCACCACGATCAAACAATTCGATCTGGAGGCCTCTTGCATCGGTTGCTGTGTATAGTATGCACTTATTCTGTGCATATAAATCAAGTTGAAATATTATAAGCCAATATGATTGTCGAATTTGGTGGAGTTGATATCAGTCTATTGCACCAAACAACACCAAGACCGCTCACCAGTCGGACTCTTTCCCTCAATCACAAAGCAGTATCGTCACGCCAAGGAAACAACAAGCGTTAATAGCCGGTAATAGCAAAATAGACGATCATCTTACTCTATCCTGCCGCTGGCATCTTGGCTTTGACATGCGATGAGGTGATTACCAAAGCACTTCTGGCCTTGGCTACAAAGCTTGAGCAGGCTTATGTTCACAAGACAAGAACGTGAAGACCTCGGACATTTCTTAGCCTGCACTGCCACCGTTTGTCGTCATCACCAAGACCTTGGCATCAAGAAGGAGTGGGATGCTCGAGTTCTGGGCATTCTCTGGGCGCTCTCTTGGCTTTTGCTTGGCCTGATAGTGGTGCTTGGTCCGGGGTAATAGTTCGGGGACTAGGGAACTGTTCCTGCGGAGGACGGAGGAGAATACAATATTCAGTGCGGGATTTGTTGAATGATTGTTGATGTAATCTTGAGACTCGGTGGAGAGTATGTACTGTGTGTGTAAGAGCGCTTGGAAGATTGAACGATATTGACTGACTTCACTGGATGACGACGAACGAAGGGCAAAACCTGTAAGCCTACGAGGTTGCATCATGTTTCTCTGGGCATTTCACAGACGTATCTTCATCTCCGATTCCCCATTGCGGTAACGATGGTTTTAGATCCTCGGCGTTCTTATTTTCCTGGGCGAGCTCAGAGGAACAGGTTATTTCAACGGCAAATAATGGAGATGCTGCTGAGCGTTATCAAACCCGTTGTTTACTATGCTACTATACTGTGCTGCAACTGGACAGATTAAGAGATCTCGGATGGTTTGAGACGCGATATCTTGTTCAAGATGCATGTCAATATGGAGAATCGATATGGGGAAGCATTGACTACTAACCTATGCGACCCGACCCGCAAATCGGTCAGATGCCCAGGTAAAAAACGTGATAACACGATGTTCTGTTTTGAGGAATTGGAGTTGATTTCGAACAGTCTTACACAGTAGGTAATTTATTAGCCACCACACATGCAGAGAACATTCCCTCCTTATTCCTAACCGAAGCATCATACTGTCAGGTAACAAAGTTTAGTGCGATCGACTTAATCTGAGCCCAGACAGGCAGGCAGTAACGGCAGTGAAAAGAAGCATAATCACATTCTAACCTGGCTTAGCTACCTACTTAGGTAGTGGTTAACAAGGGGAAAACGTGTGCTTTGGCTCTACATTTCTTGGCGGGTCTACATGAGTAGAGGAGAAGGAGAAGGACCAAGACTAGGTACTTGTCTTGGCAAGGAGATGCCAAGAGGGTCTTGGCAGTCTGGGGCCAAGCTTGACGAGAAATGGAGAATATTGTCTTGGCCAAAAGCCTCGGCGAAGAAAATAAGGACAAACACGAGTGAAATGGGAGAGACTAGACACTGGCCTTGGGTGAGAGCAGATGGGCGGAAAGCTTGGTTGTGTGGGAGTCTGGCTTGGCTGATGACATGAGGTTACCTAGGAACTGAACTGTACCCGGCGAGAGAGAGAAGGGTACCCTGAGTCAGGCCAGTTGTTGATCAAGTTGTGTGTTTGCTATGAGTCTGGTATGTTCTGAACGCCTCTTTCCCTATTGTTAATACTAGTTATTATGTATTATCAACGTTGCGTGCTTTGTCTGGTGCTTTTGACTCATCTATCGGAAGAGGTCAATTTCCTGTCCTGGGAATAACAGAGCCAGAGCCGACTAACTACTCTTCCGGCAGATTTTGTCAAATTTAGTTGATATTAACGTTGGACTACGGGGGATAACAGTTCCCCGATAGACCCGGAACTCTCCATGTATGTATAATTTTTTACTGGGCTTACGAACTCAATCACTCACTCACTCACTCACTCACTCACTGCGTGTCCCCTGCTTAACTCCGCATGCAGCGTATTCCGTGCACATTCGTGCAACCCCAGCATTTTTCAATTCTCGTACAACATTTGTCTCTTCTCGCTCGGATTTGGCCCCCGCCGAAAAGACACCCTGATTGAGGTGAAGAGCACAAGGTGAGAGTGAGAGTGAAAGGGTGTCAGGCCAGGGCCGAAATCCCCATGGCTCAGGTGACGGAACGACAAAACGCTTGACGCAGTAGGTGGCCAGCTTTGTGCGAGGCCAATATGGACAAGACCAATAGAACGATGCACATGAGGGGCAGTGCCCAGAATACCAAGACCGCCAAGGCTTGGCATTCCCAATCTGCCATCTAACTAGGTGTAGCTCGTGCCAAGAGCTACTCTCCACCACCACCACATCGGTATGGCCGACCGTGTACCCGTCAGTTGTCAGTACCTCTGGCTTTGCCAAGACTTTTGCCAAGAGTCGCCAAGAATCCCGCCGTCTTCATTCTCTTGCCCAAGAGTTTTGGGTGAATGTAAAGGGAGCTCACTCCCCCCGTCACTCATTTATCAAGAACGAACTCTCTTTTGAACATCTCATTCATCTGCAATCATCCGTCTCTATCAATCAATCTCCAACTTGTTTCCTTTCGACAAGTTTTGATTGATTTTACCCTCAGAGGCCCTCATCGTACCCTTGTTGAACTAAAAAGCAAGACCCTCTACACTCTGACTAGTCTCAGCCAGTCAGTCAGTTATACAGCATCGCATCTGAGCGGGCTTGATCAGATATCCCATCATTGCATTTTCCCTCTATTCCCGTCATGTCTCCTCCGACTCCAGAGCAGAAGCCTCAGCTTCAACAACAACAACAACAGGGCTCAACATCAGGAGATTCGTCTTCTGGCAGTGCCAATGACTCAAAGTCCGTGACGCCTGCTCCTAGCGCCACATCTAATACATCCCAGAGCAGCACTGCTCCCTCAACATCAAGCGACGATAACCTTATCTGCCGATGGAATGCTTGCAACCAAAAGTTCCCTGCTCCCGAGGCTCTCTACGTAAGACACTGAAACATCATCACCAAAGAGCATCAAAAATTGACCCCTTACAGGAGCATATTTGTGAGCGCCATGTTGGTCGCAAGAGCACAAACAACCTCAACTTGACTTGTCAATGGAACTCTTGCCGAACTACCACGGTCAAGCGAGACCACATCACCTCACATATCCGTGTCCATGTTCCTCTCAAGCCTCACAAGTGTGAGTTCTGCGGCAAGTCTTTCAAGCGTCCTCAGGATTTGAAGAAGCATGTCAAGGTAAGAACCACAAACCATAACTCACATCTAACAAGTACACCAAACTCACCCGCAAAACAGACCCATGCCGATGACTCTGTACTTGTTCGCCCATCCCAGGATCCTCAAGGTGGACTCAACTACAGGCCACAGCCTCCAAAGGGTATGTCCCATTTCGACTCTAGTCCACGGCTGTGGTCCTCCGGTTTTCCTTCCCTCGAGGCTAATCCGCCTCCAGGCCCCTCTAGCTATTATGATCACACTGGTCAGATGCGAACTAACGCAGCTGCCTTTGCTCATCAGGCAGGTCATCCTAATGGCGGTTACTATGCTCCCCAGCCCTCCACCAACTATGGCCTCTACTTCAACCAGCCTCCCATCAACAATGCTCGTACCGAGCACCTTGGATACAGCGCTGCTGCCGGTGGTTATGACCGAAAGCGCACCTACGACATGGTTGACGACTTCTTCGGCAGCGCCAAGCGTCGACAGATCGATCCTTCATCTTATGCCCAGATTGGCCGTTCCTTGATGCCCCTCCATGGCAACCTCTCCGTTCCCAACGGTCCTATGACTGCTACCGACCAGTACATGCCTCAGCCTGCTCCTGCTCCTGTCCACGCTGGTCCTACTCCTAGCCAAAACCCCTTGGCTCAGCAATACTACCTGCCCATGCCCAGCGCGCGAACTCAGAAGGATCTCATTCACATCGACACCATTCTTGGCCAGATGCAAGACACTATCTACGAGAATGCTAATCACGCTACTGCTGGTGTCCACATTCACCACGCTGAGAACGGCTTCAACGGTTACCGCAACACTCCTTCGCCTCCTACCTCTCACAGGTCTCCTACCGGCATGCATGTCGGAGCTGACGGCTACCAGCCTGTGTCTGCCGCTAGCATGGCCTCGCCTCTGACGGCCATCTCATCTACCGGCACTCCTGCTGTTACACCGCCCTCCAGCTCCATGTCATACACATCTGGTCACTCGCCAAGCCCATCATCCTCTGCCATGTCTCCTCAGTCCCGCCACGGCTCGACTGCCTCAGTCATGTACCCCACTCTCCCTACAAGCCTCCCTGCTGTTAGCCAGGGCTTCGGCCACTCTGCCACAACCACTCTTGGCCCTAGCTTCGACGGCAGCGAGCGTCGCCGCTACTCCGGCGGTATGCTTCAACGAGCTCGTGCTGGTCCTCTGCCTCTGCCCCATGAGGACACGAGTGGTGCTTCCACTCCCAAGGCTAGCGAGTCTGCTCTGTCCGTTGGCTCTCCGTCTTCAGAGTCCGATGTCAGTGACGCTACCCGTGAGCGTGAGGAGCAGTATGACCGCTGGCTCGAGAACATGCGAGTCATTGAGACTCTTCGCGAGTATGTCCGTGGACGTCTGGAGCGTAAGGAGTTCGTGGAAGACAACGAGTCCCGACGATCCAGCCACTCCGACGCTATGGATGTTGACCCCAAGAGCCCTCAAGCTCCTCCTAGAGAACTGGGTACTCCCCGTGAGGGATCCTCTCTGTACCCTATCCTTCGCATGCCTGGCGCTTAGGTCAGTCCTTGAGTCAGCTGCTGGTTTGGCTGTACGTGTACTATTATCGTCTATCCTTTTCTCGCATCAAAGCAATGCGGAATGTTATGTTGAGGCGGTCTCAATGTTGATATGAAGTCTGGACCATTTGGTTCTGGGACGCTCTGAACTGAGCCTCCCACAATAGCGGCTGGGAAGGGCATGTTGTTTAGTTGGTGAAATATAAGGACAGATGCAATGCAATGCAATGCAATGGACCTTGAGTCGGGGTTTCTTTTTTCGTTTTTCTTCTTTGTCAGCTACTGCTTGACAATCTTGTAGTCAATCAATGACAGATTATGAATGATATAGGCAAAAAGGTGGCTCGGTTTATGAGATGAGATAGCAGGGATTCTGAGTTATCGAGTACTATCAATAAGAACAATATCAAAAAGTGCTGAACAATCATCCAAGACCATCTCGACTCTCGCAAGCATCATGTCTGATGTCATTGCTTGTGCTGTATACGAGACATGTTACTCAATCAATATGAAGCATCGTGACGATGTCCGAATATGACCGACAAGCTACACACAGATTACGCACAAAGTACCTCATGCAAGGACACGTGCACTCCGCGACCAAAGAAACAATGTTGGACAAGTATTCTCCGATGCGTCGTCGCCTTCATTACAACAAAAAAAAGTCGATCCCTGTAGCGAGTCCCGTGCTGACGCCGAGAGCTGAAGCAGCGATCTCTGTCGTAGGATATGGCCAAGGACAGCCGTGATGCGTCGATCACTGTGAGGCTGTGCGAGGACAAACGTCACATTGTAAGATTTGTGATTAAGAAGAGCGAACTAGTTTACGATAGATGAACGCATTCTTGCTTGCGGGTGGTGTTTGTTGTTTCATGGATATAACGTGGTTGTGATGCATGTAGCGTTTGTTGCATGCGGATGAGTTGGAACGATATTGGTCTTGCATTTAGCATGTATAGTATTTAGCATATAATTCATTTAGCATAAGGTTCCGTACAGACAAAAGTGATTAGCATATGAAGAGTGTTGCATCTAAGGATTCATAAACATTTAGCATATATAAAATAGTATTTAGCATGTAAGATAGAGCCTACCCTCTCAGTTCAAGTCAACGCAGCATATACAAATATACATACATACCTTAATTCATCGATCAAACGGCCTTACAAAGTTAAATCTACTTACCGACCCCCAAAAACAGCCTAAATCGACATGTTTTTCCCGCTTTGGCCTTGTCAAACCCGAGGCTCCAATGCCAGTCCAGGCCCTGAAACACGCCGGGAAATGAATGACGGCACTTGTGTGCACAGCAAGAGAAAATACACCAAGAGGAAGAATTATTAGAACACCAAAGTTGGGAAGCGCCGGAGAGTCTGATGTAGATGAAGTCATGGCCAAGTACCTCCCAGGTTTCTCGTAAGTTCCCTAGGTCTTACAGGATTTAGGTGTGAGTTATACCCTAGGTACTCCTCTTTTAATCTGGTTTGAGGCTGATTCTGTTGGTGAAGGATTCGGGAGGATCAGAAGGTTAATTGTGATTGTCACACATACACACACATAAGCCACAAAAGATACATAAATGGCAGTAAATGATCTTCGGCCAGGGAAAAAAGGGAAGAGGAAGGGACGGGGGCCGTTTCATCACCCGGTGACGCTTACCCATTTTTTGTTTGTTCTGTCTGGTCTGTCAAGAAAGTACCTATATTTTAAGGAGCCTGATCCCTTGTTCCTCGTGTAATTCCAACTCAATGCTTTCTTTACCTTGCCGTGTTTAGGTATCTATTTATGCCTCGTGTCCTGCCTTGTCCTCCTGTTCAGTGCCTCTATTTTCTATCCTTCGCTTCAAAGTGATTCACGAACAAGCAAACTTTGTTCACTTGCGGCCTCAGCATATATCCTCTTCCTCAGACCTAGGCACCTACCTACAACTCCTCCGCCAAATCCATCTTCTCCTATCAAAACCAACATGCGTTTCTTCGCCGTCGCAGCTCTCTTGAGCGTCGCCCTCGCTGCGCCAGCCTACGACAAGGCAGACGGCACATGCTGCTGCTGCGATATCTCCAAGCCTGCCACTGTCTGTAAGAAAGACGTCAAGCCCGAAGACTGTTTCTGCGCAGCCGTCGTGTGTCCCGCCGGTGCCCCTACCGTCTGGGCTACCTCTACTTCTCCTGCAACCACCACTACAGCCGCTCCCGTTAAGCGCGAGGAAAAGACACCTGTCCCTGCTGGACCCCCTTGCTGTTGCTGCGACCCGTCAAAGAATGCTATCGTCTGTACCGTGCGTGCCGAAGGCGAGGACAACTCATGTATGTGTCCTATGGTGATGTGTCCCGCTGATGCACCGACCTTGACTGTTTATTCGGCTGCCATGGAGACGGGCAAATAAGGAACACACTTGAAAACATGTTGCTCTTCACTTGAAGCCGCAACTTGTTGTTCAACTCTTCGCTTCTTGGTGTACATCCCTAGGGTTTCGGTTTTGGTTTCAGTTGGCATAGCAAAGCGTGGAGGAACACCAGAATGGACCAAATATGAGTATCCCGAGAGAGTCCTGCAAAATAACTGAACATTATCAATCAGCATGCTTCTTTGTCTCCAGTTGAAAGAGGTCCCGAATCGTGATGCTGTCCGGAGTTCCCGGATCAATGCTGTAAAGAAAGCCCTAGCACTCTCGTCAACCCAGACTGAACAAAAGACAGTCAGTTAAAAAGCCTAACGAACTATCTGAACTAAATCATTAGCCCAGTGTTCTTTGATTTAGCAGCCGTTCAACTCAACGTCAGGGGGTAGTGTACGCCGGAGAGACGGATGGCCAATCAGAAGCTCTACATACCAAGACATTCGATGGAAGGGGTAATCAAGGGAATGCGGATCGGATCTACAGGATTACGATCCAGTCAAATGCCTCACCAACCTCCCTTCAACCAGCCTCTGAGCCAGTCTACAAAACATCACAAAGACTTATTCGTAGGTCACTACAGTTACTCAAAATTGTTAGGATAAGAAATTATACACTATCGACTACAGATAGATATAGTTAGTTGCTACTCCAAAGTGCTCCGTGTCGTATCCCAAGACTCAACCCCATGGAAAATAGGAAATTGTTTTACTCAAGTAAAAGTGTTTTGCTTTGGCCCATGTTACCCATCAACTGCCAGAGTGATCCAAGGCCTCTCCACGGGGTGCGTCACTGCCACCCCTCTCCGCCTCATGTTTTTAATCCATTTCATTAAACCCTCTCTTTCCTAAGACCTTGGACCATGGCAGTTTGTTTTTGACTGTTCAAGTCGGCTGACGGGAAAGCTGAGGGATCTATATGCAAAAGTATGATGAGGGAGGGGCGACCACTTGATGGGTAGCAATGCGAAAATTAGACCGCAGCGTAAACGGGTATATATATAGTAACGGGTCATGAATAGTGCCGTTGACTCTCCGGTTGCAATGGCAAGGTCGAGCCATGGTAGGCGGGTTAGTTCGCTAATTTTTGGTGGAGGGAAGAAAGTCCCAAAATGAAGAATCGTATTCAAAGCTTTGTCGTGACAAGGTCGTCCAGACGGCTCTTAAGATGCATCGCCGGCGACGAACGAAAGGAAAGGGAAGCATCAAGGAGAGGCATCTCTTTATTGGAATTGAGTACGGTCCTTCTCCTTGAGGCCGCCAATTTGGTCCATGTCGATAGAGTAGAATTGGCCCTTGGCCTCCTTCTCGTAGGCGGGCAGTTGCTCCTCGTTCATGGGCTCCAGACCAACGGTCGAGTTATCACCAACGCGGACGACGAGCACACGACCGCTCTGCTGTCGGCCTTGCTCGTCCTTCTCGTCGGGGAAGGTGATGTGAATCTCGGGAACGTTATCGGGGGAGTAAGGAGGAGAGTTGGGGTTGGCAAGCATAGGACGGCCGTCCTGGTTGACGACGAAGACGCTGGAGCGACCGTTATGTGTTGTCTCGATGGTGAGGCCGCGGTGGTTGGTAAATCGCTTGCTGTTGCTGTCGTAGTATGAAGGCAGACCATCCTCCTCGGACTGGATGGTTTGCTGCTTCTGACGACGAGCGCGGCGGAACAGGAAAAGGATGGCGACCAGAATGAGGCCGAGGAAGACAAGGCCGAGGAGGCCAAGCATGAGGTTGATCATGTTGTCGTTTGAGCCATCAGAATCGGCAGGCATGTCAGATCGGGTAACGAGATTCAAAATAGAAGGCATCGTGAATAGAGTTTGTGGTTGAATGTTACGTAGGTGTAGCAACGGATTTTGAGTTCGTAATAACGATGGGTGCTCCGAGTAGAGAGAACGAATGTAAAGCCAGCAACGTCTATTCATCGCCATGTTAGCAAGCCATCATCTCATGGTCATGACCGAAATGCCACCCGGCGAGAGCGACCGAGCCTGTCTGTGGCGGTTGTCAACTGCATAGTCATCTGCAACGCAGCCTCCAATATTTGCAGCCAAGTACCATTCCGTATCAAGGCCGGAAGAGCCCATCTAGACTCCAAAGGAGACTTCTGTGGGAGGATTGGCCAATTCGAAGCCATGGCGATCCCACCAATTCAATGCATGCCATGACGTGTTGCAGAATCACAACCCAAACAGACGGCTCGATAAAATACAGGTGGCAGGTGAAGGGTCAGATGGAACAGGATAACGTACGCCAGGGAGAAGATATCGCCAATAGTTCGTCAATGAATGCCTGGCGAGTACCGAAAACCCGAGGTGGTTGGTGATGGGCCTAAGATAGTGGGTAGAACGAAGGGAGAGAGGGGGTTGGAAAGACCGGACGGATATCAGCTGAAAGAGTGAAGCTGAAGATCCAAAAAGCGATTGAGAACGAGATGTACTGGGAGCGAAAAAACGATGCCGTTGACGATATTCACAAACTTGGCCCGCGAGGATTGGGTTGGGAAAGAGAAAGAAACAACCACAACAGCAGAGGGAGAGGGTTTTTGGCTCGGAGCCTGTCCTGAGCTACACTTGATCACGACCGGGGCCCCTGCCCCGGAAATGAGACTTGGGTCCAGGTGCTGTCCATGGTAGGGGCCGCTAGGCGCTCTGAGGGGCTAGACAGCCACTAGGGACCACTGTTTTCTTGGTCCTCTCAGGGGCACAGTCACTGCAATTGGCCGCTAAACCGCCTGTCGTGGTGTGCTGGGCCACCTTCCTTTCCAAAGGACGTGCGGTCACCGCAGTTTGGTTGGCTAGTCCATCCAATGAGAACTCTGCTAGGGTCCCGCTTCCATCATTTAATTCGGCTTCTTCAACAGGAGATGTGACCTGTTGGCTCCAGGTTCATCCTCTTGCTCCTCGGTGATGCTGGCCATGACCAGCGGGCCCTTGAAATTCTTCAACTTGGCTTTTCTAGTGACTGGATACTCGCTGGGATTCGCTGTACTCGACACCCACATGCTCCCTGTAAGCGCCCGGTTCATTGGTCGAGGCCGTTGTCCTCCCCCTGCCAAGCCAGTCCTGGAAGTTCTTTTCCTCGATGAAGGGCAGAAGACAACAAAGGACCGGCTCTGACTGATGACCTTATCGATAAAGAGGAGCAAGGAGCCGAATGCCTCTCCTGCTGCTCCATTGGACTGGACTCTTTGTGCTCATCTAAAACGATGCTCAAAAGAGCCTAGAATTTCACGCGACTGTGGCAAGCCATGGATCCATCGTTTTGGACGCCAATGCAAGGTACGAACGGTTATCACACACAAAAGGGACAAGCCCAAGGCCCCCCAATCCTAAGCTAACCCAGTGCCACGACGCTTGCAATGATGGAGCGAGACGCCTCAGCCGAATGCGCGTGATGAGTTTGTTGGAACAACGCACGCATAGCCACTCTTCTTTCGTAGTCTTTCTTGGATGAATACGGGCATATAGTAAGCAACATAGCACACGCGTTCATGCTTCTATTTACAGGAGGACGATCGCAAAAGGCAATCGGCCGAGCTCTGCATCCAGCTGCAAGCCATATCCATGCTCGGGGGAAACGGCCGGGCACGCAATCGATTGTTCCTTGCATTTCGTTTCTTCTGGCCGCTTGTCCGCCTTCATTTTGGTAGGCCCTCTCAAGTGGCACCGGTATCTGTGCTTTTAGCAACGATACCTGATTTGATCAGGAGACATATAGCTCTCCTTTCTCCTTCTCGTGCACTTGTCATTTACCTTGAGCTTGGACTGGGTCTGGGGTCGAGGATAACTGCAATGCCTTTGACTTTACAGAGTACTCGAGTGTCCTGTCAAGCTGGTAGACAGAAATATACCATGGTGTCTCTTAATGTTTTCAGCACACCATACCGGATGTGTTTGCTAAGGGGAAACTGTCACAGAAAACGGTTGCGTGACATACTACGTATATCCCTCACGTAAAGACGAAGACTTGTTCTTGTTCATTTGCAGTATTGCGACAAGACAGTTAACAAACACAGGCACAGTCATAAGGACGCGCGGTCAATCGATCAAAGGCCCTCGTCTTTTAGTTACGCTATTATCATGTTTACTATAGTTGTCTTAAGATTGGATCTTCCCAAAGTTTCGGAGATGTAGCTCCCTCGGCTTTTTCTTTCTATTTCGTCCAAGTGCCGCCAACCCAAGGTAGGGAAGTAAATATCATTTGTTTATCTCGCTTGATTAGTCACCTCACCAGTGTTATTTCTTTGGCAGACAGCACCATGCACAGCATGTACTATGTAATGTGCTCCAGGACACAGAAAGTTGCATGCAACAATACAGTTGCTAGGGTCAAGTCCATGAAATACAGATGGACAAACTCTACAATCATTTCTTTCAAAGACACCGTTGTCCAGCGATACCAAAGTTGGACATGGTAACCGGAGATTTATTCAGATCTGACAACAGCGCTTTGACGCATGAACACCTCGACTGTTTCCGAAGCCTGTGAACATTATGTTTTCAACAGCCTCATGCGAGAGGGATCGTTGCTGGGTCAGAAGAGTAGCATACGCGGAGCCGCCATTATCAGGTTCAAGGAATGCAATATCGCGATCCTCTAAGCACACGATGAAACATTTCTGCGCCACAACAAACAAATGGACTGGTCACGATTCACGAGGTCGGGCCAAGAATAGTACAAAATGTCTTTTTCAGATTCGACATGAGCTCATTTAGCTACTGAGAGGGATAGTCTATGAGCTTGGTGGCTTGGTGGGAATTTTCGCCCGTTAAAGAGTTGCTAAAGGCCTACACAATCTGTGCCACGGGCGAACTAACCATCCCAGAAGTTCTAGACAGCATTAGTGACTGTACGAAGCTCTAAAGACTTGTAATCTCAACATATAACAGTTAACGGTACTTGTGCAGTTTCTGTGTGATTCCAGCTCGGGAAGTTTCATTCTAGAATCGTGGAATATCATCAGTTGCACATACGATGAAATTTTGCAGGTTCACGGAATCAAATCAACTATGTATGAAAATGCTTGTTGTCAGGATACGAAAATACCAAAGTCTCGTATATGGATCTTCCCCTTGCATGGAGGGTTCAAAGGCCTCAGACTCTTGCTATCGACCCATTTGACATCAGGACTAGACCTGCGCTCGTATCTGACGTGGGGCATTTGCTCGATTGTGCTGGAGCTGGATAACCTGGGGGAGAAACAGTAATGCTCGACCAGTACCAGTGGATTCCGCTAGACAACGTGATGCTGAAACCGTGGGCGAGTGAGAGTTGGAATTATTCCTTGGTTTCGGTCACAGAGCTTCGGTCAGGAGTCACTTGACTTGGTCTAGAGGAGTATCAGCAAAACGGACCTAGCCATATAGCCACTCACAAAAACTATGATACTTCCTCTGGAAGTATGTGAACCGAAAATTATGTAAAGGGAGTTTCTGATCCATGGCTATTGGATGCCAATTTTGATAGAACCAACTATCGTTCTTATTCGTGGACTTGCATCTGTCTTGAGAACACATACCCTACGCATGCTCAGGCCTTTTGTGAGTCTATGCGTCATACAAAAGGTGCGTTGTCGTCGAAACTTGAGATGACTTGTGAAACCACATGCTTGGGTGACACGCGCCGAAAAATGAGAGGCCACAAATGAAGAAGGAGTTACGAATATGAACTCTCTTGTTGACACAGAAGCCTCATCCAAAGTCAAATTCTCAGAGCTTCCTCCCTGATTAGGATTTGGTTATGCGGGTGATTGGCGAGCTAAGCTACGTTGGGGCTAGCTTGACGGGTTGGAAGACGATCTTGGTCTAGCCCTCAGGGGCCGCCCGAGCGCCCGTCTTGGCTTTCCTTGTGAGGCTTTAAGCCATGGGACATTAATCTCCAAAGTTGAAGATATCAAGGCCAATAGCAACGTTTGCGTGATGTTCATATGGTCATCTTGTTAGCCAGTCAATGTACGAATGAAAAAGCCCACCTAGAGGTTCGAGCAACTGGAATACTAGACTTATTGGATAAGGACATTTTGGCTGTTGGACCCCTCCTTTCAACCAAAAGTATGTCTCTGAGTCGCAAGTCACGATCCATCTTGATGTCACTCGCGTGCAAAAGCACAGTTCGTGCGACCGTCGGGAGATGCGAGGCCTCCTCATTGTGCCATGTAGCGAGGTAATACAGAGATATGAAAACAGCCAGCCAACCTCTGGAGCAGTCCCTGTGGGTTGCAGCCCGGCCTCTGGTTTAACAATGAACAAAGGAGGCTGTCACAACGGTGAGATGGTCGGCGGAGCGATAGATAGTCTGATAGGTAGGTAGGTATCAGTGCGTGAGTTACTGGAGGCAAAAAAAACTTTGATGTCTTAGCTGTGCAATCGTGATTTGGCTTACACAAGATGCCTACCTAAATACACCGACTAAAGAAAGAATGGCGTTATGGGACTGGAGGCTCGTTGGTTGAGTGGTGACAATTTCATGCGCCGACAGTTGGGAAGGAGATATCTAGGCTGTCAACCGGCAAATAAAGAGCCCTCGATTTCCCCTCTTTTGACAAACTATTTCTAACATTATCTCCTGAATCGATTACATATCCGTGCCTACTTATCGAGGGGTTCTGAATTTCATTTACCTCCCTGATCCACCCCAAGCAATACGATCCCTCCCTGCACCAAGGAAGACCCTTGTCAACAGCCCTCATTAAGCATATCCGTCCTCCCCCTCTTTCTGATACAGCAAAAAGGCGGAGAGCCAGCCCAGAGCCACACCCAGAGCCAGCCAGACACGCACATCATTCCTATCCTCACAAGGCAAAGCAAGGCAAGACACGACAAGACAGCCAGGCAGGCAGCACGAGCAACTCCTCTCCCCTCCCTCCCTTTGCTAGAAGCCCTGAATAGGAGCACCAAAAGGTCAAAAGTCCTACCAGTTTAATTCTGTTTGGGGCCCGCACATTCCGACGCCGCGTGCAACCTTACATTGATTTAGTTTGCCCTTGTTTCCTTTCACTGGTTCACGGGAGACTGCATTTCATGTAAAACCGCTCTACACCCGCTTGCTTCGAGTTGTCGCTTGCCACATCTTCTTTGTCCAAACCGACTTTGAGCTCCAACCTATAGGTACCTACCAACCTTACTCACTGTCCAACCTTGAGCCTGAGCTTGGGCTTCTTCAGCAAATACTGAACCAACACATTTCCTTAATACTTTAATTTAACATTCTTCTGTCAAATTCTTTTTTTCCCCCCGTCCAATCCTTGTTATACGGGGGACATGCTCGCAAATATCACCAACAACAAAAACAATTAATCCGGGAGCGGGAGGGATCTCATTTATATCTCCTCACTCTACCTTGTCTATATTTCCTTCGAGTCTTTCTCAACACTCAAATATCTGGACCGTCTATTTTTTCTTTTTAAATATTCATCTCGACGATATTATCCAGTCATACCCAAAACGAACCGTTACATATCAATACCCATCCATAGGTACCTACTACCCCGATTGCCACGGCTGTCACTTTCACGTACCCAAGGACTCGTGGACCCCTACAAAGATCATCCATTGTCGCCCCTGGCCCCGTTAGTCTACATAATCAACCCTCCATACCTATTCCTCGCTTTCTAGGATCCTGGAACATTCCTAAACATATTCCACACAAACAATCAACAGCCTTCATACGGCCTGGGCATAAGTACAGCAACAAACACAACAAACAGGACCATATTTGAACATCTGTTACCATCATTACATTGAGACATAATGACCAACAATCACACTGGCTCGGTAAGTTGACTGATTTCTATTGCTACCTACCTACCTTACCTTTGGCCACCAATCCCTCTACACCTTTCTCGGTCTGCCCCCAAACATTCAGGGCCCTTGTTTTTTTTATAAGGTGCTTGCCCCCATGGCCCACGTTCCAGGGAGTGCGACGTCAGAGATGGATGCTCGTGTGTCTCGACTTGTCCCAAATGCGTCAGATTCAAACTACGAAGAGCTAGCGCACGTTGGGATTCGCTGCCGCTGGCACCTTGCACCTTGCCTTGCCTACCATTAGGTGCCTTATAACATCTGCAACACAAAAAATTAGTCCCCCATAATCTGTCTTGTCTTGTCTCGTCTCGTCTACCTTGCCTTATTAACCTACCCCATGCATTCGATACCAAACCGACCAAGCCCTGACCGGACAAAACACACATTCTTTTAACATCAACATCAACTTCCATATCCAGACCCAATCGATTTATTCTTTCCTCGATTCATGCTTATATATCTATTATCTTTATAGCGTCGCCAACCCGCCAGGCCTATCAATTCCAACACCATGGCCACGGGAGCCTTCGATCAACCGCAACGGCAGCCCATGCATTCCCAGACCAACAACAGCACAAATGCCACGGCTTGGGATACCTTGCACACTCGTAACTTGTTCGCAAATGGTATGTTAATATCGCGCTTTCCACCCAATCTACTCCATTGTGCGTATACTCACGCCTATCAAAGAGAATGGCGACCGACGCGGATCCAATGCTTTCAACGTACCCACCACCTCCTCCCTCTGGGGCACAACGTCTCTCGCAACACGATCGCCCAGTACATCGCCAAGTAGGATGGCACAAGACCACATCCCCAACAGCGACCTAGGGAATGACCAAGGCTTAGCGGGACACTTCTCGCAAATGGGCATTTCGAAAGAAAGGAGCACTGCTGTGTACGGCAACACATTTCGCTACGATACAGAACCTTTCAATGGCTTCGGCCGGACACAGGACCACCGCTCCAACTCTTCACGACAATCTCAATCTTCACCCTCCTACCGTGCTACCCATACGGCAAGCAAATCGACACAGTCCCAGCAACAATTTCCCAACCACATGAGCCAAGGCAGCAACCACCAGGCTCTCAACCAAAAAGCATTTAATCATAATAACAGCCAGAGTATGGATGCAGCATCCTTCAATCTTCTGGGAAACATGCCCGGTGCATTTGCTTTCGACCCTAATTGCCAGCCCTGGAACAATGACGCGAGCGGACAACGTGTCAACGGCAACAGCCTGGATCTGAGTTCTGAAATGATGAGCGCACAAGCCCCCACAATGCACCGGGGTTCCATCGACCGCCTCTCGAACCTCACAGAGCAAGGACTCAACCCCAGACCGAATCTGCAGATTTGGAATCAAGGGTATTCTGCTCGACCAGTGGATCAAGGGCCCCGCATGTTGAACCCAGTCAACCAACTGGCAGCGCAGTCTATACCCTACTATGGTCACCAGCTGGCGATGTTCTCAGAACCCAACGCTCAGTATGCCCTCGGACTTGACCAGTATCCTCAGCGCTATCACCAGCTGGGGCACAACAATTCTGGATACGGAGCACCATACCCCTATCATAACCAGAACAATGGCCCTGGGCCCAAGATCTACAAAAATCAATGGGTGAAAGAGTTCTGTGGACGGTTAACGAAGAGGTCTGGTCCTCAACCAGAGCTTTGTGAAGCCTATGGCCACATGGTCGATGCCAGTGGAGAACAGGAGTCGTCAAGGTGGCTTCAGACGAAGCTGGCCGTTGCAACCAACGAAGAGAAGACTCGAATTTTGCTAGAGATAGCAGATGATGCTCGCACCGTGATGATCTGCTCCTTCGGCAACTACGTAATGCAGAATTTGATCGAATATACTGGACAGGGAGAGAAATATCACATTCTTCAGCAAATGAAAGGCCACGTCAATGATCTAGCACGGAACAAACACGGTTGCCGTGTAGTCCAGAAGGTACGCACTGCCATTTCTTGTTGATCCTCAGACTTCTAATTTAAGCAGGCCATAGAGCACTTCCTTGTCAAGCAAAATCTCGAACTTGTCCAGGAGATCCAACCCCATTTACTTGATTTGATGAAGCACGAGACTGGAAACCATGTTATCCAGAAGTTCGTCCAAGAGCTCCCTTCAGCACATCTCACCTCCTTTGTTGGGGTTGCTCAAGAACATGCCTTGGAACTCAGCCAGGATTCGCATGGATGTCGGGTTATTCAACGACTCCTGGAGGTATGCCAAGAGGACGACATCAGAAAGGTCTTGGATCCGCTCTACCCATCGATGGAGACGCTTGCCACAAACCAATTTGGCAACTATGTCGTTCAGGCTATCATCGAGCACCGACCCGGCAGTGACAGGGATCGAATTGTTGAGATGGTCATCAACAAACTGTTGTACTTCTCCAAGAACAAGATTTCGTCCAATGTGGTTGAGAAGTGCATCGCCTTTGGGTCGGATGAACAACGAACACAAATCCGCGAACAGCTTTGTACTGTCAGTGCGAGTGGGAAGGACACATTGTTTGAGCTGATCAACGACCAGTTTGCAAACTATGTTATTAGTAAGTGGCCATTCTGTTTATACATGTGAAGATGGCTAACACAAGATAGAAAGCCTAGTTCACAACACAAAAGGTCCTGGGCAGCAGCAGTTGGCACAAAAGATCCATACGCACCTCGAAACGATGAAGAAGAGTGCACCCCTTCCAAAGCCATCACACAGTTTGAGCCAAGTGGTGGAGAAGATCTTGATTGTCGACAATATGGCTATCAATCTCAAAATCGAAGTTGACTCGGCTGAGCCAACTCCAATGTTGACCAATGAAACAAACAGCCCCCAGAGTGATGGGCTACCAAGTGCCAACGACAGTGCCATCGGAGTCCCATCTGCCGGCATCAAGAACATGGAGGTGGCTGTTCACGTCCATAGCGATGAGGCGTAAACAGCTAATCGACGATCGACAGCGGCAGCGGACTCACCCACATGCTTGCAAGCGGAGTCAGAGAATCTCCCTTCATACGTTGTATTACACATAGATTTGGATGTCTTGGCTAATAAGAGACAAAACCTCGCCGCGGAAAGCCCTCCGTCGAGGTGAACATACGGACAAAAGAACAAGGCAGGCACTTGATCATAGGAATTATGCCATCACGAGGTACAGACAGTGAATGCACTTGATACAATGAGGTGCCGCTTGGAGTTTGGTAGGATGATGGGTGTTTTGTATTTGTTATTGGGTTTATTCATGTCTTGCAGCAGCTTGTTTTGGTCTGGGATAGTAAACGAAAGAACACGACAGCGTTACAATCCTACTGACGGTCTCCCTTGCGCAAGAGGAGGTGGGTTGGAATGAAAAGGGGAAAAGGAGACGATTCTTATGAGGCGTTGTCGAAGTACCCTTGATTTATGAACAGATTGTGTGTCTCGTGTTACCACCAGCGTAACCAAGATATAGCCATAGCCAAGGTACCTACCTACCTACCTTGGTTATTTCTGTAGATGAATATTTAATTAGAAAAATAGTCTAATAAGCACATATCTATTAGATTGGACCCCTGCGGCTATGAACGGCAATTCGCAAACAAGCTACTGAGCACTAAACCAGTTCTGGAGAAATGACATATTAGGGCGAGATCCATTGGAGGCCAAGTCACTTAAGTAGGTACAGCACGCACGCCGATTGCCGGTCCCTCTCAGACGGGACCCTCTCCATTAGAGCCATAAGGTACGGAGTACCTACTAGGTAGGTATAGTACTTCCTCGACATGCTGCATCTTTTGGACTGCACCATATCCAACCTCAACAGACACTTGTTGAAACACGACGATATTATTCTAGAGAGACCGTTATTTTCATGATTGAATTACTCGGAACTTGTCGGCCATCGCTAACTATACGCCCTGAATCTATCGATCGCTACTCACTCCTTTTCTATCCCGCGGGGTCATCCTTTGCCCACCATGACGGCCGCTGCTCGGTTGACCTTCTTAAGCCCGCAGGTCCTGCGAGGTCTACGTGCGACACCCCGCTCTGCTGCTGGCTTTGCTCGACATAGAGGCACTTTCGCGCGAAGGAGAGGAAAAGCTGTTGAGCCTCAGCCCCTAAGGGCAGATACGACCGCCAAGCTTAATGCCTCGCATCCACTCACTAGCGAAACTCCCACTCGCCCTGAGCCCGAGAGCAGTACGACGTCGGTACAGGCGATGCCAGATAAGCCAGTGTCGACGAGCGAGGCTGCTGCATCGACGAGCAGTAAACAACAACCTAAGGAGAACGAGACATCGAAGGAGGAACAACAAGCCAGAACAGCCCGGGAAGAGGCAAAACAAAGCGGCCCCCTTGAAGCAGTACTACATATGGAACCACCAGAAACAACCAAGAAGACGACGACGACGACGACGACAAGACCAGGGCCGGCCATGTGCCCACCGCCCTATGTCCACCATTTCGATACCTACTCGCTCGTGAAACAATTGCAAGTAGGGGGTTATACACAGGAGCAAGCCACGACATCAATGAAGGCGATTCGAACATTACTCGCAGAAAATCTCGAGATAGCGCAGTCAACTCTTGTCAGCAAGAGCGATGTAGAAAATGTGAGGTCTGGGTCGCTGGAGGCCCAAGCAACATTGACTAACAGCTTCCTCAGGAAACATACCTTTTCACAGCGGCTTGTTCAGAGTTGAGTACTGAGATTAAGAATAACCGAAGGCTTGAAGAAGAGCAGCTACGACAACAGCGAACACACCTGCAGCACGAGGTCGACATCTTGACGCAATCACTCAACCAGGAGGTTCATACACTTAATGATAATGTTCGAGGTTCATTTAACGATCGAAAAATGGCCGTCAGAGAAGAACAGAAAAGCGTCGAGAGCTCTGTGAGGATCCTTTCCGATATCGGCAAGATTTGGTGACTGACTGTATCACAGATTCAACAAATCAACTACAAGATCAGCATTGTTCTCAGTAGCGATGCTAAATCAGAAATCGAGGCAGTGAGATGGATTCTTATCCGTCGCTCTGTTCTGGGAATACTGTTCATGGCTGTTTTGACGCTTGGTACACTTCGATATGCCACATATGTTAGCCACGAACGACAAAGAGAAGCAGATCGTATCAAGAAAGAAGAGGAAGAGAAGCGAAGAAACGGCGGAAAGCAGGATCGCGCTACGGACGCCGACGCAATTGCAATTCTGGCTGCCAACTAAACACGGAGAGACATACGAAGAAGAAGAAGAAGAACATGAGAGGGACAGCATCAACGACATACAGACGAACGAACACTTTTTCCTTGGGATTTTTAATCGATACCCTTATAGATTTTCTACCTGGAACTACAACACGGTGTTGCAACAGACAAAAGGCTGCGTCATGATAACTTTGCAAGTTTCATGTGCTGATGAGCCTTGGTTATGATGGGTTAGGCATGGATGGATACACATCGTACATACAAACACGACATGCAATTGGCTTTGACAAGCTTATGTTCATAGACATATATAGACATTCTGAATATTTCAGACCAGGTTGACTCTGGATTTTCCTCATAATTGGTTACGTTCTGGGATTATAGATCATGACTGGTCCACCACGTGCGATAAGATGTATAGCACTTACCCCACGCGCCGCCTTGTCAGTCGCGTCTCTCAACCACCAAGACTAAACTAAACATCTCCAACATCAGTACCATATTTATCATCATGGCTCCCGATCCGCAACCGGAACAACCCGCGCAAGCCGAAGCAGCCCAAGAAACAACCCAATCTCAAACACAAGAATCAGAACCACAACCAGAATCAGAACAAGACCCTCCCGCATCACCCCCCCTCCCTCAGCGACACACAGCCGTTACGCCTGGCCCTCGCGCCGCGCGTCTACAAGAACTCTACGCGCGATCGCTAAAGAAGACGCTGGGCAAGATTGGATGGGACAATGTCGCCGGCTGCTACCCTACGGTTGCGAAGAGGGCGGAGGGTGTGCTGAGGCAGGTCCAGAGACAAATGGTTGATAAGCTTGGCGAGAAGTGCGAGGTATGACACAACGAAGTGGTAAATAAGGATAATGCTAATGCGGAGTGGACAGAAAGAGTTTGACAACATTATGGTGTCGAGACAGGTCGTCCCTAAGCTCAATGATCTGGAGAGCCTTATTAGCGATGCCTCCCGCCGACGCGCCGAGTCAACAACAGAAGAACCAATACCGCAAGTTCCCTTTTCATTACCGTAACCGCCATACACTAACAGATAATATAGTCCTCATCTTCTGCCCCCGTCAGCAATCCTCGCCGCACATCTCACACCCGCCCTCACAGCGCACCAGTCGCAACTTAATGCTCGCCTACAAACGACACAATCGCAAAACACCCTATTGTACGATGAAGTTCGTCGTCAAAGAGAAGAAATTCGTACACTTCTCGATGCCCTCGAAGCTGTCGTTGCCGATGTCCAGGGCGCAAATGACGCGCTGCGCCCGGTTGTGGACGATATTGCTGCTGAGACGAGACAGGGCATAGCAGCCGTTGACGCTGCCAATGGTGGTGGGCAACAAGGATTATGAACGACGAAAAAGATGCATATGCATGTAAATAGTATAAAAGCCTAACGTATGCTGGCTGTGGTCATACCATGGATCGGGAGTAACGGGCGTTATCATACCAATGGTTTGTTTTGTCTTGTATAACAGCATTTACGAAGCAACGTTCACAGTTAATCAAGCATTTAGTTGCAATGTTATCTTTCAAAATATTTCTTTCGATGTATCTATGTACAGGCATCGTAAGCCGTGCATGCAAACGTGTATGAATTGCTGATATGGAAAAGTAGCCATGGCCACTCATGCTGGAAACCAAATGGCTGAGGCACGACTCACCACAACCCAATGCCGTGTAGCGTCCTCAAATGTAGAAAGCACGAGGATCTAAGCAGACAATAAATGAAATGCAAACTCCGTTCCATGATCGTAAGCCCCTGTCATCATCGGCTGATACATCCGCAGCCTTCCATGCGCCAGATATGCAGAGAAAATATGTACTGCCAAGAAAGTAAGAGATGAGGAGAAGAGTATCTAACTCAGTATGTGACAAAATATGATAGGTGATCTAGTTGTATATGTCGTAGAATGAACCCAGGTTAGGGTTAAATGTGTGTCATCTTGAAGGGAATATGACTGGTCGCGGTGATGTCTGTCGTAAGAGAATAGTTGTCGACTCCAGGGAGTATGTGTATGTAGTAATGATGAGATAGATGATAGATGAAAGATATAGTCGTGGTAGGAGGGTGTGTCCGTTTGGCCAAGAACTCAGATAAGTCTGTTTTCGGTATGAACCGTTTGCCAAGCCCCAAAGTAGTCGATCTCACCGTAGGCAGGCGGGAGGACCCTGACCATTCGGCCTGTCGTCCAATCAACATAGAACTTCTTGCCCTTGCTGATGATGTATGGTGTTTTGCGGGGACTTCTAAAGAGCAGGTTGCTGTAACAGAGCTTGGCATACAGCAAGTCATGAGCACTCGACCACTGATGTTCTGGTATCCATTTTCCATCGACAGGGTCAATGCCCATGTTGTTGTATGACGTTGTGCTGAGGCGACGGGCAAGGTCTATTCGCGGAGGGGGTTCAACCACTTCTTCTTCATCTCCTTCAACCTCAATTTCAGGTTCTAGCCTGGTTTGAGATTCTGGAGCTAATCGTAAAGGTGGCGCTGATGGACGAGCCTCATTCGTTGTCGCAGATACTTCTTCAGATCCTCCTTCAATGCCCAGTTCTGACAAGTCAATAGCTGTAGCCGTTGGCGTTTGGCCATGGAACCAACGAATTCGTTGTATTCGGGGAATAGACATATCACGCGGGAAGTCTCGGTCTTCCAGAGGCAGAGCAATATCGATAGCCGCGAACAGACCTTCAAGCCATTTGTTGAATGTACTCAACTCGATACAGCATAGGAGAAATTGGTCTGTCTCGGCTCGAACACGGATGGTATATCGCCTCCTGTATCTTATTAATAACAAATCCTACGCCTGTACTTTTGATAGCTTACTTCGTATAGTCAGCGGCAATACCGACATCCGCATACAAGAGGCTATATGTCTTCTCGAGCTTGCCCCTCTTTACCCATGGAGGGTTATCCGGGTCGACCGATGGCCCGTCACTGCGTGTTCTACCCCAACTCCATGCTTTCTTGGTACCATATATGCTAAGCGCTGTTCCATTCAAACAGACGTGAACGGGATACCATTGGCGGTCCTCGGCCCTCTTTATCAAGTTTTCGATTTCGTGTTTCTTGTCAAATACACCTTCCAGTAATATTGAGTTCTTATAGTCGGGTAGGCTTTCTTTTCCTGTATCTGGATGAAGCTGAGTTTCGCCGCCCCCACCAGTCGTGAGCTCCTTCCCCTTCTCCAAACGATCCCCATCATAGGAGATATTCGACGTTGTCGGCGGCGGATCTCGCTCTGGCTGGTACGGAGGCGGCTGGGAGGGTCGGCGCGGACTTGTCATGACACGCTGGTAGTAGAGGTCCTCCTCCATCGATACACGCCGCCTGAGGGGCGGCGACGTAGGAGCGGTCGTGGATGATACATCGTCCTCGGCCGTGGCCCTGCGTAGGTCCATTGGAGGGAGATGGGACTTATATGAAGTCGGAGAGGGCCCCACGACCGGCCGATACGGAACGGAAAAGGCTCGCAGGGTGACTCTGTCGTCTGGGGGCGTGAACCTCAACGAGCATTGGCCATAGGAGTCTCCATAGAGGACGGTGAACTGAGGAGGTTGATCATTCCGACCCGCTCTGAGGTTGTGTGGAGAGGTTTGGAAGAAGAAACTGGAGCGAGCCAACAGAAGTCGTAGGTGAGAGGATCAGAACAGTCAGCATGGATCCACGAAGAGAAGCATCTGTTGTGGAAGAAGGTCGCACGCAGGGGTTCGTAAGTTTGAGGAGAGAATCGTGGATCGAAGGGGGGTGTGAGTCGAGCTGGAAGACGGGGTTCAACGGGATGCCGGTAGGGCCCAAACCAGGCGTGCCTCCGTCCAGCTTCGATGGGGTATGGAAGAGGAATGGAAATGCGGCGGCTCTTTTGCTCGGGGTGACTAGGATCGATGGTAAGGTTAGGGAAACGGTGACCAAACCGGAGCAGCCAGACCAGAGCAAAGCGACGTCAGCCGTTTCAAAAGGGCCCACGTTGAACCGAGCTTTGAGGAGGATTCAGATGAGAGAGTGGAGTGGCAGCCGGAAGTCGTAGAAACGTGAGGGTGTGGGAATGGTATTGGGGAGCGTGGACCAAGACGCTGGCACAGGCTCAGGCTCAGAGTGGCGAGATGAGGCTGCTGGCGCGCTGCTGCAGTGGACACTACCGTATTTTTTCGAGAACAGCGATTTCGCCTAAATCGAGCAAGTCAGGACAATCACATTTGGATCTGATGCGACAGAGTCTTGATTGGCCTTTTGTCTCGGCCGGGTTGTGGGATGCGCGGGTGTGATGCGATCCGCACTTTTGAAGAGCGCATCAAAGTGCAGCAGAGTTTACTGTACTAGATGCGCCGAATTTCCGCGCTGACTGCCGATCTCGCCTTTACTAGTGGATATCTTTTTCAGATTTGGTGTAGGGCTCTGTGTCTTTGTCCTGAAAGTGCTATTGTTGATCTCGAAGATGTCGCGAGGATGAAGAGTGCAAGATGTCGTTGGTGGTGCCAAGTCGAGGGTTCTCCTCTTCCTTCCAAGGCCTAGTTGTCGACTCGATTTGACTCCGCAGGAGCTGGGCAGTGAGATTGTACTGTACTGTACTTACCTAGGTAAGGTAGATAGATGTCGGGGAAAGAGCACCCTGATCGTTTGGAGACCCCCGGTCCCGGGAAAGCACGACACATGGCATGGCTTGCTTGACCTGTTCTGTGCCTGCGCCTGCCTGGCGTTGTCTCTCGGTGGTGGACTGTCAGTGGCAGCCGCATGTTGCAGGTTCAAAAGGACCTCCTTCCCGCCAAAAGGTCCCGCGAACTAGGGTCTCACAAGCCCACACTCACAGATAGAACCGCACGAGGAAGTTGCAGCACACGGCCCCACCTTGCCTCGCTAGTCCCGGTCGGGGAGGTCACAAAAGGGTGACGGATAACCGGCACAGGACTTGCCTGAGAGAGTCTCTCCCCACTGCCAATGGAAGGTCTGCTACGAGTATGAATTTTAACCTTGAATTATATGTTTTGTCGATGTGAGAATCACCCTACCCTCTTTGGGCGATTATCCTATAGTCCTCGCAATCCTGCTACAAGGGCAATTGCCGTTCCAACACCCAAAAAGCCATAAATCGAGGGAGGCGCCCGATAGAGTTCAAGCCTCGATACGGACTAATCTGGTACTCAACGTACATAAGCCACAATCGATATCTCGGCCGGATCTCGACTTCAATATCCGGAGCCTCAGGTCGTCGCTTAATTAATAGAAACCTCTGAACACGAGACCTGTCCTGCAAGTCATTCATTCTGTTACTTGATGGGACGTCAACTCGCACAAAAGTCCTTTCCTCAGCGAAGATACTTTCGGCTCCCATTTCATTAATCCGAGACGCCGCATTGCAGGCGTAACAGCATGAGCCAACCAACATAGAAAACGGCACCTTGTTCCGTTACAAAAGTGCCCTTTACCGTTTCGATGAATAACGATCCAATCTGATTGCTAATTCGCTCGTCAAAGACGAACCAGACTCCTGGGAACTTTCCGGAGTACGTATCCTTTTCTCCAGGACAGCTTACCTCATCGCTCTGGCAGCGTTGCGCTGGTCAAAGGAACTTTTGATACTAGCATTGGCACCTTTGATAGAGGCCCCTCTCTATGTCTGGGGTCAGGCCCTTCTATGCGCTCGGCGTCTCTTTTTCGAATCATAAATAGCCCCACACTAATATTCTAAATGAGTATTTCTTGTTATTCTATTATTCATAGTCAGCCATCGTGACATTTTCATTCCTTGTGACCGGTAAATCATTTTTCATGTTTTATGCGAGCTGACTGACGGGATGAATCATGGATGAGTCGATCGACTCATCCTCGGACTCGATGAATGCGAAGAAGGAACATCAATACCTTAGTCAACTCCCTCGCACAATACAACGAATGAATCTAATTAATACACGGACCACACCGAAACCCCCCTCTTCTTCTACGGAGGACCCAATAGACATTGTCAATAGAAATTCTTAGAGCGGCCCGCGCGGGTTGCACAACATTTCCGGACCATCTCCGTCAGAAACCTCCCGTCTTACTGTCCATTAGGTTCCCAATACGGGTGCACTATTAAGCACAAGAACCTGGAGCAGGGCCGATTGATAACTAGTACTGTCACGACCTATGCTGCATGCATTACCTAGGTACGTAGGAGCCTGTTTTGTTGCGGGGGAGAGAACACGCAAGCACTTTTTCTTGGTGTGACGTGACGTGACGTTTGATCATCAAGATAATCAACCAATTCATCATGCAGTGAGATTGTTTGATTTGCTTGGGCTTGGGCTTGGATTGCTGCTAATTCCGTCCGTGACACCGGCAGTCGAATTGCTTCTTGACGATCACGCAAATCGCACGGTAATTATTCCTCCGAGAGACCTGTAAGCAAGTCTGGAAAGTTCAGACTCTATGCCGATCCTTTCCTTGTCTCATTTTGCAAGGAACATGATCCTAAAAAGTACCATCGACGGAGTTTTAAGTCGAGGCTCTAGGCTCTCACATTCCATCCACAAGTTAATTACCTTTGACTTACTGTACGGAGTATGTTAGGAATAGAGAGGTATACGTGTGTGATTCAGATATCGTAAACCAAGCCTACAACCTTACAGAACAAGCACTCCATGGGATGATCCTCTCCCGTCTTGGCTGCAACCTTTACTCCTATGTAAAACAATCTCAACGAAAATGTGATCAGCTCAAGCCGCTGTCTCAGATATTTCCATAGCAAACTGAACCTGAATTGATCGTCCGGGATAATAATAACAATACTCCCCGGATCTCTCGGCAAGGACCTTGCTTGCATCGTCCCATCGCCAGAAATTCTCCCTCACATTATATTGGCTGTTCTGTTTTTTCTCCTTGCGGTCTGCTTTTAGAAGGTCGCAAAAATACCCGGGGAACCTTTTGTTTCCCCATGTCATCCATTGTGCGGCGTGTCCGGAATAAGCTACCATACCGTGCCTTACATATGTACAATAAATAATAGGACACGCCCTGGCTATTCGGGATAGTCTCCGAGGAACCGAATGGATAGAATCAAATCGCGGTGTCTACTATACCAACACGTGCAACTTTGACCGTCGATAGATTCAAAACCAAGTTCTCTTTGCCTCGTTGCATAGTAACTATTACGCGTGGGTATCCTCTCTTGTTCAAAAGTTCCCCAGTAACTCAGTAACTGGCTTAGCCTTTTGTCAATGCTTTTTTCCCCTGTTACAAAAGAACCTTGACCAACGTCCATCATTATTAACAACAATTTCTCATGCGACGAACCGTTCGACCTGTTTGATCCACGAGGCTCTGTAAGCTTAACTTCGGATATCATCGCACATACAAGACGAGCAACAGCAACATTGCTTCTAAGGGACCTTCTAGACCGATACTGGATATCATGACCGTCGTGCCCCTCCTGTCCTGCATCTTCAGCATGTTACGTTACCTGCCTCTCATGACATGACATGAAAGCATTAACCTCATATGAAAATTTTGCATTGGAAACCAAAAAGGTACGGATCATTACTACTTGCACAGTAAAAAGTACAGAACATGGTCCCTCCAGGCCCATTCATTCATCGCAGACCTGGACTCTTGTCCACCATCGTCAACTGTCACTGCTTCGTGAGTATGTATACCCGTCGACGTCCTTCTGCCCATCCGGGTACTGCCATCTCTATCGCCCGCTCGTTCGCTTTTGTAAGAATGTACACGGTCATTAGAAAGTAATGATGCCAAATCAAAGCTCCCAGCCTATGACCTTTCCCCTGTTTTCGCTGAAATCCGTAACCCAATCGCCGGCTGAGAGGATCAGATGCAGATGCAGCGCGCAAACCACCGGAATGAAAAACGAACAAATTATGACTCCAAATTCCCAACTCCATCCTTCCTCCGAAAGGGAATACCAAACTCCGCTCCCTTACCGCTCCCCCTGACCATCTGCTGAGCTTGTTTTCTGTTGTCGTCCCCTCGTGTTGATGTTGGAATGGTTATGTATATCACGTAGATTAGTTGTGATTACTTCGATTTGGGATCCCGGTCGTTCCAGGACATAGATAGCAAAACCAAGACTGACTACTGGTTTCGAAGTCTGATCCTGGCCACTTTATATATAACAGTCGCCATTGCTTAAGCATTATGAGACTGGGCACCACCACGGCCGCGGGGAGCGCCACCACGGCCACGGTTTTGACCAGAGAAGTTGCCTCGGGGGCCCTGGCCACCAGATCGTCCGCCCTCAGCACCACCACGGCCACGTCCTGAAACGGGGCCTCGGCCACCAGCATTATTGGCACCGGGCTTGTTGCGACGGGACTCGATCATGATGTTCTCGCCGTTAATGGTGTGAGGGTTGGCAGCAACCGCAGCCTTGGAGGCTTCAGGGGTCTTGAACTCGACGAATGCACAGTTCTATGCCATGTTAGCTTTAACGACAGTGTCGTAGTAGAGGGATCTGAACTTACCTTCTGGCGGATGATATCAAGGCTCTTCAACTCGCCAAAAGCAGTCAAAGCGTTCCTGAGGTCTGCATCCTGGACCTTATCCGTGACGAACTTAACGTATACGGTGGTGCTTTCCTTATCAGCAGGAGGTCCGGAAACAGACTGAGGTCGGTTCTGTCGCTTAGAGTCACTACCTGCAGTCTGCCATCCAGCCGCATCCTTACCAGCGGACTCAGTGGCGGGCGCGGCAGATGTGGCAGCAGGAGCAGCAGCGGGTTGAGAAGTAGCGGCAGCAGAAGGAGCGGGAGCACGGCTCTGGTTCACGGGAGGAGTAGTAGTCTTGGGGAGAGGAACAACAGGCTTAGGAAGGGCAGCGGCAGCTCGGCTGGCCCATGTCATGGGCTTAGGAGGAGCAGCAGGCTTCTCGGGGGCTGCAGGAGGAGGAGCGACAGGCTTGGAAACGGGTGTAGGGCTAGGATCCTTAGGCTTCTCGGGCTCCTTCACGTCTTCCTCGGCAAGCTCCTTAGCAGCCTCATCCGCGGTCTCGGCGGGCTCATCGGGCTTCGTCTCAGGGTCCTTAGCCTCAGACTCCTCGAGGGTGTTGCCGTTGAGAGACACACTGTCCTTAGAAGTGGAAACCTCCTCGAGCTTCTGATCAACAACCTCGGGATCGAGAGCAGGGGCCTCCTCCTTGATTTCCTCGACAGACTGAGGAGCCTCGGGCTTGACAGCGGCAGCAGGTTCCTCCGTAGCGGGAGCAGCAGGCTCCTCGGCAGCCTCCTCAGAGGCAGCAGCAGACTCATCATCGCTCTCGTCATCGATATATCGCAGGATATCATTGAGGACAAAGTAGCCGGAGGGTTGCTGGGCAAGGACAAAGGTCTGGACGAACTTCTTGGGTGCTTTGTTGTTGTTGCAAGTCTCGCCAATCACTTGGATGACGATGTTCTCAAAGGAAGCCTGGGAGTCAACATTGGATATCCTGACCTTGCAGTCGTGGAAGTCTAGGTTCCTGATGCGTTCTTGAATGTCCTGTTATACTGTTAGTCACCAATCCAGGTGTTCCTTTTTCATCTCAACTTACCTGTCGGCCAACAGAGACCTTGGCAACCTCAGCTTCGCGACCATAGACGAATTGCGAGCGCTTGCCGTAGAAAAGCTATCAAGGTCGTTAGTATGAAGAAAGCACACCGGCAACGGAGTTTACATACGTGAAGCTTCTCGGGCGACTTGCTCAGGGTGGTGTAGAACTGTTCCACGAAATACCAGCCAACCTCATCCTTGGATGGGTTGTTGGTGGCAGAAGCGGCAGCGGTGGCAGAGCCATCGGCAGCAGAGGTAGTAGGAGCTGTTTGTTGTTGGTCGGCAGGTTCCTTGTACTGATCCTGTTGGGTGAAGTTACCGTTGGAGGCCATGATGGCTGTGTGTTGTGGTGTGAAGTTTGATATGACGAGTGTGGTTCGGAGCGAAAATTGGGCTGGGTGCGCAACCGGCGAGCTCTCAGTGTCGCGGAAACGGGTCGAACGAGGGTGTGAAAACGTCGAAGAAACAGAGCCTGATATTACGGGTTCAGGCTCAAGACGAGGATCGTGTTCGGTCGAGATTGAAGTGATGGGGCTGGAGTTTGGTTGAATCGAGTCGAAGCAAGCAAGCAGAATAGGGCAAGCCTGATGACAAAATGGAGTCGAGGGTTCGTGGTTGGAAGGCAAGGACGTGAGGGGTGGCAAGGTCAAACTTCGGGATCGGAGAAAAGATCGAGAGTTACGGGACTTGCGAGGTGAGAAATGGAAAGATAGTGGAGAGAGGTAGAGCTTCAATTAGCTAGAAACCGAGAGGGAGAGAGAGGGAGAGGGAGGAGTCGAGTTGTTTACGGGGCTCTGCAATTGGGATGAAAGAGATGTTTGGACAATGTGTGATGTGTTTGTGTGGCTCCAGTAAGAAAACGCCTTCAGAGCTCCCGGCTGCTCCAACTAGAAGGTGGTCTGTGCGTCATCTGTCTTGTTCTCCTTCCCTCTTTTTCACGATTCCCGTCTGTCTTCGGAACGGGAAGTGTGTAATAGTTTTCCCGAAAGACGCCAAGTCTCGACGAGACTCGACCGGAAGCATCAGCTACAAAAGAATGAATTCTTATGTTAACCCAATACTAAGGTATCCTAAACGCTTGCAGTACCAAGTCAGATTAAACTCACCTAAACTTTTCGGGATATCTCACCCATATCGCTAGTTTTTCAGGGATCTTTATGTCACCATTATGTAGCGTTCTAGCATACAACCCTGTCATTGCGGCATTGCAGACTCGAAGATAATTGGTGTGGTATCTAACGTTAAACGGCTCCATGGCAACTCACATCACTTTGCTTTTTGGCGATAGCCTCATCCTGACTATTCGCTACCTTACTTATGCGTATCAACCAACGACCGTCAATTGAATATAGACAGGTTCAAGATTACAACTACCTTACTATAGTTCATTTCCTTAGCCCAGCTACATATAACATCTGTATTCAGTCGAACAACTAACCCCAAGTGAGAGTTTACTGCCATCTTATAAGGTAGTGCTTTAAAGAAGATGGCTATAACCACATTAAGAGGCAACAGTGTCCGTTGCCTGCTTTATACTACATCTCATCACGTTGATACAGTCCCTTCAACATAGCCCATCCAGTCAGTATCTTGGATTGGGTAAGGTAATCTATCTTGCTCCTTGAGAATTTATGTTTTCGAATTAGTCAAAGACAGGAAACTGGCAAACAAAGAAGCTGAATCAATTACTTGGCCTTGACCTACTTCAATGTATTATATTGATCTTGACAGACATTACCGGATTAGTACACCCTAGGTGAGTGATTGGACCCCTGCCACGGTGAGCAAAAGTTGCGGGGTCAACTGATAAGATAGCTCGCCCATTCGAAATTTTTATCGCAGAAAGCAAAAAAATCCGGTGGACAGCCGCCTTCTGTAGCAGGCATTGAGATCTCAAGTCCCATTCAGACCATAACCACCAACCAAAACTTTCGATTCTCAATCCTCCTTCGACCTCACCACTTTTCGAGTTCCTTTTGAACCCTTATATCAACAAATAATACCGCCAAAATGCCCAAGTCGAAGCGCGCAAAGGTCGTCCACCTCACACAGGTCTCTAAGAAGACGCGCGAGGACAAGGACAAGCTTTTCCAGAACATTCGCGATACTGTCCCCGAGTACCAGAACTGCTTTGTCTTCAGCGTCGACAACATGCGAAACAACCACCTCAAGGATGTTCGACGTGAGCTGTCCGATTGCCGGTAATGCCTCTCTGTGTAAGCCTCCTGATCGCAACTAATTCTCTATAGTCTCTTCTTCGGAAAGACAAAGCTTATGGCAAAGGCTCTTGGCCAGACACCCGAGGAGGCAATCGCCCCTGGAATTGAGGGACTCAGCCGTTATTTGACTGGTACCGTCGGCCTGATCTTGACCAACCGCCCTGTCGAAGAAATCCTCTCTTACTTTGAGAACCTCGCTCCTGTCGACTTTGCCCGCGCCGGCGCTGTGGCCACCCGGGATTTCTCTATTCCTACCGGCGTTGTCTATGCTACCGCTGGTGAGGTTCCCGCCGAGCACGATGTTCCTCTCGAGCACACCATCGAGCCGGAGCTGCGACGTCTTGGTGTCCCTACCCGTATGGTCAAGGGCCGTGTTGTTCTCGGTGATGAGGCTGGCCAGGGCGAGGAGTATGTTGTTTGCAAGGAGGGTGATGTTTTGGATTCACGACAGACAAGATTGCTTAAGCTTTTCGACGTGTGCTTGAGTGAATTCAAGGTCAAGGTGTTAGCGTAAGTTGAAGCTCCTCTGAGGTATCAACTCGGCACAAGAACAAAAAAAACTAACATGGCCTAGATACTGGAACGCTGCTAGCTCTGAGGTGACAGAGATTAACCCCAACGCTATGGATGAGAATTAGATGAGTCTAGGATAAGGCTTAGAAAATGGTGCTAGACGTTGGGTTTAACAACTTCTGTTTGAATGACTGATACCAGCATGAAATTTTTATGGGATCTCGGCGTTGAGGGCCATGGGATATGGAAGGGCATCATGTTTTACCAATAGGCCCCCCCGAATGACAATATGTACTTCACAACATTCACAAAATTCGCTTATTTTCTTAACTGTTATTGAACATGAAAACTCCTAAGTGATACATCAGAGTCGGCCTTCTTAGCCAGCCTAGGCAACATCTCGAGGGTCAGTACGGAGTAGGTCACCGAGTCTTACCCTTATGCAGCATAAAGTGGCCAGTTCACCATCGACCTATCCTCCAAATTTTACCCCGACTCCCAAAAAAGCAAATAGAATACATAGAAAGGTTACCTGACACGTTGCGTAAACCTGAGTCCATATGGATGTACCGGAGGATGATAACTCAAACCAAGTTGAGTGTCTTGTCGGCTGGTTAAATGATGACAGCAAGAAAGTGAAATCCGACGAGCGTTATCGGACAGAAGCGTATAGTATAATCGGGAATACTCGAGATCCGAGGTTTGGCGATAATGGTGTGCTTACCCTTCCTTTCGTGGAAAAGAGGTCTGGATTAATGACTGAAAGAAGATCGGCAACCCACCACACAAGGTCATGGAGAATTACTCCATTAATAACGACGAAGCTTTCGAGGATCCTCATAGCCGCCGTCATAGCCACGCTTTCGACCACTATCGTCATCACGGGGTCTGTCATAGTCTCGGTCCCGTTGTTCGCGATACCCACCTTCTCGTCGGCCTCCGATGGGTTCCATGTTGCTACCGGTGCGTCGGTTCTCGCGTTCTCCGCCGTATCGGCCACCGTCACGATGGCCGCCGCCGTGTCTGTCGTCAAATGAGCGACCGCCGCCACGAGAATCATACCCACCGGGGCCTCGGTCACCACCCCTTCGGTCGCCACGGTCCCGGTCACCAAAGCCGCCGCCGCCGTTTCTGCGGTCGAATCCAGGGCCGGACGGGGCATCACTAGGTGCGCTATAACCACCTCGATCGCCTCCCCTGTCGCCGCTTCGGAATCCTCCTCCACGGCCGCCGAACCCTCCTCTAAAACCTCCACGGCCGCGTCCTCCGTCGAAACCCTTGAAACCACCACGGAAACCGCCACCGCCGCTAAAGCCACCGGGACCCATGGGGCGAGCAGCCATAGCTCTGGTATAGCCTCGTCCTCCGAGGCCACCGCCGAGTCGGCGAGGTTTCCAGCCTTTGACAGTTCTGCCGCGTTCAACGTCTACCTTGATACGTCGATCCTTGATGCGCATACCATCACAGGCATCTAAAGCCGCTGCTCATGGTTGCGCCGAATGGCGCAGGTGTCAGTCAATCTTACCCTAAATAGTACCTTGTGTGCTGACGGATATGACAAAAGAAAAGAAAAGGAAGAAGCAGAGACGGGCAAGCTTGAGGGCCCTTTGGTGTCTCGCATATACTCCGTGAGAAGGGCAAGCTTGAGGGCCACAACTCAAAAGATACATCCAGGGAAGAATACAAATGGCTAGTCAGACGGGGAGGGGTTCATATTTACCTCGCATATCTTTCTCTCGTTCGAATACGACGAAAGCATAGCCGCGATGGGGCTTCTTCTTCTTGTTTGGCTTCTCATGAGCGTGAGTATCGACAACAATACGAATCTGCGGTGGTGTCAGTCACTGGCTATGCGATGTTTTGATAACGATTGCATACACGCTCGATAGGACCGTAGCGGCCAAATTCCTTCTCGAGATCCCTTTCATCAGCGTCGTAACTAAGACGTGCGACCATCAAAGTCTTGAACGCATCGCCACGAACATTGGGGTCTTCGTTTGGCTTATCTGTTAACCAAGTTAGTGCTTGTTTTGTGGTGGAATATTCGGGTCTCCTGACGATGATCAGGCGCTTCTCTGAGGACCGTCTCCAGTTTCTCCCTCTTCTCTCGCTTCTTGCGATCGCGGGCTTCCAGCCAACTCTCAGTGGGGTTATAAACATCAGTCTCCTTGTACTTCTGAAGCTCGGGGAGAAACTGTGCAACACCGGTGATGGGTGCTGTCCTGCGATGCTGAGGCGCATGGTCGGGCGGATCGATGTATCGCAGAGGTGGTCGCGCTGCGAAGAGCGCGAGCAGGTTAGGGGGAAGTTTGTCGGTCATTGCACTATTTCGAATCGAACGGGGTGAAGGGAGCGATAAATGAAGTTATTAACCGAGAATGAATAGGCGAGCGTGAGTTTGCGATGAAGGACAGACAGAAAAGCCGAGACTGGGCGGAATTTGATTGAAGTTGTCGCGCGTTCGTTCGTGGGGGAAATTAATCCTTTGAGCCTGCTTTGGACTCGAGGGATGCCTTGCAGCGGCTCAGGCATTCTGCTAGCCGATATTCTGCCGACGCGTACTAAACCCAAATAGGACACACTCCACTGAGAGCTGATTTTCTGGTGATAGCCTCTCAGCACGTCAATTCTTTCTAGCTGTTATCGGATCAATTTTGTACTTGATACGGCCACACAAGCATGACTGTTAAGGCGATAGGACAAATAGCAAAGGGCCAAGTATGTTCAATTCGACGATGTCTTGGAGGCACAAGTACTGACCTTTGCAGAATGGCCTCGGCGCATTTATCCTCCAGTGCAAGAAGTTAGACTTCTACTACTGTGACTGGGCTGGTAGTTCCAAGGGTATGAAGTATGTGAAACAATCCAAACATCCTCCTGGTCTCCTCAACATTGGTTGACCTGATTACAGTGGCTTCATCAAGTCTCTTCTCCCCAAGTTCGCCGCCGCCAACCCTCAAGTCGAATTCTCCATCTCCCCTCGACCCGGAAAGCACCCCGTCGTTGTCGGTCACTACATCAATGGTCGAACTAAGCCCATTTGCGTACGAAACCTATCACCATACGAGATCCTTCAGAAGGCCGAGTTACTGCGTGATGCTAGCGGAGAGAAGTTGAAACGTTACAACAAAGCCGTCAACAGCGCTCAACCAAGTGTGCGTGGCGTCTGGTCCCCATACCACGGCAAGGGAATGGTTGTTTAAGAGCTGGCTTCTAAAATTGGGGTTTCTGTACATTTAGGTGTTTTGTAAACAATATTGGGGCTGCTTGTAGCATTGGGTTGCGAGGAAATTTGTACGATTTATAGCAAGATCTCCATGAGGTTAGGGGCATGAATGACAACTGCTTCTCGTCTTCACCGCTGGCTGAACATCTATGCTCCAGCAAAATTCTTTTTCCGTTTCTTGTGATAGTGAAAAGCTACAGAATCATTCGAGGAAAGTCTTGGTCACATAATAGAATCATGACCAAATTATTCATGGGTATAATCATTTTTGTTTCATTCATCATCTATCTATCTGCTCCTTTGTCAAGGTATCAAAGACCTCAATGGAACAAGACTTTTTACTTTTGGATTTATGTATTTACTGCTTGGTAGCGTTGATGATGTCGACGACTAGAAGAATCAGTCAGCACAGTACTATTAAAGCATGTGAGGAGGACTTACAAGCAGGCTTAAGAGAAGCACCGCCAACGAGGAAACCGTCAATGTCGGGCTGCTTGGAGAGCTCGCCGCAGTTCTTCTCGTTGACACTGCCGCCGTAGAGGATTCGGGTCTCGTCAGCAACCTTGTCGCTGATACCACGGAGAAGGTCACGGATAGCCTTGTGGACCTCCTGAGCCTGCTCAGTGGTAGCAACCTTGCCAGTGCCGATAGCCCAGATGGGCTCGTAGGCGATGACAATGTTGGACCAGTCGGAGATCTGGGACTTGAGGGACTCGAGCTGCTTAGAGACAAAGTCGATGGTCTTGCCGGCCTCACGGGTCTCGAGGGTCTCGCCGCAGCACCAGATGACCTTGAGGCCGTTCTCAGTGGCGTACTTGGTCTTGGAGGAGATGGTCTCGTCAGACTCGCCGAGAATCTCACGACGCTCAGAGTGGCCGAGGATGACCCAGTTGATGTCGCTGTCCTTGAGCTGGGAGACGGAGATCTCGCCGGTGAAGGCACCGTTGGGCTTGTTGAAGACGTTCTGGGCGGCGACCTCGATGTCCTTGCGCAGGGTCTCACGGACGAGAGGGAGGTAGAGGGCGGGAGGAGAAACAACAACCTCTGAGAGCGTGTTAGTCCATGTCGCTCTAGTAAAACGAGTGAGGGGTTCTGTTGAGAAACTGGGATGATGCGCGGGGCAGGGCAGGGCAGGGCAGGGCAGGGCAGGGCAGGGCAGGGCAGAGGAACAGAAGAATGACGAACCAGCGTTCTTGTCGAGATCAGCGTTGTTGAGGTTATCGACAATCTCCTTGATGGACGACTTGGAGCCGTTCCTACAAAGGTTAGCTTCTGAGCAACTCCAGGAAATATCTGCGGCCTTTTCGCTTCACGGAGGGGAGGGGCAGCAAGAAAAGCGATCGAGCTGAGAACAGCAGAGCGAAGCAGATTGCTATGGCGGGGTAGAAACTCACATCTTGAAGTTGCCGCCGACGAAGAACTTGCGAGCCATGATGAAAGTATTAATTTGAAATGATGTTTTAGAGGAGATAGATTTAGGTGAGCAAAGAATTGAGGCAGATGAAGCAGAATGAAAGTGGTATTTTTGAGTTGAGTTGAGTTGGGGAAAGCTAGGTACCTTATGTAAATAGTCCCTCAGTAATGGATATTACCTAGCTCAGCTACCTACGCCCACGTTTCATGGTGGGTAGGTTGTACTTCAGTTGGGCCGCTCAGGCCAGACCAAGCCAAGTCAGGTCATGAATTATCGACAGACAACCAGAACATGGATCAATGGATTCAATTTTAGATTCGGCAGATTATTAGGGAGATAATTGAATATAGCGACACCATAATATTTGTATTTCTGGTGAGAATAGCCAGTTCATTCATCTTCACTCTGTATATACTAACGGAGCTCAACACCCAGATAGCACTTACAAGAACACATTGACGCCCTCTCTTAGTTGCGGCAGAGCTCGGAGCTTATTACCGTTCATTATACGCTGCCCTTCCGTTTCTCTCCTTCATCCACTTGTCCGTCAATCACTGCCCCTACATACACTCCAAAACAAAAGACTTCCAAACGTTTCTCTGCCATGTCGTGTTCTCTTTTTTGGCTGATCCAACGCAGTAGCGTCATAGTGGAGGCTCAAGGACCACCCACTCACAACCAAGACTCCGAGATGGATTGGATGCTACTGAAACCACCGAGACCGTGGCCGAGCCGACATCTCGGAGCTACCTACTCAACGCAGCTGTCATGTCATCAATCGACTTTTACCTCTATAAAGCATAATCTCTACACTTCCGGTGAGGTGAGGTAAGTTCCAACCACGGAGGCAGTGGAGGTGAAAGCGATCCCCCAAACAAACGAGCTGCATTCACTATCCCCACGATCTGGTCCCGGAGACCGTGGCCCTGATTCTCCCGAAAAACTACAGGTTTCACCGCTGATCTTGACTTGTTTCTCGCCCTTTCATCGCATCTACGGTTACGATGTATCTGCAATGAATCTAGGACCTTGAAAGCATGTACATGGATCTGAAAAAGGCCCTAATCCATCTAACAATGTCACTTAGTCGGGCCATGAATACTGTCGACCCATACACGATAACCATGTCAGGCCATTCTCAAAAGCGTTTACAGTTACACCCGCATGTTACCAGACTATTCTCAAAAACAAACTTGATTGAACTCAAATCCTATCTGCAGTGATGCTATCAATATCAAAATTCCTCCCAAACAAAGTGTCTAAATCTGCTACCCTTTCCTGTTGTCAAGGGCCATCTGTTGTTGTTGTTGTTGTTGTTGTTGTTGTTGTTGTTGTTGTTGTTGTTGTTGTTGTTGTTGTTGTTGTTGTTGTTGTTGTTGTTGTTGTTGTTGTTGTTGTTGTTGTTGTTGTTGTTGTTGTTGTTGTTGTTGTTGTTGTTGTTGTTGTTGTTGTTGTTGTTGTTGTTGTTGTTGTTGTTGTTGTTGTTGTTGTTGTTGTTGTTGTTGTTGTTGTTGTTGTTGTTGTTGTTGTTGTTGTTGTTGTTGTTGTTGTTGTTGTTGTTGTTGTTGTTGTTGTTGTTGTTGTTGTTGTTGTTGTTGTTGTTGTTGTTGTTGTTGTTGTTGTTGTTGTTGTTGTTGTTGTTGTTGTTGTTGTTGTTGTTGTTGTTGTTGTTGTTGTTGTTGTTGTTGTTGTTGTTGTTGTTGTTGTTGTTGTTGTTGTTGTTGTTGTTGTTGTTGTTGTTGTTGTTGTTGTTGTTGTTGTTGTTGTTGTTGTTGTTGTTGTTGTTGTTGTTGTTGTTGTTGTTGTTGTTGTTGTTGTTGTTGTTGTTGTTGTTGTTGTTGTTGTTGTTGTTGTTGTTGTTGTTGTACTTGCTCTCTGTGAAATCTGTATCAAACTCATGTCAGAATGATCAGTGTTTTTGTTTTTATTCTCGCGACGTCCCCCTTTTCCTTCTCGGCTCGACCTTAAAGTCCTTGGTGTTTCTCCCGTAACAGGGACTCCGTTATCATCCTGGCGCAGCGATAGCGCAATCCTTGGGTTGACATCCGTGGTCCTTATCCTTGGCATGATGAATTCCGGTGATAATGCAGTGCATTCGTTCCTAGGAAAGAGTCTACTCGGCTGGACATGTCCTTCTGCCGTAGATCTGTGGCATCATTGCCCGGTCCTTGGGACGTCTTCGAGATTCAGAATTTGTCTCTATATTAGACGGACTTCTTTTCTCTGCCTGTGCACTTGCACAAATCAATTTTGGTTTGTTTTCGGTAGCAGACAAGACTCGCATGTCTGAAAGATGGTTAGTTTGACCCAGGCATATACGTCCAGACAACCACTTACAAATCATTCAGCCAGTGCCAACCAGAGTGTTCCCTGGGTTGTTGATGGCATTGAGGTCGTTGGTGAGCTTCACCATGGAACTCAGGCGGTTCTGGAGAGTTCCGATGTGCTGGAGGTTCTGTGTGTCCTCAGGCTTGATAAGGTTTCGCATGAGGCTCTCCACAGCCTTGCGGTGCTCCATCCACTGATCAATAAGGGGCTGGGTCATGTTCTCCTTGGGCTCCGGGGGAGGAGGCATTGACTTGACAGTCGCCTTGCGGCTGTGGGTAGTCTGAGCCTCGGCAGTCTCAGTCTTGCGCTTACGTCCCTTGGCAGGCTGAGCAGATCCACTCGTAGGTGAGCCGCTGGAGCTTCCGTGGTCGTTGTGAACACGTTTCATGTGGTCACGCAAGTTCCACTGGCGAGGGAATCCATTTCCAGGAACGGCACGCTCACAGCCCTCATAAACACAAAGGAAAGGCTTGTCGCCATGACCATGGAGTCCGTGGGCCTCACGTTCATGGCGGAGGAGGCACGCAGTCGACGAGAAGCGGGCGCCCTCGCACGACTCAGCCTTGCAGCGGTAGGGTTTCAAGTGAGAGTCCACGAATTTGCTAGCTCAGTCAGTATACATTATCCCAGTAGTTGAGCTTCTGATTTCTTACTCGTAGTTGCACTTGAGTTTCTCGGGTCGGTGGTTGCAGCTTGGTTGTCCTTCCCATGGGCAGTGGTAAAGTCCATCCTCGTATGGAGCGGCCTTCTTGTATAGGTCATGGTCCCGAGCGGACTCACCATCGCTGTTTTGTCGTCGTGGACCAGTGAAGGCAGAGGTGGCAGCAGGAAGCTCGTCGAATGTGGGCATGGATTTTCCGTTGGCATCTTCAGAGATCACAGGGATATTCCGGTCCAGGCTAGAACAGTCGACTTGGTAAGAAACCGGATCAGGGGTAACTATGCGGTTAGGGGCTACGTACCTTGGTGACTGGCACTGAATCTCAGGAGATGAGTTTGGGCTCTGGTTAGGGAACCACAAATCCTCAATAGTGTTGGGAGAAGATGATCGAGAGATAGAGCTAGAGAAGCAGTCCCAAGGGCTGGGAGGAGAGTTCTCGACCAGGGAAACATCAGGGCCGAGCTGCATGTGAGAGGGAACAACATGCAGAGGGTTGGCATCGGGAAGAGAAAAGGTGGCATCACCGTTCAATCCACCGTCAAGGGAGTAGCCGGGCCAGTACATCTGGTTCGTGATACCATCGGTAGGGTCCAGGAGGCAAGTATCAATTCCATGCAGGGTAGCACCGGTCTGGGTTCCAGTCTGAAGAGCGGAAGCATTACCTGTGAAGTCCATGTTGGACAGATGTGATGATTGTGACAGCGAAGAGCCGCTAGACCTGCTTGAGCTCACCCTGGACATGGCTTGTCCACCTTGGGTCACAGAAGCGGTAGTCCTGGATGTGGACCAGTTTCCTTGGGAAGGCACCCTGGTTCCTCGGGGCGTAGCATGGCCAGATGTGAAAATGAACTCCTCGGCTTCTCCGGAATGGGCGGATCCGTTGTCTGAGAAATCTTGAAAGTTCTGTGGTCCTTCTACTGTCGTGGCCCATGACGAACCTGTCAACAGGTCCGCTGATGGTTCTGTTTGAGAAGAAAAAGAAAAGAGTCCAGTGTTGGGGGCCAATGTTGGCTGAGAGTAGCTATAATCGCTGGGGAAGGGTCAGTGTCCCGTTCTTCGCAATGTGAAAGCAAATAAAAGCAAAAATGAAACAACAAGACTGAAGTCATGACTCGGAATCAACTTTGAATCTGTTACTAGGTTAGCATTCGAGACGAGGTTGACGTGGTATTAGTTTACAGACCAAGTATGACAGTGTGAAGCATAACCTAGGATTAGATCTTGCGTTCTGTCGAGATCCTTTGGGTGATCCATGGATTATTGTTGTAGCCAGGGCAAGGTCGTCAATACAGTAATCAAATCACATCGAATCCGGCAGTGTTCCAGTGGCATGTTGAGAGTGTTTAACGTGTTGTCGTAAAGTCCAGGCCTTCAATCTAAGTATTCGCAGAAAAACAAGTTGGTATAGCATCATGTATTGTCGATGTTGGAATTCCAGTGTCGATTGAGCAGAACAATGAGATCCTCGGTATCCATTGTGGTCCAGCAGAAAGAACGTCCAGTAGAAAGCATTATTGGTGTCCATGAATGTAAGTCCAGTGCGGCTGCACGAAGAAGCAATCAAATTGGATTGCAGGCCATTAAGCCAGATGCTACCTTGATGTCTAACACCGCTAAGCGGTACAGAAGGAGCAGAGTCCAGGCGAAATTCAGTAGGTCGTGTGATGTCCTGTCGAAATACCATCCGCATATGAAAGGTCCATATCCAGAAACGGGATCAGAGGAAAAGGTCCATATTGTCCTTGGGTCGACTCCTAATATCCGGAGAAATCCTTGTGGTTCATGAATAGTCCAGGTTTGTTCTCCGGTCGAAGAGCTGCTGATTCAATTTGAAAGCGGGCAATACTCACGAGGCTCACGGCCAGTGTATAATAATATTGTTTCATGTCCGGGCGGACAGATCCAGTCAATGTGAGTCCAGGCTTGTTGTCGTCATCATCCATGGGTATATCAAGGTCCTTTGAGATCCAGAAAAAGATGTTCCGGGAAATGTCCTTGGGTCGAGAGTTGAATAGAGTTTCCTGGTTTGGTATCCTTGGACAGAGTGAAGCAAGATTGTCGGTGTACATGATTTGCGAGCAACATGATTGAAAAACAAACGCGAACCTCCCAGGGAAGAGTAAGAAAAACAGTACCTGGACAACGAGTGAACCTCATCGAGGTCAGAGTTCTTGAACGCGTGCATAGTAGCAGGCTGTGTCACCAGTGTAACGGTCATTGTATCCTCGGAATGGAGAGCAAAATTGAGCTCGTGGATCAGCAAACAACGTTAGGACGTTGTCTTGCACGTTGAGACCAGTGGCAATCTGTCGAGTTGTTGGTGTTGTTGCGCGACAGGATGGATCCTTGGGCTGATTGGGTTGCTTTCAATTCCAGGTGGAAGATTGAAAACTTTGATAGTTGTGTATGAGAAAGAAGGGTAAGAAAGGCTTGGTAGTCTATGAAGGATGAGACGGAGTGCTTGGTTGGGTAGTAAGAGGCGAGAGTTGGGCAGGAAAATTGAGGAGCAGAAGAGAGAGATTGGGCAACGAGGGATCCTGCGGGTTTTATTGTCATAGAAGCCTGACCTGTTACCACGACAGGGTTCCACTATCCATGTAACTGCCGCAAAACGCGGCCATTGTCTGGTCGCAGGAGTGAGTTGGCGTTTGTGATTTCAGAGTGCAGAAACCGGTGTGTAGGACTATTGCAAGGATCAGCAGAGAAAGGATGGGCCAACGCGACGAGCGACTGGTTAACTTCCCTGATTTAGGATGGGTCAGGGTGGAGATAAGACCTGGTCCGCATCCTATCACCTAGCATTAACCTATGAGAGGAAGGGATAATGGCTGTTGGACAACGCATCACTGCATCTGCGTGAGCGCAAAACCAAGTTAAACACGAATGCGGTGCGAAAAGATGTGAGGAAACATGGTCGACGGAAGAGAAAATGAGAGGTTGGCCGAGATTGCGTCCATATGGTCATCTCGCCTGTGTTGCGAGCGATATTAATTACTGAGGATGATCATTGAGGCATTCGTCCTTGGGATGAAAACTAGTGTCGGATACAGCAGCCTCCGTATTGGACCGCAAAGTATCTCAGGGCCGGGCTCCTGACGATCACTTCCACCACAGCCTCGAGGATTCCCAACTCGCGAGTCAACGAGAAACTCTGTCATTCTCGTCCCTGTCATAGTTTGGCCATGTCTTCGTGGCCGCGGCCCGCTGCGCTATTGTCAGAAGTGACCCTCCTTTACTCTCAAGCTGCGGCCAAGTCGGCATGGGTGGATAAAACAGAGCAACCATTGCCAACCAGGCCACATGATACATACTGTGAGCCTATATGCAACAGACGGCACACCGAGCATGCCGCTTATCACCCAGGTGCTTTATCTACGTCCTGTGATTGCTCATGTAGCAGACCGCATCAGGCTGGGCAGGCCTTGGTCTGTTTTCAGCAGGTCTTGGACGCCCTTTAGAATGATGAGAGCGGGCTACAGGATGGGCCAGCGAATCGCTCGTGGCATGCATATGACACACAACTGCGGTCAAGAGTGTGTGAAATGCACATGCAAATGCAAAATCAGGCGGCTGAGGCGCAATGACAGAATGAGAAAAGATGGTGAGACGACAAGCCCAAGTAATCAAGTCATAAGATGGCCCAGTCCCGGAAATGGTTGGTGATGAACCATTGTCGCTGGAAACACTGACCAGGCCGGCGTCTGCCGATACTCACTGGCAAAGGTGAGCATAGGTAGAAAGGAGAGGAAGTCCAGGCAAAATCATCTCGACTCGATGTGTGGTTGATGTTTGATTGATGGACCCTGATAAGTCCGAGCCACCCGCGATTTTGAGTTTACCATACCGTACGGAGTACTCTGTACTTCCTTCCCTTCTTCAACGGGAGCGTCGTTCCGTGCCTTCCTTTCCCTCCACCCCGTCCATTCCCCGTATTTCCTTCCTGGGAAAGTTGCTAGAAGGAACAATAGAAGGGAAGGAGAAAACGGGAAGCGGCCCGCAACTCCACGTGATGGTGTAACCGTTTCAGCTTTCCATTATTATCGTCTGCGGTTCTTTGAGTCGCTTGTTGAACACTACCTACCTACCTTACCTACTAACTTATCTAAATTTCATCTCTTCCTCCAGGGAAAACTCTATGTATTCTATGAGTTGATGTCCTCTCATTCTACCGTCAGCCCAACCGATGTCTATCTTCCGGGTATTTCATCGACCCCTCTCATTGGCCTTGAACCACGATATGCCAACACCAGAAATATGTGACAGCTCGCATCCACGCATCACCTGGCTTGCTCCCACTCTATCTTCAAGCAGTCAGACGCCAACTCAGTCAAGGTGACGAGGCATCCATGGCTTAGTCGGATTCTGACAGCTCTACCACTGCTGGACTTGCACTGCTCTCGCCCGATGTCTCTCCTGATATCCCCTCATTCCATAACTCCTCTAGACCCTTTTCTAATTCGCCGTCTATCCCTCCCACCACCTCAGCCAGCATCGCCCGGGCCGACTGCCAGCTTTTGATTCCCAGCTCTCGACTGGCCAGTTTCATTTTGTCGCCGTAAACGCCTCGCCATTTGCTCAGTTGTCTTTCTTCGGTTACATTATTGGCCCGGCCAGTGAACGCTATGGACGCTCCAAACAGTACGCAAAATAACCATAGTGACTGTGTCCATTCACTCATCCTCAGATGTTCTTCGCCTGCATTAACATCGTCTATGAGTTGTTCAAGGAGCCAGTCGATCATGGTTACGTCGAAGTATCTGTCGCCCAGCTCAGAACAAAGATAGAAGAAGGTCGCTATGAAACTTGTTCGGCTACTTTTAGGGTCGCCGTTCAAGATCCGTGGTACATATTGACTCGCACTGAAACCTCTTGAAATCTCATAGTTGAGGTTGAGGTCTCTGGTATGATTTTGCCAAAGTCTGGCCGCTGGTGTTTCGAGATCTTCCCACCAGCCATATCTCGGAGCTTCGCGTGGCGGCAGTGCTGTGATATCCCATATCGACGCAAATAGGAGAGCCATAAAGGTTGGTTGGTATTCGGGCACGTTCACGAGCTGGCCTGCTTTTCCGGTTCGTAGTCCTTCTCCAACCCTGAACAAAGGTCAGCAAACATCATTGTTAGCACTATGACCCCTCAATAGAACTAACATCTTGAGCATTCTCTGGGGCAACGTCGGTACTGGATCGACAACCCTATTCCACTCCTTCACGGCGGATTGTATACCCTTCAAGTGTCTTGAGGAGGCGTCCAGTTCTCCTATCGCGCCCTGGATCACAGATTGTTAGTGATGATCGACTAGCGGGTCGGATCATTAACCAAGGGTATCCATACCTCAGTCAGCGCAAGCGCAGATATAGCCAACATAGTGTCTCCGCTCTGCGCCAATTCAGGACTTTGGAGTTGTTCTCTCGCGAATTGATAGGTTGCTGCTTTATGATACAGGAATGGGATCCTGACCTCGTCCATCGAACCGGTAACCCATGCCCACTGACATGCCGATAGCATGAGGCACATGTGCATGTAGCCAGGGTTCTCGAATGATTTTTGTATACTAGCAGGCTGTCAGTTCAAGGTGTTTAGCAGGTCATGTCGACCCAACTACCGGGTTGACGCACGCTGAAGATTCTAGCTCCCGAGCAACAGGTCTCGAGCCCCAAACCGTGTACTGTGAAACTGGTGCAAAACGTTAGCCCTGTGGGACGAGTATTTCTCACAGTAAAGTGACTCACAATGTCGCAGAAGGCGCTTGGAGTGCTCTGGGAGAGCATCGAAGGAGCCTCCAACGTAGTTGTTGAGGGCATTGCTCATCCCTGGCGATGCCGGTGCCGCTGACTCGGTAAGTGCCATTTGGGACCCAAAGCTCCCCAGAGCAACACTGCTGGACGACGATGATGGTGAAGGCGACGAATCATTGGATGGGAGCGGTTGTTCTGGAGTCGGGTATATGCATTCACTCCCCGTCTGAAGGCAATTGGTGCTGTGTTGGCAATATTTGTTAGTCAGTCCTACAAGGCTTACGACTCAACCGACCGGAGCCTTATGCAAAGCTCGTCTATCCCACGTCGGAGCCTCGCGTAGCCTTGCAGCAACGACGAGGAAACGAGGGGAAAGTATCGATTGTTCCACGAGTAAGACCGGGAAGTTTAACATACCAAAGCGGCTTTTGCTCGTCGCACCTCACATGCCTGGCCTTGCATCGAGTGCATCCGTTTTTGCTTCTCCGATGAAACTTTCTCTTTCGTTCTTTGTCCTTTGGCGGTGCCATGATGGTATCTTGGCATTCCTCAGTGGCTATGCGGTATATCTTTTCTGGGACTGATTATGGACAAAAGTGGCTTCGTCTACATGTTGCTAATGTAGGCTCCGTATATCACCAGACGCCTCGCCAATGACTCGGGGGCAGTCGAGAGGAAATATCCCACGAGAAGCGTGGTCTTGAAGCACGGCTGGCACGGTTCAAAGAAAACAGAGGCAGGCAATTCAAGAGTTCCTTCGTATTGAGGGCCAGCCTTTGCCCGATACAATCCACGCCAGTAGGCGGGATATCCCCAAATAGATTTCAAGGGAGCAAAGCTCGTTTTCCTAGACGAAGGCTGCAGGGTCTCTACCCAATCAAATATCACTGATTCTCTTAGCCCCATGACTCGCTAGGTCCCCAGTGGCGGGGGCTTGTTCACAAAACCCGTAGAGGCTTCAATTTTGCCCGGGGTTGATGAGATCAGTGAGGCCATACTGAGAGAAAAGTCGGCCGCCTGGAGAGAAAATGGGCTGGAATAAAATGTCTCGTTATTCTGGTGGACCTAGACTTTACGTCCTTGAGAAGCTGCTACGTCACATATAATACGCACGGCGACAGCTATTCCAAATCGTAGCCTCATCGCGACAAGGGCAAGATGATAATGATGGCTCAATCTTTGGGATAACGTTCGGCCGTTGGAAATAAACACGAAGATTAGGATGTCGCACTCAGCATACGACCCAATGGCATGGAGTAACACGAAACCGACTCGACAACCCCTGAAAGGAGGCGATTCTCTATACAAGCCAATCACTCCCCGCTGGCAGTTGCTCTTTCATTGTCTCGTACCACGAAATAGCAAAGGAGGTTCTCGCGATACCGAAAGCGGCCGAATCTCCAACTCGGAGCGGAGCGGTTGAGGCGTCGGTGTGGGGGCCCGCCTCTCGGAGCTGACTGTTAAAGTGTCTCTCGCTCAACTGTTAGTGGACAAAGTGTGGGGATCAATGTCTATTTTGGGCCTTTTCCAGATGTCAACAGGGGAGACTGCATTGACGAACGCCTGGTACCTCGAGAATAGCTCGTGTTCTTTCAGCCATGGACCACGTGCTAGTAAGCGGCGGCGGGAGAGACGGTCTTGTTCAGCCTTAGACAGGAGAGATAATGACGCAGTTTGTCTTCTCAGCAAGGGAGGTTGTCTCGTGTCCTGAAATTACCTTAGATATCTGGAACAAGAGAGGCTGGTGTGTTGAAAGCCTAGGGCTAGATGAGTCCAGGGCATTGAGGATGATGGGTGAAACAGTCGAAGCTCGCCATGTCGTATCCAGAAAAAGATTGAGGAATTCAGTGGCCTATCAGTGATTGAGAAGGCAAGCGGAACAAAGTCTGTCATTTATCAGAGCTGAGCTAGTTCGAGGGGATGGGCCGAAATCCTGATTGAGCCTGTGGTGATACTGATCAGCAGCAAGGCGAGCGATTGCGATGCAGGGACGCGGACGCGGGAGAGTCAGTGTTTTGAGCAAAGCCGAGGAAAATAAGAAAGAAGAAAAGAATTTACCGACTCGTCGAAAGAATAAGGTTATTCTGAGTGGCTGAGAAAAGTCGGCATGATAAAAGACGTTGTCGTACACTTCGGCTGTGCCACCTCATCTCCTCCACGTCAATCAAACAAGCGACAATTGAATTGACATGGAACGTGCCGCAGATCGGGTCACATGCATTTGCGCATGTCATGCTAACTAATGATCTGGCATCTTTCCAGTGGACAGCCCTGCTTCGGCTAATGGAATATGGGGAATCGATATGAGCAGATGCCGCTGTCCACGAGGCGGTCAATATCTAATCCCTCTCAGCCTTTGAGGTTGTGGAATCCAGAACCGAGAATTTATCCGATATCTTTCATCCACAGACTTGGTACATACGTACATCCGCCTCACAATCAACAGAGCTGAACTCGGCCGGTTGAGGCGGGCAGACCCTTTCTTCGTCCCGTTGCCAGCTGCCGAGAGATGCTACGAGCTTCAAGGGCCACGACAGGGCTAGTGGAGTAACTATTGACGTTGTAGGTTGTTGGCGTGTGCATCAGCGTCAGACCACTGTGTCGCCCTCTTCTGAACCGAGGTCTTCTTGTTCTATGTATGCGTGAAGGTGCGGTGTAATTCACTGAGCGAGGAGATGGCATTTACCCAAGAATCACAGAGGCAATGGCTGTGACTGATGATGATGGTCCATGATGACCGCAGTTGGTCAAATACTGTCAGCCTTTGTCCATATCGTTCCTCTATTAACAACTCAGACCCAATCACCAACCGCCCTATCAACGATCAACCCCCAGATTCAACAATTCCGCCTTGCCGAGGGTGGTCTGGCGGCAGGCAGTCAATTGATCGATGAGTTGGTGGGGGTCAAGTTGTGTATGTATGGCTACAGTATCAGCATCCTGAGCAGAAACAAACAAGGAACGGAGCCCAAACAAACTCAAAAGTCAATACCCAACCATCGATGCATTGCCCGCCGTCGCTTGGGCTCCCGTCCCGTGATTCAAGATAGAGGTGGTCAGTGGGCATCAATCGAAGCCCTGTCGGGTTCACTTACATACGCAAGACAACACACCTTGGTGCCTGACCTGGACGCTGAACGTTAGTCTCTAACCGTCTATCGAGTCCCATAGTTGGTTGATATTGATTGACCGCTTCTCAACGGTTCCAGGTACTACCCTGTTCGTACATACAGTACAGTACCTTACCTACATACATACACAATACAGCACTCACTCTGTCACTCTTTCATGAGGTCAGCCAGCGATGGATGGATGGATGGATGGATGGATGGATGCCAACGCGCCTCGCTTGCTTGGGCAACAATGCTTGAGCGCCCAATACCAATGTACTCGGTCACCCAGTCGCTCTCAATTTGTCACGGCCGAAGCAGTGACTTTTCCGGTATACTTTGTTAGGCACTCTGGGGTAACCCGGCACTCAGTATCAGTACTCCCACCGACGATACCTCTCCACTCACTACTCGGTTCTCTGGCTACACAATATGTACAGTAGGTATCGTCGTGGGATAGGTAAGGTATTTCATGCTGAATGTATAATGGTTAAACTGGCACACAAGACGTCACTGACCCTGGCCGGCTTTGGATCAGAGACAGGGTTCGCTCGTGGGTTCGTTTCGCTTGGTAGTTAGGTTGCTTGCGCCATCCAAAAAGTCAAGAAATTTGCCGATAACTATTAATCAAATTGACTCTCTTCAGGTATTAATGTACAAAGTTAGGTTCAATCAACTTATCGCCCACCAACCAAGAACCTCCGAATCGCCGGATTGACACCCTCCAAAACATTAAAGGAATGGAATTCTGGGGCGAATTCTACTGCAAATCTTAGCAGAAAAAGGATTGATTTTGGGCCATCTCATCACTGACTTGCTTGACGCCTGGTCCTTGTCACTGCCCACTACCACTACAGCGCACTACTTACTACAGGCAGGCTTAGGTAGGCTAGGTACAGTACTCATTACTCAACTCGACTAACTTAGTAGACTAACCAAGTCACTCGCTAGTGAATGGGGCATCGCTTTTTCCATCGCCATCCATCTCTCACGACAAGGGTTTCGCTTCATGACATGCGTCGTCCCCGTCTCTGTCTGTACCTTACCTTGATCCCTTGCCGCCTCACGGACGAACATAAATCGTCCCCATTCCGAGCTTCAATCCTCCAGATTCTCTTCTAGTTCTGTACCAGTTCGGTTCAGATCAGCTTGTTCAACAGCTTCACCTGCAACTGGTTCGCCCAGAAGCGCCTCCAAGGATCTTGCACTACTGTCTTGGTGCTTCTTCACTATCGTCCCGCGAAGTTTACCTAGTTTCTTTTTTTTTCCTGCTCTTCCTAGAAACGGCCATCTCAGAGTGATCCATCTGCCTGGACCACATACCTTACCACAGACCACAGGACACACAGGTCACACCGCCTACAAGTTACATTCTACTGTACAGCCGCCAACCCAGTCCAGCCCAGCCCAGCCCAGCAGGAGGACCCAGAACCCAGGACCCAGGACCCAGGACCCAGGACCCAGGGAATTTCATCGCCATCAAAAAAAGGAAAACCCTAGTCAACCGTCGTGGGTGACCCTGGAGAAGAGCCCAGCCTGTCTTTTGGAACAAAAAGAACATAGGCCCAGGATCATTCACTGCCCAAGGGACCCCTCAAGACCCAAAGGGACCCATAGTGTACAAGCTGTCCGCTGCTCATCTCCATTAACATCGGTTTACCGGTAGTCTGTCTTGTTCTCTCTCTCTTTTTTTTTTTTTAATTGGAACCCAAGGCGTGGACTTGGGAACGCGGATCCATTCTGTTGCTTCTTCACGCCGGTGGATTCTTTCTTTATCAGCCGCAAGTCTCGTCAGGTCTCGTCCAAATTAACACTTATTTGCGGTTTTTACAATGATGAGCCAGTACACTATGGCACAACCAGATCATGCCTACAAGTCTTCAACAATGTCCAACAGTCCCTGGAATCCAACTCGCAGGTGAGATAGCATTCCTCCCGCCCCCCCTCTGCTGACCGTCTCCGTACCTATGAAAGGATCATGGTTGGCTAATTCATCGCGTAGCTCATTTACCGATCCCTCGGTACATGGCAGTTTCGACAATGGCTTTTACTCAGCACAAAGGTATGGTACTTCTCGGAACAATACCAGCTCGGACTCATTAGTAACATCGGCCGCTTCAAGTGTCAACTACTCAGCTAGCAACTATAACCTAGCTGGCGGTCTGCCCATTGGGACTGGCGGCCATATGTCGCGACCCGAGTCAGCCTATCCCGCTGCTCCATCATACGGCGCCCGTCCTGCTTCAGGATCATACGGAAAGCCTGTCGTCCATGGCTCATACAAGGGAGCAACCTCTCAGTCCTGGGAGAACCATGATCGATACTCACCTACCGACTCGGTGGACGATATCATCGCATCGCCTAACCTGTCCGACTACTCCCTGGAAAATGGGATGAGCAACTCTGCTCCTGGGGGAAAGTCAAAGTCATCTGGCAAAGGTCGATCGCAAAGACGTCCCTCAAACCGTGACGAGTTTGACGGTCCTCATCAATTCTTGCAGCGACCACCTCCCGATGTCATTGCTATGCAGGAACGTGAGCTTCCTCACCTACCTACGAACCTCCATGTTCAAGAGCAGGACAGTGTTTTGAGCCAGGTCAATGACCGTCTTTCGCAATGCGCATATGATTTCGTTGCCAAGTACCAGTTTCCGATTCCTCTCACCCAGGACATGAGGCCTGTTGAGCGACCTCAGGATCGAGAATGGACCGAGTGGGTTTACCTCCTCAAGCGTCTCGCAACGAAGCGACGCATCCCAGCGCGAGTGCTCTACAATGGGCAGATCAAGCAGTTTGTCACCATTCTCGAGAACTCACTCGAGATGAGACACGCCGCTAAGCACCAGAGTCGCCCTCTCAAGGACGACCGCAACATCCTTCAGCTGATCTCGGCCGGTATTCAGGTAGCCAAGATCCTGAAGGATGCGTCGGCTATGGACTACCTAGACCGACTATACGTTTCTACAGACAAGCAGATCCAGGATCGTGCCGCAGCGCGGTACCGAGCTTAAGAATCCAAGCTTGAGCACACGAGTCTTCAAAGCGATCGACTCTAATGATATACGTTTATATGCTCTCCTACAACAGGAGGCATGATGCCTGCCGGTGACGACAACGGCACGAATCAGAAACAGGGATGTGGCCCAGGCAGAAAGGGTTTGGGGCCACAAGCACAATTTGACATTGTGGACGATAATGTTTATCATATGCGGACGATGCTCTCTAGGGATCATAGGGGGCCGGCGTGCCAGGTTCGCACCAGCCCTTCCCAGCAACCGTCTATCTGGTTGGGAGGCTAATGTCTGAGCGTGTTGGAGTTTATTTTATAGCACTTTGTTTTCTCTGGAATTTTGTTTCGCATATGAACGAGTCATGCTTTTTTTCTCGTGCTTTTTGGTTTCTAGCACATGTTTATACTTATCGTTTTTTAAATCGATTTGAAGAAGAGTGCTCCAATACAGAACAGACAGGACTCACGATGATGAAATCACTGTGTATTTGAGGTATCAGCAGATGATTTCAAGAGCTCATGGCACATCACGCCTGTCATTTCAACCGTTGGTGGCGTTGGGTGACGGGGATGAGGGTGGTGTTGTTGGGCATCGGTTGGGTTGGCATGGATTACGATTTGGGGGGTGAAGGCCGTGATGATGATGATCTCTCGGGAGCAGGCATCTCAACTTTATTTTCACTGCTGATCATTGGGCACGTATTGGGCGTGTGATCCTTGTGAGGATTGGGAATCTAGCAACGGTGGTCTTTGGAGGCTGACGGGCGCTTCGGGACGAGATGATGGAGATATGGTTTCAAGACGGCATGTATTACGAATACAATATGACCTGGTATGGTACGTATAATCTGGCATTGTTCTTGGCCGTTTCAGTGAAACCCACCATGAATGAAGATGTTCTATATTACAACCTTAGCATGGTAGCTAGCTCACGATTCACCTTCTTGTCCTAGGGTAGCTAAACATTCATTGTGTGTCTATACATGCCATGCCAGAACTTCAATTGCGATTCATCCGGAATCGACATGGAATATTCATGTGAACCATGGCGTTATCGAGATCACTGGAATATGGTGAAGCTTTCGAGGCCACATGTCATCTGATATTGAGGCTCCAACACCATACAATGGCTTGAGGCCTTCTTCATGCTGTGATGCACGAAATCGTACGTACCAATCGGAGAGTCACAGACACAGATCGATAATGCTACCATTGCTGCTGTACGATCTCGAATGACAGCTCGCACTTGTATGCTAGACTCGTTCTACTGACCAGCTGACAGCCAAAGCAAAGAAGATGCACTATCTATCTGCGAAAACACATACATACAAATCCATCACTTGACTGAGTACTTGTTTGGGAATAGTGCAGCTGAGCATGTGCATGAATGACTGGTTGCGATAGGCCTTACCCTGCACTCTGAGATACTTTGAAATAGTATGTCAGCTACATAGAAGATAAAAGTACCAGAGCCTCGGTAGCTGTTTTGGTTTAGCGTGAGAAGTGTTGAGACGTCCGAGTATGTTGACCGAGAGGGAAAAGTGAAGCAGACGACTTGACTTTTCTTATTCCTCTTTCTATTTGTTTGCTTATTTCTTTCTTTCGGCCTGGCTTTGGTAAGAGTGCGTTTCTCTTGACTTATATCTCGCGCTCTCTCCCGCGCTGAAAAAGTGAAAGTGGTAGTGGACACAACTTGAAGAACTAGGTAGGATTCACTCACTGAGTAACGATCAAAACCACGACATTTGACGAACTCCAACATAAAAAAGAGTGAAGGAGTGGTATCCAATCTCATTTGACGGACCCAACTTCACCGTATATACCTTCAATCTCATTGTCTGGACTATTAATCCTCATCATCTCATCCCACCTCTGGCCTGACCATCACCAAGCAATATCTACATTCAAAGCTATATCTATCAAAACAACAGCACATATCCTTTGATGCTATAAAGAACACCTGTCAAAATGGCTTCCGTACACTCCCGCCCGTCACCGAACTCCTCATCCTCCTACGAATTCGAGTCTGTCCCCGACGACGAATCATGGCAGTACATCGACTACACAGCAGCGGGATCTGGCCCGTCATCCCTCGGGTTTCTTTCTGATCCTGCCAGTGGAAGCCTAGGAAGCTTCGCCATGGTTGGAAATGTCCATGGAACGCCATCTCCATTCATGCCAGGCAATACTCCCTCGCCATATGCTGCCGGCAACACTCCTCCACCATATACCGCTGCGAATAACTCGTCACCTTTCATGCTTGGAAACACACCCTCACCAACAGCTGCTTCTCCCCTGTTACTAGAAGAGATGGACCCAAGTGCATTCTTTGCCGCCAATGCCTCTTCGTTCCAGCCTCAAGCAAGCAATACCAATACGGACATATTTGCTTCCACAGCAGATGGTGGATTCACTCAGCCGCAAGACTTCTTGACACCGCAGCAGTATCTCTTCTCACAGCAAACTACGAACCAGTTCCAACCTCAGGGCTTGAATGGTATGCTGAAGCGGAGGACGGCCTCCCCTCAAGGGCAGGGTACTGATGCTACTGCAGACATGGCTCTCATGCAAAACTTCACAGCCGACATGTTCTCGATAGACGCGAACGAACAGGTTCAGGTACCCCAAGTCAACTTTAACATGCAACAGCCACTACAGTCTGACCCCAATGTCCCGCCATGGAACCCTACGAACACAAGGGGTAATGATGCTATCTTCATCATGGATGACTTCAACAACTCTCCATCACCCGTGAGCAATTACTCTCCGAGCTCGATGAACAGTTCGAAAGCAAGCCCCGGCGGTAGCAAGTCTCCGGTATCGATACCGATTCGAAAGGTGAAAGTCGGGAAGGTCGAGAAGAAGAAGAAGACAGAACAGTCTGGCAAGTTTGTCATTGTGACTCCTAACTCCATCTCAGCCCATGCTGGTCGCGAAAACCCGTTCGAATGCTTCGAAGCTATGAACCGGACAAGTCAGCGAGGACGTAAAGGGCCTTTGGCAAACGCTACAAAAGAAAATGCGCTGCAAGTTAGAAGACAGGGTGCTTGTTTCTGCTGCCACAGTCGCAAGGTCAAATGTGACCTGGAACGTCCGTGCAAGAGCTGCAAGAAACTAATGGTTCAAGTTCCTCAAGTTGTCTGCTGGCAGTTCAGTGACTTCGTAACCATTCTATTTCCCGTATACATTCGCGGTCATCTGGAAAGCAAAGAGATGGCCAAGTTCACTAGGGAGAACATTGCGGGTTTCCATATTCAAGGGGTAGAGCAGGTGTGCTCCGTTGAACTATTCTCGGGACCCCGATTCAGCACAGTGTTGGCCTTGCAAGCCAAGTTCTTCACCCCTACCAACGCCGAGGTGCAGAATCATTGGCAGCTACACAACTTGGGACAGAACAAGGTTGAGCTGAGGGCCAACAAGGCAGCCAACCTTGGTATCGACCTTGAGAAGTCTGCGGACAGGGACAACCTCAGGAAACGGACCAAGAGATACATCCAAGACCTCCTGAACGAACCAGAATTCATCGCCCAGGTCACAGATAGCATCACAAGCACATACCTACCGGCGAAACTGCTGCGGATCGTCAAAGAGTATGCTGACGAGACCGAGGTGAGTGAAACCTTGCGAGACGTATCATTAACCGAGCTGACAGTCATACTATAGTCTCTCATGGTCAAGCGTGCCTTGTCGATCTACTGTATGCATTACATCATGACAAGACAGCTGTGCCTCACCCAACAGACGACCGACTCCCTTCGATCCGTCGGTATGATCGAGCAGGGCCCCAACTATGTCACCCCACGAGTCCTCGCACGACAGATCAAGTCCATCGTAGACGAGCTGATGCATCGCGAGGTACAATCACTATTCGAGCTCTTCAACCGATCTCTCAAGCCCAAGTCCCGACGCGAGTGGGCACCCTGCACCGCCGCCTTTCTCGTCCTCTGCCTCTTCATGGAGGCTGTAGAGACGGCAGCTGACACGTTTGTGCTCGCGCAGAACGAGATCAACATGAGAAATAGCGCCAGACCGGAGTACGAAAGAAGCCTCGCGCTGAATACCTGTGCCGAGGTTGAGAACATGCCTTTCAAGCAGTTCGCGTACCAGTTCCACCAAGTCTATCAGACGCACAGCAAGGAGGCCAACTCGAAAGGTTTCAACCCTGTGCTTGACAGCAGCTTTGCCGAAAAGGGCGAGCTGGACGGACCGGCTGAGAGGTTCTCGGCTCAACTGCGAGAACTATTGTTCGGCGACAGCTGTAAGTGCGACCTCAGACCCTGCTAACGGACTGACAAGTGGTGTTCTGGAAAGAGTCACAAACGCTAATTATTGTCTGTTTCACCTCAGGGCAAGAGCTCCAGTTTCTAGCAGCCACCGACATGATACCCAATACTTCGACTCATCCTTTCCCTATGGATCCGCAGACATTGTATACAGGACGCCTCGTGGCCAGGTTTCTCATATCGTTCCAGGACGAGAGAAGCATTTTCGAGGACCTTGTCTGAGGGGAGGCTATTTGTCCGAGACATGTGCTGACAGAACGGCGAAATATGGCCATCACCGTTGTTTTCAAAGACATGGCGCATGCGAGGCTTTGCTTGGTATAACGGTTTATGGGACACGAACGCCCTATATGGGGCATTAGATTCTTGAATCATATAACCGAGGGGACATGCAGACGGCACGAGGCTGAAAGAGCCATATCTGTGCAAGTTTAGAGTAACATGAGTGTCTCGGAGTGAGCTCGAGAAAGCATGTTTTCGTTCGAAGCTTATGGTAGCATCAATACTCAGCATGGCATGCCATGGCATGACATGAGCCAACAATATTTCTAATGACGGGCGAGACATTGCGTGTAACGCCTCGTGCAGCGTCCGACGACGCCCTGCCTCGAGTCACTGGTCACTCAAAAACATGTGAAAATACAAGACATTTATTCACGCTCAGTATGTTTGCCCGATTTTAGTCCTGATGCCACACTGCTTCTATGGTATCAGGGTGGAGCGGACCGGTTGTCTAGACCGTGGTTTTGATCTCCCACTACGAACGATAAAAATAAAGTTGACACACATGCGCATTGAAAGCGCGAGGTGTAGGCAATTCGTGGGTGCCGCTGAGCGGACTTTGAAGAACAATCAAAGAAAGTGCTGTAGAGATAGGTAAGTCGTAAAGCAAAGCATGAGTAGTAGCAAAGCAACGGTGAGACATCGTCACACCAAACCAGCCTCGAAAACAAACTGGCAAACGCGAGACTCTCTTTTAGCTCTTTTGCTTAGAGCAGTGTCTCGTCATTAGGGCGTTCAACATCTTTCGAGGAGGACTGCATCCTGCATTGCATGAATGAATATCAAGTCCGAAGCCGAGACTTGATGAGCTGAACACAGAACGGGCGCTTCATCGGCGTTGACCGTGAGCGAGTGAGAGCAAGAGAAATTGAAGCCGAGGATGTCACATCGGAATGGCAAAAGTTGCCTCTGAACCTCGGAGAGGCGAAGCTGAGGCCAAACAAAGAAAAAATGAGGCGTTGTTGTAGAAGTTTGGATTGAGTTGATGTGAGAAGAAGAGTTTTTAAAGAGGTAGGTCGTGGTAGGGGTACACAGATCCACACTGCACGTGACACGAGACAAGCGGCCTGAGGTGCCCCTGCTAGAGCTAAGCTACTACACCTTGTCCCAGCCGCGAATTTCTCTTTTCTCCTCCATACACTTTTTACGCACGATAAAATCAACCGGCCTCGATGTCTTTATACTCGGAGTCGGTCATATTCAGTGCAAGAGGGACAGGACCATCTTCTGCTGTCATACTGCGTCGAGAGACACGTTTCAATTGTCTCCCCGATCCAGCAGAAGCTCCGATACGTCAATTGCCTACTGAATTATCTCTGAACTGAACTCTTGCCGCCACACAGCAAATGCATAATCTTGAACAAGACTGGTATAGGACCTTCGTGTACTGTGTGTCGAAGATCCTGCGCCTTAAATGGATCAACACCAGGCACTTGTTGATCCGGCATCACCACATTTTTGTGTGTCTCCGGCGCGTCTCTACTTTTAGCATAGTTTACATGATGCTGTGCCTCTCTACATTATACATTTGAGGAGTACATACCTCAAACCAGCTTTCCGACTGGCCACAAGATACGCATTACTTGCGAGCCTGGACGTAAATCATTCGGGACCTTCGACATTACTGTAGCTATCCGTCGCTGTGTCCAAACGGTTGTAGACGTTCATATGCGTTGGATCCAGCCCCATGGGACCAATCATTTTTAACGAAATACTTAATCCTGTCTCAACAGACCCAATACAACCTCTACGGTACCCTTGTACCTACCTCTTCCTCTTGCAGCAAAGGCAAAGGTTATGGCCAAACCCCTGTACACAGAACCCTTCTCTTTGTGCCGCGAGCGTTACATGGTTTGCGCAACCCAAACTCATTGGCGAAGCAAGAAACTCGACATATGGTTGGACAGAGTCCAACTATGCCTGCGGAATGACATTAGTCTGAGGACATCGCCAAGCTTAGGGTTGAGATCGAGTTGGTCCAGTAGGGTCAACTCGGCGATGCCTTGATGGTGGTTCTTGAACACGAGATTCAGTCAACTTGAACAGGAATACGAGTCTATAACTGGACATTGAAACGGTTTCACTGCTCTCGAACTGGCCTCGCTGTCCTACAGTTCGCGTCAATACATACACAGGACCCATATTCGGATAGCTTTGACTCCTGAACCGTGTCTTGTCCAACAATAGTTGTTTCCACAATAGGCAACGGAATGTCGACTTACAGTACGGCCTTGTCTTGTCGTCTTGCTTCAGAGGTTAAGCAAGCGGTAACTTGCATACGGCGAATGTAGTCGAAGTGGAAAGCTGACGACAACATGGCGCAAAGAAACAACCTTGAACAACAATGAATCGCCTCATTTCGGGGGTTGTACAGCTTGTAGCGCCCCGAGGTTCTCTTTGATACTTCCTCAGGATGTTCTTATGCTTGGACTTCTTCTGGAAAGCTAATGATGGAAGCAATGAGTTTGTCCGACACAAGTCAAGTATAAGAGGCTGCACTTACGCCGTGGATTCCTTCTCTTCTTCCCAGCTCATCAAGACAGTTCGCACACAGGTGTAAACAAGTTTACCTTCTGCATTCAATCCCGCATTTTCTCTTTAACTCAAAGTCAAAGCCCCTTCAGCTTTCTCCAACAAAAAACAGTGAAGCAACTATGGCTTTTTCAACCGAACACGCTGTTTGCGCCAACTTTGGGAGAACACCTCCGCCTCCTCCTCCCACTCCGAGCCCCTGGCCCAGGGACCCCAGTGAGTTGAAGATTTCTTCCTGTTTTCTCTTGCGTGTCCCGCGGCGCCCTGAATGATGGCTCACATATTATGTGGTTGAACGCCTTCCGCCGTGTCATGGTATCGCTGCAGCGAACACTTGTTCATGCTGCAGAATCAGTGTTTCTCTGATTGGGCATATTGCTAACACAAACCCACAGGTAATGGAAAGTAATTTCTCATCCACTCGCTATGCATTGGGTACTATACTGCAATGCATAGCGTAGAGGAGGAACCGCGATGGCCTGATACTGAATATACGAAGGGAGAGGAGTGACGGCCAGATTGGTGAGGAGATATCGAAAACTGGGGCGGTGGTCAATCCTTCATTTCAGTAACTTGCTTTATTTGCTTTCATAGATGATCAATTGCACGGTACCGTTGCCTTCAGCCATTTTTCTTGTGCACATGGTGCGTAATAGTAAACCGCGCTGTGTGCTCTGACAGGGCTTGTGAGATCGACATCATGCTATGGTGTATCCCAACAGTATGACTCGAGATGCGAGAAGTGAGAAGAGAGAACAGTGGAAGGTGCCGCGACGAATAGAGCTCTGGATGCCGCCGTTATGGCGGAGGAATAAAGTAAAGAGTTGAAATTGAGGCATTGATCGTACGAGCGCGGTAACACTGGTGTAAAGGCATATCGGATGTTTTTGAGAGAATCAGTTCATAAGCTGTGCAAGACAGAGGCTTGGTTAATAAAGCTGGCAGTCAATCAATGCCTATGCACAAGTTCTGTAACCGGCCGTGAAGCAGGATATGAGACATACCGATTGCTTATCACTCATTATAATGACGCTCAGAAGAACGGTGTATTGATGGCTGCAGGCTATTGAGCTACAAGGGACTTTGTTTTGTTGAAGTTTATTTGGAGAAATGAAAACTACGTATGTTGTGTATAGTTTGTACGCTCGGAGGTCGTGACTTCCCGGACTGTTATTCCTAAGGACCCAATGAAGGCACGACTGCAAGTGCGACCTGCCGACTCTACCTTAGGCACTGGGACCTTGTCTGAGGGGGGTTTTTAAGAATGGAACTTACCTTACCTCAATACTCGATTTAGATCGTAATTATGAATATGTCTACTAGAGGGTAGTATGTTGATGGAGATCAAACCTCCACGATTCTCCTGCTCCTATTATTTACCTTCCTGTGCACTCCACCCATTGTACACTACATCCAAATTTCTGTGCATCACTAAAACGATCGAAAGCAAAGATAACCTCCTCTTCGCTTAACCCTACCTTCAAGGAGCCGTCAGTCCCGCCCGGATCCGTGCGGCCTGGAACCGGATCGTCTGCAGTGTAGCCAACATCCCGCGACTTCACCTGTGTAAAGCTGGAAAGGAAGATGCCCGACACTAAGCGGTCTGTCGACTCGGATAGGTTGGAAATCATACTCATCGCCATCGTGGTTTTCGTACTCGTCTTGCTCCTCGCTGTCTTCATCGTAATTGGCGCCAGCTACAGAACACCTCGAGGGACTCGAGATGCTAAGAACGGACAGCGTGAGACGCACTGGAATACGTTGCACCAGTCAGATCAAGGAGATGGAACATACCATGACCATGAGGCTTCATTCATCAAGAGTGTCCGAAGGCGAAGCCAGTCTTTGGCTGAAGAGCTCCGATTGGAGCTGATTAACCTAAAACGCAACCTATCTTTACTTACAATCCCCTCGAGGAGCCGGTTGGAAAATACAAACACAAGCGGAGGGCGAAGAATTAGCATTGACCAGTTACTGAGTTTTTCCACGAATAGTTCAGAATTGGTCACAGACTGTGAGAGCTGCTATGAGTACCTGGACTCCCCGCTGTCCGCAACAGGAAGGGACGAGGACGCTATGGGGACACAGAGAAGGCAGATTCGACCAACGGTGAACGCAGCGACATATGAGGAGGCGCAACAGTAGGACAGCCCCTTGCTGTAGACTACAGGAACAACAAGATGAAGACTGGTGAAAGGTCAGGAATGGCAGGTTGTTGTACATGATACCTCTATTGAATCTGAAAAAAAAACCATCCTACTCTGACATTGGCCTTTCGTGAAGCCCGCGGCAAAGTTCCCTGTGTCATCCCTTAACACATCGCCATTTTCTGGTGTGTTTGTTGCTGGTACAAAATAAACGGCTCGTTTCTCTTCATTGGCGCCCACCACTGTAGCACTTTATGCGGACTGCTTCTTGAGTTCTCGCGCAGCCTGCTTCAGGCTGAAGTTGCACTCCTCATAGGCACGGCCAGCACCGAAGCCGACACCAACGAATGCGGGCCATGCTCTTCGCTTGAACAGAAGGACGGAGAAGACGACACCGAAACCGAGACCGAGGGAGGACTTGACAAGGAGGTTGGAGAGGCAGCGATCCCACTAGAGTTAAGTCAGTACTGAAATTGTGTGCGGAAAGCGTTTGAAGTATTCGGGTCTCGTGATTACCTTCTCATTGAGAAGAGACTCGCTAAGCGGCCGGGAAATGGCGCTGGGAGGAGGACGGGCGACGGTGGAATCGGCCATTTTGAACTGTGAAGCATCGCGTCAGTTTCAATGATCGAAGATTAATAGAACAAAAGGAATTGGCATACTTAAGTCGTGCAATCGGTCGTGACGAGCGAAATTAAGAGCTGCAACGAGCTTTATCTATGGGCGTGATGTCAAGCTTGAATATGGAACAAGCCGGGTGACAAGAGCTGGGCTGTAGGCGGTGAGACTGGTGAGCCGGTAAGGGTTTAGCGTTGTGGCAGAATTTGGAAATTTTGGGCGGAACTCAGGAAAAGTCGTGGGGCGCATTCAAAGATCGAGGTTTGTATAGCTTCTTTTCTCAACCATTTTTTTAATCATTCCTTTATAAAACTGTCGCTATGGACGTGGAAATGGCGGAGGATTCCTTCCAAGAAAACTCCTCAACTCTCGTATGTACCTCTCTTGCTACGTGCTGCCCAATTGTGAATGCTTACACGTGCTACAGCAAAAGATGGACCTGATTAAGACTGTGAGAGGTCTTGACCAAAAAGGCCCAGGCGAGGATGGAAAGAATCTGGAAAAACTATGGAAGAGTTTGACGGTATCAGCAGATAGCCAGTTCCATGCTGCAGAGGAGAGCAGCTTGCGATGGCTGCTAAAGTCGATGAACGGCGCATCAAAAGATGCCGAAACTTTGCGACGCTGGCCCTTGACTTGGACTATCCTTGACTGCGTCTTTCAGCGCATTCCTTTATTCTCACTCGCAAAATCTCTTGCCGATAGACGATTCATTGCAGTGCTGCAGCAAACTCTGAAAGATATCTCACAACCAGCTGCGAACTCATCATCCAGTTCCTCCAAGAGAAAACGGTCGCCAACGAAGAGCTTCGACCTCGAAGCTCTACGAGATACCGAAGGGTGTCTTATGAGTGGAGATGCTTTACTCAGTGCCCTGAAAACATTACTGGACCGCCTTCGTTCATCTGCCACGCAATCATCCCACGACAAGATCGGCGCAGAGCATATCCGATCTCTGTTCTGTACCTCAGCAGCTGATGCAGCGACCTTGACATCATTGTCCCTAACGCTGTGCAATGTTGCGCTGACTGGCGGTGAAGAGCAAGAAGGGAGGGAATCCTGGATCGAGACGATATCATCCATTTGGGATTTCCACTTGCAAGGAACCGATGATACACTGGAGGTCGCAGCACAGCTATTCCCATCGTCCGCTGTCCTCTTTAGCAAACTTGAGGGCATCGATGGATCACACGACAGGGTCACACGAGACCCCTTACGGGCGAAATGGACGATCGATTTGGAAAATCTCATGCATCGCAATTTGATACTCCCCGCCCGAGCCGCCTTCATTAGCCGACAAGATATGGAACCCGTCGCCAGAGCACTCCATGCAGCCCAGAAAAACCTTGATACAGCAGCTCCTGCGCTGTACTTCTTAGCTTCAGGTGTGACAGATGCTCTTAGTGAGGGAAGACTACGGAAAGGAAATACCGACTGGATGAAGCATATTTTCAAAGTTGTGGAAGCCTCGCTACGAGGACGAGAGAATCGAGATAAGCTTGTACAGGCTGTTCTGGAGCGAGCGGCTGAAAAATCAATGCCGATTGACACAAATGATCTGCGTTCTGTTTGTCGAGAGTATGCTCTACAGGGCGATAACACAAACTGGCATTTAACCGCGGTCATTGCTGCTTGTGATTTTGATGTGTTCAAGCTCCCTGAAAGTGAAAGCCTGCTAGAGACCGTCTGCGAGCGAAGCGTCTCATCAGAGCTTAAACAACAGGATCTAGAATCAGTTTCAAAGATCATTCAAGCTATCGCTCAAGTATACCGAACTGGACGAGATTTTGCTGGGTTCTTAAAGTTGTGGTTTCAGCAGCTTTGTAAGGTTGAGAAGCAGAAGACGAAGACCACCTCGCCGTGGCTTCAGGTTGGTCAAGGGCAGCATGGAAATACTTCATTCGAGAGCTTGATCGAAAAGGAGATGTCATCACAGCAGCTCCTGGAGGTTTTGGAGTGGGTCAAGGAAGAGAAACTGCACTCCAGGGCACTCTGCCTCTTCTTGAACTACATTGCTCAGAGCATTCGAAGCGAGACATACGTGGATGCTGTTGGCAGTAAGTTATTTGATTTGGTAAGCCAAGTGAAAAAGACGTCGTCTACCTTGACAGCACTTAAGTGGGGAGTTGTGTCAAAGACCATTTCGTGGGTGACCCCTGAGTCACGAGCTGAAATATGGGCCTCTGTCCAAGGACAACTGACCAAGATTTTGTCTGAGTCACCTCTTGATTCTAAGGAGACGTATGAGGCCTTCAAATGCTGTTGTCAAGCTTGGGTTTCTATGAGCCCTGATGACGCACATATCAGCGAGCCCGCAAGCCTGGTAGATGCTTTCACCACTCGACTGTCAAAGGATCTGCTCTCATCAAAGTCCCTGAAGGGGAGAGATCTTTCATCATTCTTACAGCATGACCCTAAGCCAGTTTTCCTCGAAGAATCTGCCCCAGAGCATTATGTGGCCTGGTTTTTGCAGGGTTCTGGTCGTTTGAACCGATTCGTTTATGGCACCAAAGCTACCCTCCCGCAAGCATTGCAGAATGCGTTATCTCTACCCAGCAGCGAAGCTACTCAGTTAAGGGATATTTGGGCACGCCTCCTTGAGAACGAAAACAACATGAACACAGTCAAAGTCGCTGGCGACCTTATCGACCGATTGATCAAGTCCTTGGAAGAGGACGGAAAGGAGAAGCGATGGCCTGCAGAGAGCAGCCAGGCCTGGATCCGGAGCTTGAGCAGTACTCATACAGATGCCTTCACTCGACCACAGAGAGAACGTATTATGGAATTGCTTAACGCCCACAGAGCAAAGACGACAAAACGGGTATCGATCGAGGGGTGGAGATACATCCTCGGACTGTCCACTAAGTTGATGGGCCGAGCGACTTTCTACGAAGGGATGGAATTCTCCCATCTAGTTGATGTTGCGGACGCTATGTCAGACATCTCTAGCTCAACATCTACTCAAGACGGCACTTTAACTGATCTGATCGAAGCATATTATATGATGGCAGCGGCCACTATTCGACAGATGGCGGAGCATTTGGATGAGCGAAGTAACAAGTATTTCGAGGAGAGCCGCAGTTTCATTTCTGACTGTGAAGAAGCTGGGGATTTGTCGCCTTTCCGCATGACCCTTTTGAAAGCGTTAATCACGGAGATTGAGAAATCGCCAAACATTGCTAACCATGTTGAGCTAAGAACAGTGTCTGATGCAGGAAAGGATGCGTTAGGAAAATGTGTAATCGCAGCGACTGGCTACTTCTTGAAAACAAAGAAAGCATTTGAGACTCACAATGTCATTGCCGACCTCAGGCTTCTTGCTGCCGTCGATGCCGCAAACTCGCTGGAGAGTCTCTCAGGGGCTTCCAAACTAAAGGAGTCGGACATAAGAAAGGCGGAAAAGAGCAGCCATGCAGCCATGGCGGCAGGAGATCTCCGCGGATGGCAAATACAAACGTTCCTCAGGACATACTTCTCTATGCATTTGGAAGAACGCCGACCAACAACGTTTTACAGCATCAGCCAGGTACCACAGGAACTTCGCGAGCCTTTCTTTCAGAGCAATGTTGCTTCGGTCACAAAGGAGATGAACACCTCCGCTAAGATGGCGTACTTGAGAGACCTCATTCATGTGTTTGTGCAAGGTTCGGACTCGGATGGTCAAGCATCGGCTATCTATACCGTTGTGAACCAGCTCCTAGGTAAGACAATTGAAGCCATTGAAGTTGTGTCAACTAACACAGAGTAGCATGCCCTGATCTACAAGGGAAAAGCTCCGGCTTTGACCTAGCGACCGCTCACAGTGAGCTGACCTCAACCCTGTTGACGCTCAAGAGCCAGGCCGTTTGTACCCGAGTCTGTCGTATTCTCTGTACACTCCTGGAGAAGAAGCCCCAGTCGATGACCCAATGGAACATCGAGTTGGTACTCAACACCATCTCTGACTTGAGCCTGTCAACGAAGCCGCTTGACGAAGAAGTGTCCAATGAAAGAGTACTCTTTGCACTGTTGTGCAATTTGATGGAAGTGATCATCAAGAAACACCGTCTCCGGCTCGAAGGTCACCACCACCTTCTCTTGTCAGCAATGCAGGCTCTTCTCCGTAACCTCATCATCAACCACAGTACCACTGATACCTTGAGACAAAGCTCGCACGAGACGAAGGCTCATCGCTATGCCCGTCTTGTTACTCTTATCTGTGAGCCAACAGCTGGTGCTGTATCTCGATCTCAGCACCAGAGTTCTCTTGACTCAGCGACGGATGCGGCGAAGCGTTCAGCTGGACGACATATGTACCTGGTCATGATGCAGTACGTCAAGTTACAGCTTGAAGCTGATGTGCCCCGCCGAGTGAGAGAGGCTCTTGAGCCTGCCATGAACTCTATCTTCGATATCACACCCCCTGAGGTGAGGAAGATTTTGAATGACGCCATGGATGGAAGCGGACGTGCTATTGTAAAGGAAATGTTCAAGTCATATACCAAGTTTGGTAAATGGAGCGGCGTATAAACGGGGACTATAGATATTGACAGATACCACCACATACATAAAAGCATAGCAGGTTTGGTCGTTATTATTATTAAATGGGTATCTCTAATCATTACTTGGGATTTTTTTTTTTTTTTTGGAACCAGACAATGCATTGTTAAGTGCTTGGGGATTTCTTGTTGTACAAGCTTGGGTGGCCGTACTTCTTTGCATGGCTCTTGATCTGGTGATCAAGAATAGGACGAACAAAGACCCACACAATTGTAGCAAGCAGAGCTCCAAGAACATCAATGAAGCTGTTCTTGGGGGTGCCACCAAAAGATGCCCACTTCATGAGTGAACCAAGGAAGTTTACAGTAATATGGTGCTGTCCAGCTTCCAGACCCTTGATAGCTGCCGCAGCAACTTCATCTGGGGTTTGCTTGGGATCGTCCTTCTCAATGGTCTTGGTGATCTCGGGCTTATGCTCGTTCTCGCGGACATTACCAGGGGAGAGAATGGTGCCAGGCAAAACCAGATGGACTTGGACATTCTGAGGATACAGCATGACTTCTTGCTGGATACATTCGGCCAGACCCTTCATTGCATACTTGGAGGGGGTGTAGGGAGTGTATCCTGGAGGAGAATAGCAGGCACAGACACTCCCAGTCATGATGAAGTGCTTGGGCTCCTTTTCGACAGGCTTGTCAACGGCGAGCCACTCGCGCATAACGGCATGTGCCATCTCAGCTGTGCCCCAGAAGTTGACGTCCATATGCTGTCGCATTGACTTCATTTCCATATCGACGAACAATTCGGGGAAGGAGAACCCAGCAATGGTCCAGACGATATCGGGAGCTTGGCCATTGTTCCAGCTGATGACTTCCTCGAGGAGAGGTTTGGCGTATGACTCGGTAGAGACGTCGGCGGCGATGTAGTGGAAGCGTTGGGTTTGGGGGTTCTTGGCTGCGGCCTGAGGTCAAGTAAGTCAGCGTATAATTGTGAAAGCAGATGGAATAATAGCAGCAGACCTTGACGGTGAAGAGAGCAGCTTCGAGTTTACTGGCGCTTCGAGAGACGAGAACAATATTTGCGCCCTTCGCAGACAATTGAGTGGCTGCGCTGAGGCCCATGCCTTCGGATGCACCGGTGATGAGGACTGTCTACAGGCATTGTTAGCCGTGCTGTAGGTCGAAAGGGACCGATCATGAGACGTATCATGATGGGACATACTTTGCCCTCGACGGGAAATTTGTTGCCGCCAAAGAAACCCATGATGAACCAACCGACAAGAAGAGTCACGACAGAGACAGCGATGTAAGTAACGAGTGTCGTTGGGGAGAGATCCATGGCGAGAGAGGGACAGGAGTGTAGATAAACTTGTAGTTAGCGAGGGGCAGAGAGCAGGGAGTTTTTAAGCTGTAATACAGCACCCCTGCTAAGTCCGCTAATAATAAGATACAGTGTCGTCTCCGCTTATTTAGGTCCCCGAAAGTGGACGCCACAGGCCGTCGAGCTTCCATTCGATAATGGAATACGGAGTAAGGATACTCCATTTTCCTAACGTTGGGTGGTTTTGACGACCTACACAGGCAGTTCAATTTAATGGATGCAACCCCTGGTTTGCAGGATGGACAACCTGTCCCTAGGGCTGACACATTGGATGATTGCAATCAGATCAATCATTAGCTTTGTTTTTCGCTTTGTGCGATTGGGTTGCTCAGACTGGAAGACGGACGGATGGGATTAATTCAGGGGTTACTGTGAGATAGTGCCCTTGTGATGATTCTTTCATGTACAAGGACGTGACGAGAAACATTTCTATAAATGAGATGCTGTAACAACTTCGTTTCTGCTACGAGACAATCTGATGATAGATTTGCAAGAAATCTATATACTAACTATAAGAATATTAGTTAGAGGAGGGACTTACTGGGGCCGATGATTAATAGTATTAAAACCAACGTCGCACTGTATTTCATTTCGCTGTGGATGAAGGGCGAGGCTGACGCGCTCTCTCACACTCACTCACTCACTCACTTGCGCCTTCAACTTACATGCAAGATAATTGTATTTTGTTTGTTAAACGGATCATCAACCTTCATTTCAGCAACAGTACTCACAAATTCTTCTCCAAACTCACACAGGCTATCATTCACAATAATGAGGATATGACGAAAACTCTGTCGATCTATCAGCACAATGTCCAGCAAGGATGAGGACACCAAGTCTATGGCACCTAAATTTGCATCTTTCAAGCCAAAATCCGAGACTTCCGACTTGAAAGCACCCAAGTTTTCTTCTTTCAAGCCCAAGGACAAGCCCAAGGACAAGGATAGGGATAGGGAGACGCCCATAGGATCTAGCGCTAGGGACAAGGGGCGAGAGCGAGAGCGAGAACGCGAGCGAGATTCCAGGAGGAAACGAAGTCATCACCATTCTGATTCACATCGCGACCATCACAGGTCAAAAAAGCATCGCACAGACTCTCGTGGCCCGCCCCGTGAGAACTCGCGAACTGGCCACTCTGAAGCACTTGAGCAGCGCCGGCTCACCAAAGTTACACGCAGCAGTGACGATGCATCGCGTCTGTACATCATTGACACTAAAGGGGATCCGTTGATCATTCGCTATGGGGGCCTTGACAGGTCCCAGGTCCCTGTTTACTATCGTGATGGATACGGAAAGGTCCTTGGCACACAAGGTCGTCTTATAATTCATCGCGATGGACCAAGAGATCAGTTCAGTCTGCGTATGCCTGGTGAAGGTCCATATGCCTTGAAAGATAGGGATGGCCTACGCTCCAGAAACTGGCGTATAAGACCTACGCCGTTGAGAGTCAGGAAGCAAGAGAACGATGGTCAAAGTGAAGAAGACGAAGACTTTTTGGCACTAAGTTCATCTAAGAAGCGTAAACACTTGCATCAAGCCTCGGATTCTTCAGAAGATGAGGAACAGCCGACTTATCGATCCATAGAGGGAAAGGCGAAACCACGCCAATACGATGACAGCGACTTAGAATCCGAGTCAGATGCAGTTGCAGACGATATCAATCTCGATCCGAATAATCCCCTGAAGTGGAAGTCAATTCAGCTCTCGAGACGTGTCAAAGACCAGCCAGATGATATAGATGCATGGCTCGAGTTGGCAAACCATCAAGATGCTCTCTTGAGAGCAGGGGAGGATATTGATCACAAGGCGCTTGAAGCCGAGGTGCACAGTTTTGCGGAGATCAAGCTGCATATGCTTGAATCAGCCTTGTCTAATGTGGCAAACCACCAGGATCGCATTCGGGTGCTTATTCCTCTCATGCGGGAAGGCATAAGAGTATGGAATAGCAAAGTCGCCGCCAAGAAGTGGCTTGATCTGCGTGAGGACGAGGATAAGAGCTTCACTTTGTGGAAGACGCATCTTGATTTTGCCATGTCTAACATTTCTGCTTTCCATTTTGACACCCTCAAGCAAATGCACCTGGATAGAATACGGCATGTTATATCTCGATCACAAGTGAACATTGAGCTAGAAGACTTGAGAGAAGCCATCTATGTGTTTCTGAGACTTACCAGGTTCCTCCATGACTCTGGTTATAAGGAGCTTGCAGTCGCAGCCTGGCAGGCTTTTCTAGAACTCAACTTCTTCCGGCCCACGCAACTGGATGACCAGAGTACAGCCTTCGAATCACTTCGTGACTTCTGGGAGAGCGAAGTCCCGAGAATAGGAGAAGCGGACGCTCAAGGCTGGGCGAAATTTCTAGCAGATGGGGGAATAGGCGATGCTCCCGAACCACTACAAGAGATTAAAGGGCCCGAATACCAGTCTCGAGATGATTACAAACGATGGGCAACCCTAGAGAGCTCACAAGCTGATCAGGCTCGAATTCCCGCTAGAACCATGGACGAAGGAACAGAAGACGACCCATTTAGAGTGGTGATGTTCTCTGACATCGAGCCACTTCTCTTTTTCGTTCCACAGAGTATCCTGCCTGCTGTGCAGGAGCAAGTGCTGGACGCATTTCTCATATTCCAGGGATCCCCTCCAACATTCTGGTCTGACCACTGGACGAACGAGGCGTACCATGATCAGTTCCTTGCAATATTCACATTACACACGGAGTCGAGTGCTCCCACGCCACTGTCGGGTGACGAGGATCCGACTGAGATCCAGAGGAAGCCCCCTTCTTTCCACCAGAACCCTCTTTGCGTCTCAGAAACGCTCGACGTCCTTTTCCCTCACTCAGAATGGTTCTCCTATCTACCCCTGAGAAATAAAAAGAATGACGTTGAACTTGGATTTATGGCCAACGCAACAAAGCAACTGGTTCAGAATGCCAACTTTGGGGGTTTAGCCACATATCAATTGGCATTGTCTCAAGTTCAAGATGGCTCCAGTGTTAAGAAAGCAGCAAAGGCTTTACTGAAGCGCTATCCGACGGACCTTGTTCTTTACCGAGCATACGCTATTGCTGAGTATGCAAATGAAAATCACGAAGTTGCAGCCAAGGTTCTGTCATCAGCAACTGAGCTCGCGTCAGTGAGTAATCTGTCTTCTCCGATTTTGACTCGTCGCCATGCTAACGAGTTCCTGCAGAACTCACCAACAGCTGATTTGTTTGCTCTTTGGAGAACTTGGTCGTGGATGGAACTTCAGCGGGGTGATAAACAGCTAGCAGTTCGAAGATTATGCTCATCTGTTGACGATGCTCTTCGTAGGTCGGCTGGAACCCCTGAAGTATCATCAACACATATTCTCAAAGCCCACCGAACTTTCTCGTCTTTAACGAGTGACTTTATTTCCAGCGCGAACCTCGAGGATGCCAGTACTATTACCGAGTGCTTAGTCCTGTTGTCGTACTTGACTTCTGAGAGCTGCACAGAACCGATGTCGGCATCACAAGGAAGTATTTCGGCCGCGATAGAGGCAGTACATCGAACGTCTCTCGAGTTCAAGTCTCGAGGCTACCAAGCATCTCGCGCTCATGAGCGCTTATTACAGTTTGCGTCGAGGCTATTATACTTGCACGCAAGCCAAGGGTGAGTCCTAATACTAGGATTGTCAGATATTATTGCTAACAAAGCCAAGACCTTTTCGTCGCGCATATTTGCTTGAGCAGCTGAAAAAGTTCCTGGTATACTTCCCAAAGAACACCATATTCTTATCACTTTTCGAATGGGCCGACTCCAGTCTTCGTGTCATCGACGAAACAAGAGCACTTCTGCATGAAACAGTCTTGACTCCGGCCCAGGATTGCCTGAGCAGTAGAATATTTGCTGTCCATCACGAGATCGAATGGGGAAACGTCAACACAACGAAAGCAGCTTTTGAGCACGCCGTTTCAAGCGACCCCTGCAAGTTTAGCACGTCTTTGTGGATTCATTTTATCAGATTCTGTAGCTCACAGAGAGAGTTACGACCAAAAGCTAAGGATATCTTGTTCAGGGCTTTGAGGCATTGTCCCTGGTCGAAGGATGTCATGATGGAGGCTTTCCTCACTTTGAATAGAGAGATGGATTCTTCGGAACTCAAGGGTATCTTTGAGACCATGACTTCAAAGGGTTTGAGGATTCATGTTGATTTGGAAGAGTTTTTGGATAAAAGGAAAGATGTGAAACGACTAGCGAAGAGCCAGCGAGTCTAGGAGCGAACTATGCTTTCGCTTCAAATTTGAAAGTTACCGTGGAAAGCTCACCACGATTGAGGGTAGAGTAATGAATAGGCCAAGTGGTAACTTGAATCAGTTATAATTTTCACCGGGTTTCCATGTTATTCCATTCTGCAAGTCCAACAATGACGCCAAAAATGACTCAGCGCAAGTTTAGATCGACTTTGTGAATTTATTGAAGAAACTGCTATAAGGACCCTGCATGTTCAGGATTGCTTATGATAAAATAGTTCAAGAACCTACGCTCATCGTAGGAGTTACGCCCTTAACCTCAGAAACCGAATACGCCTTGCACGCTGGAGGCGCCATCGCCAAACTGTCTAGCATGGCACCAGAAATCCCCATCTTAGATAAAAGTAAGACTGTAGGTAGGCCTGGGGAAGAAGAGCACGCACTATAAGCCGCCTTGAATGGAGACGGCCAGAAGGATCGTTCCTAACTGCTTCATGTGCTTGGGATCTTTGACGAAGAACGGGCCATACTCGTTCATCTCGAGAAATGAATCCTTGGTTGCTCTTCGGACGCTGCGAGCACAGATGTACTCGACGTACTCGGCACTGAAACTGGCAATGATGAGGTAGATCTCGCCGTGATCCTGGGAGACCAGGAGGCGTGTGAATCTATTGGACGCGGGCCCAGTCAGGGATGGAGGGTCTTGGGCTATCCAGGCCGCCATCTGGGCTGTTTCTTGCATGCGAATTCCATCGAGGGTCTCTGGAGATGCATTCCGAATGAAAGGCTTGACTTCGATGATAGCACGGGTATTCTTTTGGTTGATTCGCAAGAGCCCGTCCACGCGTGCTTCGTAGACTTTGTCGTTTGCTTTTGTCGCTACAAAAGGCTCGGCTAATCCCCAGTGGCCTCTGAAACGCAGCCCAGCTTAATTACTTCATAACGGCGTCTACACGCTAGCCGAGCGCGTGAACAAGAAGACGATACCGCATCGTGACGAACCTGGCGCTTATTCAGAGAGCAAGAAGGTCTTGATAAGAGCATCAAGATGCCGCCACAGAGTAGACCCCCAGGATCTCTCAGTCAAAGGCGACCAGAAAACACCCAGAAGGCTGAAGCAGCAGAGATGAATCGACACAGAACCGATCAAAGACGGGCGAATCTCGAGAAGATTGCCCGTTATATTATCCATCCACTTAGCCAGTCCCCATACAAACATGTAGGCATGGATTTCCTCAACCGATGCCGCATTAAATGTAAAGACATGGACTTCAAAACCGGCTAAGTTGGCAAGTAGACAGAGCAATTCATTTAACCTATCCCACTAAAGGTCGTCCAGCAGTGGCTGGATAAGACCAGGCCACCGCCCAAGGAGCGTTAAGATATCGTCAATAAATACTCCTATAAGTTCGCTAACGATAATCAGTAGGAAGCCACTATGATCTAGAGACGCATTAACGTGTATTTATGCGGGTCTGAAAATGCCCAGGGAAGTTGTATTATAACTACTTATACCCAATAGCATCATGCGAAGTATGGACTATCCTTTATTCTTTTTCTCCGCTATTCTCTTTCTCCTTTTGCCGGTTTTTCTTAAGACTTGACAGTAGAGCTGACAGAAATCATTGGCAGCCCTAGCAATTCCCGCTTTGTTAACCGCCTGGGCGAAGAGAACGCTAACTGGTAACTTAAAGGTGTTCTTTGATAATACCTCCCTAACTAATCTAACTATGATCGTCCTCTTGATCCTAATAGGCCTTACGCTATTTGCTATCTTGCAGATGAAGCAGAGCTAGTTGATGATATGCTCTTAACTAGCGAACTTACTACCTTGCTACTTATGGCGACTGACACAGCCCTTAAGGCTACTTGGCAGAAGCATAAGCTAATCCTGGTATGGGACTACCTCGAATTCTTTTGGCCTTCCGCTGATATGAGTTACTTTGAATAGGTGACCCTTATTACTGGCTCGTACAGGACTGTTTGGGTGTCCTAGTGTGTCCTGAATGCAGAGACGGGGAGTATTGAGATACGTAAATCGCCTCTCGTTACTTTTTATAAAGGTTTGCTGGGCGAGTGGGCTAAATATTTGACTCTACTGGGCTGGGTACTTGGTAAGCCAGCAGGGCAGACAATGTGATTTTGGCGATATATTGTGAGCGTACTTATGTTGTTTCGAGGGCCGTTTTGGATAGGAGTTTGGCGTAAATTAAGACCAAATGTTAGGTTACTTGGAAGATTTTTAAAGAGAACTACCTCATGGCTGGAGGTGCCTGAATGACGAGTCATCCTAAGTTAGATGTCCGAGTTGAGCCTCCTACGTATGTGAAAGTAAAGTTATTCTCAGAGCTATAGCCCCCCATAATAAAGGACCTTTAGTACCTTGACTGCGATTTGCAAGGTGAACCCCAAAGTAAGAAGGTAGTCCAGCTAAGTACTAAAATTAGCACGCACCATTACTACTAAGTACTTACCTATGTCGCTGCCTTGACTGAGAAGTTGTCTTCCTTCATAACAAAAAGATGAGATTTGTGATAATGCCTGAAGAAACATCGAATTTAGGTACGTATGTATGTACCTATGAAATGGACGCACGGCTTTGAGGTACTTACTAACCTAGGTACCTAGGTACTGGGCACCTACCACCTTAGGTACACACCTTGCTCTGCTGTGTTGTCTGGTGGAGTCAGTACGGGGGCCGTTAGGGGTCTTGGAGCCTAGTCTTATAGCGGGTCTACTCCGTAGCGCTGAAGCTGAAGCTGAAGCTGTCGTGAGCTGTCTTGGGCCCAAGCCTGATCGAACATGAGGCCACTGGATGTGAGATTAAAATGAAGGGAAGAAGGAAATGTGGCCTCGATAGACCCTGTGATAGCTGGTTAAAGAAAAGAAGAGGCCGCCAAGTGCTTTAAATTAATTCACTGTTGATTACCTAGGTAACTCAGATTCCTGTTTTCTTGTGGTAACGACCTTAATCAATGTATGTACATACCTTACCTTAGGTTCTGAGTCTAGAACATGCAGGGCCCAGTTACAGCTGGAGACGCCAGTGAAAGCCAAGTTTTGGCTCTGGGTCAAGGCCAAGGCCAAGGTCAGACTCAAAGACAGCGAATAACTTCACGAATCCAACATCACTTGATCGCCCTCTCCTTTCTTCGCTCTCTCCTTTCTCTCACCTCTTCCAGTCAAAATCATCATCACAAAACCAGAACCAAACCCAAAAACATGGCTCATGAGCTCAAAGCTGGCGGAGGCGCCAGCGAAGTTACTCGCTCCCTCTCCAACGTCGACCCCATCATCAGCGGCCAGCTCGTCAAGCTTTTCCAGTCTCTGGCCGATAGACAAGACAAGACCTGGAGCAAGGAGAGACTTGCCTCCTTCATCACAGATGTTCAACAAGATGTCCCTTCACCCGCTGTCCAAGAACTTCTCACCAGAGACCACCTCGATCTAGATGGCTTCATGGCCTGGATGACGTCGTCTCATGCAGCTGCTACAACCCCGCCTAAACCCCAAGATCTCTCATATCCCCTTGCTTCCTACTTCATCAGCTCCAGCCACAACACTTACCTCACCGGAAACCAACTCTCGAGTGACAGCTCGACCAGGCCTTACACCGAAACTCTGCTACGGGGCGGGCGCTGTATCGAGATCGATGTCTGGGATGGCGATGAGTCTGACCCTGAGGGCACGAGTAGTCCTTCTAGCAGCGATGAGGAGAGAGGTGTGAAGAAAGTCGTAAGAAAGACAAAAAAGAGAAGCACTTTTGGAAAGCTCAAAGAAAAGCTCGCAAAGACGAGTCTCCGTGATAAGGATGAGTCCTCCGACCCCGCCTCCGGCCAACAGCCCGCTCCCACTCCCGCTCCCGGCGCCGACCCCGATTCCACGGAGCCCGAAGCCGCTATCGTTGAGCCCCGTGTGCTCCACGGCTACACCCTCACCAAAGAGATTTCCTTCCGGGCTGTCTGTGAGACTATTCGTGAGAGCGCCTTTGTTGTTAGCGACTTGCCCGTCATCGTCTCTCTCGAAGTCCACTGTAAACCGGACCAGCAACTTGCCATGGTCCGTATTATGAAGGAAGTCTGGGGCGATCTTCTCGTCCCAGAACCCGAGAACGAACCTGATGCTCTACCCAGCCCAGATGAACTGCGTCGAAAGCTGATTGTCAAGGTCAAGTATGCACCACCTGGTGCAGATGCCACTCAAGAGGAGAGCGAGGAGGAGGACAGGGCGCCAGCTCCCGGTGCTCAGGCTGGTGATGCTCCACCAAAGAAGCCGGCAAAGATTATACAGGAGCTGAGTCGCATGGGTTTCCATGCGCGAGGTGTGTCTTTCAAGAGCTTGACACAGCCAGAAGCTGGTATGCCCACACACATCTTTTCCCTGTCAGAGAAGAAGGTCATCGATGTGCACGAGAAGCAAGCATCTGATCTGTTTAATCACAATCGACACTTTCTCATGAGAACCTATCCTTGGGGTCTGCGAATAGGATCGTCTAATCTCGACCCTTCGGTTTTCTGGCGCAAGGGTATTCAGATCGTTGCACTCAATTGGCAGAGATGGGATGAGGGCATGATGCTCAACGAAGGCATGTTTGCTGGAACAGGAGGATATGTCCTTAAACCTCAAGGTACATACTCATTCTAAACGATCTCACGAACCATTCATCTAACTTCTATTAGGCTACCGTTCCAATCGCAGCGACGAAGAAATCCAAAACACCATCACCCGGAAATCACTCCATCTCACAATCACAGTCCTCGCCGCTCAAAACATTCCCCTCCCACCAGGCGACACCTCCACTAGAGGCTTTGAGCCTTATGTCAAAGTCGAGCTTCACGTCGAAGGACCTGATGAATTCCACGGCGGCCCGGTCCCTAACGAAGGACACGAGCGCGAGGGTGAATACAAGGCCCGCACGAAGACACACCGTGGCAACATGGTAGACTTTGCTGGTGAACGTCTCGAATTCCCCCCTGTGCCTCATGTCGTCGATGAACTCTCATGGGTGCGATTTACAGTGCGCGATGATGAGATCGGAAGGGATGACTTGGCGGCTTGGGCTTGTATGAGACTTGATAGGCTGGGTAACGGATATCGGTTTGTGCATCTCATGGACTGTGAGGGACGCATCACGGATGGTGCAATTTTTATCAAGGTTGATAAGAAGTTGGTTTAGCTGAGATGAAGTGGCATAACGATGATGTGATTTTGTGTTTTATTTATCCTGCATATGCATACAACGAGAGCGATTTTCACCAAGGACGCTATTGTAATTTTAATTTGAATCAACTGCTGGATTCAAAAAGAGACGACATGTCAGTGCCGTTCAAGGGTCAAGATAGCGACGGGCACTATATGATTGAAATGGCAAACAATAACATTATCTTATTCTCTGGAATGGCTTATATCAGGGATCTTGTAAAGCATTTTTCACGAGGCGTCTGGTTGAAAACACATAGACACAAATGAAATTCAATTCAAGAGTGAGGAATGTATCATCTCACTCCAAAAGTAGCTAACACTAACACGCTAGAATCTCTCTCAAACACTCATACTTAGTAGTCGTTGTCACCACTGTTCTTGTTTCCCCGGAGCTTGTCCTCAACCTTGTCCTTGACCTTGTCGAGGAAACCACCCGATCGGTTGTTGTCGTTATCATTGTCATTGTTGCCAGACCCGTATGTGTTGCTAGAACCATAAGAATCGTTGTCCTTGTTGCTGGAGCCATAGGAGTCGTTGTTGCTGGAGCCGTAGCTGTCATTGTTGCTAGAGCCGTATGTGTTGCTGGTTCCGTAAGAGTCGCTGCTCTTGTTGCCGGAACCGTAGGAGTCGTTGTTGCTGGATCCATAAGAGTTGTCGTTGTCATTGTTTCTGGAGCCATAAGAATCGCTGTCCTTGTTGCTGGAGCCGTAGGAGTTGTCGTTGTCATTGTCGCGACGGCTGGAGCCCTGATGTTCATGTTAGTCATGAAGGATCTACTTGGCATACTAATTCACTTACGTAGCTGTCGTTGCCGCCGCTTAGGCCAGAGTTACCGGACGAGCCATAAGAGTTGTCGTTGTCATTGTCACGGCGGCTTGAGCCATAAGAGTCATTGTTACTGGATCCGTACGAATCGTTGTTGCTGGAGCCATACGAATCATTGTTGTCGCGGCCAGATGAGCCCTGAGCTGTGTTAGATTGCGCGAGTATAGAGGACTAGTATGTACTCACGTAGCTGCTGCTGTTGTTGTTGTTGCCAGAGCCATAAGAGTTGTCGTTATCGTTGTCACGGTTGGAAGAACCGTAGCTGTTGTCGTTATCACGGTTGGATTATCACGGTTGGAAGAACCGTACGATCACGGTTGGAAGAACCGTAGCTGTTGTCGTTATCACGGTTGGAAGAACCGTACGAGTTGTCGTTGTCGTTGTCGCGGCGGCTGGAGCCCTGAGAGAGAGTTAGTTCATGAGAGGTTAGATAGAGCTGAGAGAACGTACGTAGCTGTTGTCACCGTAGCTGTCAGACATGTTGATTATTGAGGGGTTTGGTTTGAGAGAGAATAGGTAGTTGATGATGTAGATAGATAGATTGTGCAATAGTATGAATGGGAAATAGTCCGAACATGAGAGGGCAAGCTTCTGTTTAATACCTATGTGAGAGAAGCTCCCTCTCACTCCCCCTCCAAGTTAGCTTGGAGTTCCCCATCTTCATCATGTGGATCAACAAGCTCCCCTCCCCCTCCCTCCCTCCTTCATCACAGGGAGGAATGACGTGCCGCTGTTCCATTGTGGCATAGACCTTGTCTTAGAAAGCTGAAGCTGCATAGACTACTCCGTAGTTAGCGGAGTGTTTTAGCTTCGGAGCACCCCATGTACTGTACGTACCCTGCAACCTGCGAGACTTGATAGATGGGTATCAGAATCTTGAGACGATGTGATCATGTCCCACAAGGAACGCGCGTTGACTGAGATACATTGCTGTAGCTGTCGTACCATGAGGTACATGGACCCAGCCCAAAGCTAAGTTTAGCCTGGGAATTTGAAACTGGTGATCAAATTCTTGGGACTCGTTGTAACCCGAATGTCCTTGGAATAAGCTCTCCGTGATAGACCCTGCCAAGAAATCGAACGTAGATACCTCTCACGATACTTGGGTCCCTTGATGCCCCTCCTACCCCTCTATCACTCTGTACTATATTTGCTTTTCGGTAAAAACCTGTTGTTTGTGCATTGCTTAGCCAGTGAGTGCGACATTCCCACGAATCAGCCTCTTCTGCAAGCAATTGGCACGATCAGCACGTCTCAGCTTGTCTTGTCTGGTGTCGTCATGTTTCTTGTCTGTGATGAGATAGCTCAGGCAAGGTACGTATTGAAACCTCTCAGGCCATTGATCTGCCTGAAAAGCGCATTAGCCTTGATCTAACAGGGAAACGCTAGGCCAAACAAGCAATGAACGGACCCTCCGCGACCCAGCTTTGCAGGGTCCAAGCCAGGTCCCAGAACCTGGACGAGCTGACCTGTAGACTCCACGGACTGTGGCTATGCCAGCTCTGAGTCTGAGCTGTATCGGTACCAAGCTATCGGCATCGAGAACCAAGTTGCGGTCTAACAAGAAGAGTCCAGATCTTCAGGGCCCGGATGATCGACTCAGATCAAAGCCGAGCAGCAACGGACATGAATTTTGGGCTGAAGCTTCACCGTGAAAGACAAAGGTGAGGCAGAAGTGGATGCTTGAGAGGAAGAGTCGGCATCAGAGGATGAAATCGTCTGAGTGACATTCCCTCCCCTCATTTGCCAAGACGGGGTCTAAGTCAAGATCGCGTTCGGAATCGGGTCTAGCAACCTTGTCTTGAACCCCCGCTCAAGTTCCAGAACAACTGCTCACTCTTGATAGTGAGAGAATAGTAGGTGCTGTAGCAATAGCAACCCCGCTTCACCAGGACCCTTGCCTTGGCAATTGATCCTTCGATTGCTTATCCTAGCTTGCTTCCTTGATATTGATGAGTGCATTCCCGGATTTTCATATCTATTAAGGTCGTATTATCTTATAAGAGCCGGGTATAACTTGCAATCTTTGTCCCCAAACAAGTTCACGAGTGTATGGGTTGGTGGTAGGCTAACACGCCTCGCTGTTCGGTATTTCTCAGACCACCACACCAACAAAGACGTTCAAGCTAATAATAAGTCAAACTTCTGGGCATCCAGTTCGTGCCCTGTCCAATACTCTGTCTCCCCACGTGTGGTGATTGCCCGTCCTCAGCAAACTATCGTCGCCCGGCGTGTCCGGCTTCTTCAACGGAGACATACCCAATTCCTAGTAGATCTCGATCTGCCTCAAGCACAAATCGCCCATTGAGGCTAGATACTCAAGCACAAATGACACAATTGCATCAAGACTCACGGCAACAAGCCCAACACCAGTAACGCCCACATGCGCCTGCGGGGTTTCCCACGATAGCCAGATGAGCAGCCTAACAACCCAATACCCCTTGAAATGTTTCACAACGTCATCATTCCAGGGCGTAACGAAAGTTACGAATAGGTAACTGCCGCTGAAGTTACTTTATTACATCCTTAATGTAACGTGCAACAAGCTTGTCTTTGACTTTGCGGCAAACATACACTTTCTGGCCCGGCAAGGTAAAGAATTTCATCCAGAACAGTGCATGCACTATGGCAACATTGTGCCGAGGGATGTCATCTCTACAGATGGCTAGACCTGTCAGGCCCAGGGAGCGCGCCGCTCATCATGGCAGGTTCCGCGCTTGCACCGAGAATCAGTGTTCGACCTCCTCGAGTTCCCCACCAAGCTACCCCAATAGCTGCTCGTTCTACGTCTAGCTCTCCACTAACAAGAATCTGCAAGAATCGTTGCTTGACTGGTTCCCTTAGTACGGGATCCTCAATTTCATTCATGGCTTGAGCAGCGATCGTGAACCATTCTTCCACCAGAGGAAGAGGTAGGTATGGAAGTGAATCAACTAGAGCTAAAGCAAGTGAACTCTGCTGAGAATGACGTTCCTCCTGGGTCTCTTCCATCGCAGCTTGTGCGACGATATCTGCTGTTGGTGACAGCAGACTCGTTGATGCCGTGGAAATTGAAGCTCGAAGCATCTCTAGAAGTGTCTCTGATAGATGCGGCTCCAGCTCTGCAATGGGAAACGGAGGTGATACAATCTGCATCACCGTCTTGAAGGCCACTCTGAACTGACGGGATGAGATATGCTGCGGGAATGAGTTGAACAGCAGAGCGATATAGAAAGGTGTGAGTTCAATGGTAAGAGGGCTATGTTGAGGGCAAGATATGGTTGACAAAATGGCACTGTGTGCGGATTCGAAGATCTCAACCATATTTTGTGTCGTAGGCCCTTCATGTGAGATGTATGCAATCGCCGGTTTGATTATAAGAGCATCGCATGCATCGGTTGGCAGAGTGAGTGGTAAGTGTTCAGAGACATTAAGGTAGAATAGGTCCAAGATTCTTTGTAGATATGTCGTTGACGTTGATGCATCTTCGGATGGTCGGAATTCCTGGAGGAAACTGTGGCAAGCAGGGGCACTCCGAGAGAGCGAGTCGATCGAAGTGAGGTATGTGAAGTTGTACACTTGGAACGCATTGTTGCCGTTCCTTGACGAGACGAAGAAGATGTTGCGTAATATGCGAAGAGATTTTGACGCGATGACAGGAGCAGCCATATCGTTGAGCATACGCGGGTCGAGGAGACTTCGTGAGACAATCGCCTGTAGAATAGCAACCGTCCCAAACATGAGCTTCCTCAGCAGGTTCCATAGAACTGGCCATGTGCTTGTAATGGTCTCCTGTGTCAGCACATTGCCCTCAAGCGCTGGATCTATGTCGCACAATCGATTCAACCGCCACATCTCCAATACCTGGCTGCTAAAGGCAAGAAGAGCATCTTGCGCGGCAATCACAGCCTGTGTGTCTGTAGCCTGTTGAACAGCATACCCAGCAAGCTTCGCTAACGGCCCCATGTTGGCTAGAGTAGGTCGCCTATCCAGCTCTTGGATGAATCGAAACGAGGGCGTACTTGGTGACCATGCGAGGAGATGATTTGGTGATTCGACAACCTGGGAGCTCACTGCCGCTAAGAATTGACCGTGGCCGAGGCCCTCCTCAGCTGTCACTGTCCACACAATGAGAGGCAACAGCGCATTGCAGTTGATGAGGCTTCGATGGAAGTCAGACAGTAGCGGAAAGGCAAAGTTAAGGGCCATGACAACCGATGCGCCTGCGACCGGACCATCTTCGTCGTGACTCTCGAGTGCCAGATTTGCCGCCATCACTACCGCCTCTTCAAGAGTATTCCTCATACCACGCGACAAGGACTGCCGATTGCTGGACTCCATGCCCATAAGAACACCGGTTAGAACCAAAAGATGCTGCCATCGCCTCGATCGATCGTCCGCTCCTTTAACGACGGCGCGCGTCCATTCTTCGCAGCTCAGTCCGCCGCCCTCATGGGGTTCTTTCCGATCGCGATTAGCGACTTCGTAGTTATGGATGCGCGCGGCCGCGGTATTATAAATGCTGATAACTCGAACCGAAGTGCGAATGCCGCCTGGCTGGAACCATATCGCAGGAGCCGTCAACAGTTGCGACGTGAGAAGGCCGAGATTTAGAGGATTTGTGAGCTCGGTGAGGAGATGTGTTGTCGACCCGATGATCTGCTCGGTCTTTGCAGCATCGTGGACGTCTGGGTAATGCTGCAGAACTGTTCTGAGAAGTCTATCGGGAGACATATCGACGCATTCGGTTTGTGTGGTGAGTGTGAGGAAGGTGTCGATGGAGAGTTGATGATGGATCTAGGTTGACAATTCCGAGGTTGCGGTTGCGGTTGCGCATGCCGACTTCACGGGCTTTTGCCGAGGCCTGGAGGATGACGTTCCGGGGGAACTTTCAGCTCCTAGGCATGGCACCTTGGACCCCTGTCCCCCCTGTCGCTGCTAATTCCAACACCCCATAATCATAATCATATTCAATCCTATTCCCAACGACGCCGCAAAAATCGGCCAAGTTGGGAGCTGTTGCAGCCTTCATGATGGCAGGGTATGTTCAGATTGAGATCCATCCTTCTCGCAAGCAAATTGCTAATCAGTACAAACGATAGATGGCCCTGCCAAATACTCCTCCACCAGAATATCAAACGCCGCGCTTCCCGTCCCTAAACGTCAAGACTCTATATGACACCACCGCAGACAAACAATATACACTCTACTATGTCTTAGATGTTTGGCGATTTACTTTACTATGGACGCTCATTATATATGCATGCTTCCACATGGGGGCAGTTCTGATTGCCATGTTTACCCACAGTTGGAAGAAGTCGTCTTGGAGATATCTATGGGCAGCACCCGTCATCTATCTCGTTATTGCTGGGCTTGAGGCTGTCATGGCCGGGAGTATTGTTGGCTTAGTGTAAGTCGTGTTGGTCTTGCAAACTACCTTACCGTGACTAAAAGATCATTAGGTTGGGAGCTGTTTACTCTGCTGGATACTACGAGATGAACACCTGGATTCCTTGTACCTGGGGATTCATCAACGTATTGGTACTCATTATTTCCTCGTTCTCAATCCAAGGAGGACTTTGATGAGGGACTTTTGATCACATATCATTCTACCTTGTTTTAGAGACCAGCTTCGATCTGTCGCAGACTCTGCACAAGAAGGGCCACCGGTTTCACACTGCGTGCTTGTCTGAATGCCAGCCCAAAGTTAGCTGCGTTGGCTTCAAATTGCGTTCTGTCGAGTGTGGATTTTGAGTGTTGGAACTTGACCATATACCATGTGCAGAAGCATTAACCGGTGGAAATCTTTGGAAGAAAGTACAGCTTATTAGGGCATCGGTGCATCGTTTTGTTTACAATATACCCATTCTTGTGTCTAGAAGCAATCCCATCAAATAGTGTATATCCACACGTGAGCCTTTGAAACTTGATGATTTGATAAGTGCTACCAACATAGCTCATCTGTGCATGGAAAGGCGTCTTCCTTCCTAGATCCATGTGATCTCCTTTGTGATATCAGTTTCAGCAGTCACATTGTCTCAAGCAAGCTGGCATCTCAAAAGTACCCCTCATTCAAAGCTACCTTGAGTTCCGAGTTCGATTCTGCCATCCTCGAAAATCAGCGCCGACGAGAAGACAAAAACAACCGCCAAACCATAAAACGACTTATAAAATCATCGCAAAGACTTCCAGTGTGATTCAGAACTAGTTCGGTATCTGATTAAAATTGATTGAGCTCATTTGTGGTGTTTTTATACATTGACAGTGTTTTTGATCCTGGGCCAGATAGCAGCTTCATGTACCCATAGCTCATAGGTACCTACTTTGATTTCCATTCTCGGCCACCCTGGAGCCAACCTAATGCTCAGGTGGATAGGTCCACTAAGCTCAGCCTCCAAACTCATGAGCTCAGGCCAACAATCTTGATATTGTTCTCTGCCTCACAATCCAAGACTGCAGACGCCATTCGGGGACGAGGGCCAACACGCCTTCTGATTAATAACTTTTCATTTATTTATTTCAGTCCCAAAGACAACCTTTCTCTTCTTTCTCTTCTTTTCACGACTCTTCTCAGAATTTGTACGTTCATCTCATCATCTCATCTTTCATCAAGCTTCATATCAACCCCTGAAGACCTCATGAGATCGTATAGACTATTTCCTGACTTTTTATCAAAGAAAACCATGTCTGAAACCATGCAAAACGCGGGTGCTAGACCTGTCAACTTCAGCCCTTCAGCTGCTCATCATCGAGCATCGCCTACTCATCATGACTCCTCCTTCGGCAACTCTCGCTCTCTGGACGAACTCATGATCCTAAAGCCCTACTTTGCCGGCCAGCCCAAGTCACTCTCAGGTATCGCTCTTCGAGCTTTCTGCCTCGGTATTACCTTGGCTTGTAGTGCTATCTCCATGGGGGCCATTCTGTTCTTGACTTCTAGCCCTGCTTGGCGTGTTCCGTTCTTCCTGTTTGCACTCTCAGCTTTCCACTTTCTCGAGTTTTGGACTACGGCTGAGAAGAATACACTTGTGGCTAGTATTGGAAGTTTTCTCCTGACCGCAAACTGGCCAGGATACGCCATCGCCCATTCAGCTGCGTTTATCGAATGTGCCATCGTCAACCTTTTCTTCCCTAATCGACACTGGGCACCCTATGGCACCGGTCCTATCCTTCTGCTCCTCGGCCTTGCCATGGTCCCCGTCGGACAGTACGTCCGCTCAGTGGCCATGTTGCAAGCTGGAGCCAGTTTCAATCATCATATCCAGACCAGGAAGAAGGATTCCCATGAGTTGGTGACTTCAGGTATCTACTCCATCTTCCGCCACCCAAGTTACTTTGGATTCTTTTACTGGGGATTGGGAACACAGCTGGTTATGGGCAACGTTTTGTGCTTCTTTGCATATGCGGCTGTTCTCTGGATGTTCTTTAGCAAGCGAATTAAACACGAGGAGGCCAAGTTGATTGAGTTCTTCCAAGATGATTACGTACAGTATCGGAAGAGAGTGGGAACAAAGATTCCTTTCATCGCTTAGGAGATGCGAGAGAAGAGGGGGGCGATCTAGCAATAGGCGCATGTAAATACAGCTAAGACTAGAAATACTTCCCAGATTACTTGCAATAGGACCACCGGTCCCCAAGGTGGTAAAACCTAGTATATACGATTATAGGCAAACGAGTTCTTAATAACAATTCATCAAATATGTATCATAACAATACGGTAAATATGCTAGCTGAACAATACCAGAACAGTATCCAGAAACTTTATCCGTAGCCAAGACACTTCAACTCGATACTGTCGTCATCTGTTTGCTGACACTTCCATACTTTGCTTGCCAAGCGTAGAAGTACATAAGTGCTGCAAAGGGTTGTCCAAATATGGTGAATGATACCCAAAAAATAGTATTACCAACTATTTTGCCAGTGTGCCCAAGCTTCATGTTTTCAAGAGGCTTGGTCAATGCAATAAGTGGCAGTTGAAGGAACATACCCAGGAAAGCAACGCCTACGACCGTCAGCTGTGTAACTAGGATTCAGGATATGAAAACTTACCAATGATGTTATGCGTAGGGACACCGACAAGGATCTCGTGAAGAATAGCCGATACTAGGAAGACTACAAAGCTGGCGGCTTGAGGACTCCAACCACGCCCGATCATGGGCATGTACAGATGACGCTTGAAATACGTGTAAACAGGCTTATTCCACGTACGCCAGTATGCTCCCAAGCTCTCACTGTTCCACCAATCGTCATAGAATGACCTGTCGCCAAACCTCAAAACCTCGGCCAGGACGTTGAGGAACGACTGGAAGAGTGCGAAGAAACCAGCAAGCCAGATGACTAGGGAGATTGTCGAAAGCTTAAGTAACCGTTCCAGAATAGACATAAGGTCAAGGGAAGCGATCTTGTCGAGCGAGTTCCGAAGTACAGGTGCAGCATACTGAGCACTCGCAACCCACATGAACACACTGAGGCCGAAAATTTCCCCAACTCGCTTGGCAACAAAGACCCATCTGATTTTATCGGTGCGAGGATACACGGGCTGGTATACGAGTGTGGGCGCCCACCAGAAGTAGACCAGGTTGCTGAAGGTGATGTTCTGGGGATACGGGCATTGCGTGTACAGCTCAGGTACCAGTTCGCGCTCTCCTTCCACAGGATGCAGATAGGCATGTCTCAAGTCTCGGTTGGTGAAAGCATACGATGCAGTCTTGAGCCAAACAACTATGGCATGCATCTCAGTCACAGTACCAATGAGAGGATGATGAATCTTGAAGTACACCACCCAGGTGGTCAGGACAAGGGCAAGTGTGATGTTGAAAAGATGAGCCCATGCGACAACAACCCAAGTCTTATGAAACCTCTTGCGCTCCTGCTCTGAGGGGCCACCAGAAGGTGAATCATTGACACGCTTTAGAGATCCTCGAGCCTGCTGAGCAGCAGCCAGCTCAATCAAGTAGGCAGCAAGGAGATGGCATGGGATGAGGAAGTAAAGGAGTAGACCTAAGTAGATATCTTGACGACTGTAATCATGACACCTCACGCAGATCAATACTCCATACTATAGACTGTATTAGCTGGTTGTCGAGGGCATAATTGATGGGCAGGAGATGAATCATACCTTTTGGATGTTCTCAATCATCAATCGCAAGTTTCCAACAACTGCCAAGCATTAACAACCCAACGAATAACATCATAATGAGGGGCTGAAGCTTCCATACCAAGCACAATGACCATGAGGTTACGGAACCCGATAAAGCTGGGGGCAGCATCGGAATCGTGACTCAGACATGAAGGTCTCGTCTGTTTGTGAACCGCAGCGACGTGTCTGTACTTCTGGCCAGGCTTCTTTGGAGTTTTGGTCGTGGCAGTTCCGTTACCGTTTCCGTTGGTACGATTGTTGGGTTCGTTCTGTGTGACGTCGTGGCCGCTGCGCCGGGAGACAGAGGCCGAACCATTCGAGGTTTCTATACTCGTCGCTGTAGCCGAGTTCATCTTGTAGAAGCCTTGCCTAGACGGCAGACTAATCGCGCAAAGGATAGGAGCCCAAGAAATTAGGTGAAAATAAGAGAAAAGACAGAATTGAGCAGAGTTACCGACGGAGACACGACGACCTTGTTAACGTAAAGTTGTTTGGGTGGCGGCGTTTGTTACAAGGATGATAAGATACTGAGGGGCGCCACTGTCGCAGTGAATGAACCACCTACAGCTTCGAGATAAAGCACGTTAAAGAGTTTATCAAACCACAGGAATGTAGGAGATAAAGGGTCGGAGAAAAAAAGGAGGTGAAAGAGACATTCCAATTAAAAACAAACAGTCAATTGAGTTTCTTTCGCAACGGCCTCTCTCCTCACTCTTCTTGGTTATCCCATCTCGCCAAGTACATCCATTACCTATAAGTTAGTACTATTATGCAGAGCAGCCATTTTGGCGCCTCTTCTGGCGGGGCTGTTTGAGCTTTTTCGCTCTGGTCATTTTTAGCAGCAACTCAGGGACTTTTACAGTGAGGCTAAAGACAATCATCAACGCTAAAGGGGGGGCCCGGGAGCATAACACCCCTGGCTTCCGCTGCATTCTGAGCGTTTTAATGGATCGACGAACCCTCCCGAGCTACTGGCTTGTGGCGCTGCAGGGGAAGGTATGCGGCAACAGGTCGCAGGCCCCAGAAGGCTTGCAACTTTGCGACTGATATCAATGTGAAAGCATGTGAAAGTGCGGTTGTATTGCATGCGCCATGCTGTTGGTGAGATGCAACAGTCATACCTAGCATGAGCGAACTAACGCAGTAAGCTCGGGTAGAGCCCGTGGGTGATGAATCTGCGCCCCAACAATTCGGTATACGAAAGAATATTCACGCATGTGCATGTCGGTAGCAGAGGCACTTTTTTATCTCATCAGATCTAACCGTTGAGAGTCTCAAGTTTTGGAGAGTGAGTGAGAGGTCATGTGACTTGGAGTTTTCGGAGAAGGCCTGACTCCAAAACTGAGGATGGCCGGTTAATCGTCGCTTGAATTGGCCCTCGGTAGCTTTGAACTTCCATTCAACTGAAAGCTCACGCGCCTCAAGTAACAGCATTGTCTTTGTTCATCCTCTATCAAATCACTTCACCGCCCCCGACGTCTTCTTACAAAAATTCAATTTTCATCATCGCCATATAGAACCTCCGTCTGACCAGCTGCACAGAGATTATCCAACAGCGACTTCATAGCTGCATTGGTTGTTCATTTCAATCTTGAAAGACCCACCCACCCCCTGCGACGCGCTTCTCAAGAGAGCTATTGTGCATGCTTGATACTCCAAAGAGAATCCGTCACGATGGCCTATGAGCCTCGTGGTGATCATGGTGGCGGCCAGGGCCAAGATGGGGCATTTGTCAAGGTTCGAGGCAGGCGTAAGTTTACCCATCATACTCACTCAGTGAAATGCATGTCTCCTCTTGTGTTTGCATTGCCAAGCTGCTCAGTGGCAGAAAAATATGAAAGTTGTGGGAGAGATGCTACTTCATCAAATGTCCCTGTTCCATGTATGTTCAAGGGACGGCTGTTGTTTAGACGAGCAATCGAGATGTTTGGTTTTGGCCAACCTCATGCTTCAAAGCAGGGGTTCTTTCTGGGGCTATGGGAGAGGCATTCGAATACACATACATCATAACCTGAAGACTTAAATCACAACTGGTTTCAAACTGACGCTTCAACTCCAGGACCTGTGACTGACTACGGTGCAACTATAACACACTGGCAACATGATCGTGCCCCTAGCTATAAGGGAGGGTATACTGGCGAAGCTGAGCGACCTAGTGTTAGCTATATCGTTGATGTGAGTAGCGTTCTATATGAATAACTGCCCTATGACTGACCCTAAAATAGATGCTTCCACCTGCAGCACGTATCACAAAAGCTGCCGATAGTATCCCTATTAAGCACCTTCACTCTTCTCTCAACAAAATCAAGCACCCCATCAATGTAGTGCGGTGGACACCAGAAGGTCGACGGTTATTGACAGCATCGACCAGTGGCGAATTCACACTATGGAACGGAACGGGCTTCAATTTCGAAACCATCATGCAGGCTCACGATTCTGCCATTCGTGCTCTGGAATATTCACATAGCGATGACTGGCTTATCTCAGCGGATCACGATGGAGTTATCAAGTACTGGCAACCAAACTTCAACAATGTCCAGAGCATCAACGCCCACACTGACCCTATTCGAGACCTTGCTTTCAGCCCAAGTGATTCCAAATTTGTTACTGCAAGCGATGACTCGACCCTCAAGATCTTTGACTTTGCTCTGGGACAAATGGAATCCAAGCTTGAAGGTCATGGATGGGATGCAAAAAGTGTGGATTGGCATCCTACCAAGGGACTGCTCGTATCTGGTTCCAAGGACCATCTTGTCAAGCTTTGGGATCCTCGTACTAGCCGTTGTTTAACGACTCTACACGGCCACAAGAGCACTATTACAAAAGTACTGTTTGAAAAGGTTCGTGGTGCTTGTCTCGCTACATCTGCAAGAGACCAGACCGCTCGTGTTTTCGATCTTCGCATGATGCGTGATATTTGCCTTCTCAAAGGCCATGAGAAGGATATTTCCACTCTCACATGGCATCCTATCCATCCTAATCTTCTCAGCACTGGTGGTATGGACGGCTCGTTATTCCACTATCTGCTCGATTCACCAAACCCGCCTCCTGGCCAGTCCTTCACCGTCGCACCTTACGACAGTCCTGATCCATCATCAGTAGCCGCCCAGTCAGTATGGCCAATGCACAAGGTGCCCTTTGCTCATGATTATGCTATTTGGTCCCTCGACTGGCATCCTCTTGGACACATCCTGGCATCAGGATCTAATGATCGAATTACGCGTTTCTGGAGTCGTGCTAGACCTGGCGACACAGATGTTTTCCAGGATCGCTACCATATCGGTGAAGCAGCTGCCGAGGCCCAAGGGACCTGGGACCGCCGTGGTAATCGTCGGCAGCGCCAGGAGGAGGAACAACAAGAGATGGAAGACGAGATGGACGCTCTTGTTGACCAAGATGCACCGAAAGGTGCTGTCCCTGGACTGCCTGGTATTCCTGGACTGCCTCTTGGCGGCGGCCTACCGGGCCTTGGCTCAAGTATTCCACCTCCTCCCATTCCTGGCGTCGGTGCTGGCTCAGGTGCTCCTCCACCCCTCCTACCATTTCCCTTACCTGGACTCAATGGCGGCCCACCGCCGCCTCCCTTACCTGGACTGGATCCCAACAATCCTCCAGATCCAGCTCAACTCCTCGAGCTTATGAAGAAGGCGGGCGTGCCTCTCCCGCCACCTGGAGCCCTACCACCAGGAGCCTTGCCCCCTGGACTCATCCCACCACCGGGCAGCATGCCTCCCCCTCCCGGAAGCTTTGCCATGCCGGTCCCGCCACCTCCTATGCCTGGATATGACGCCGACAAGGCAGATGCTCGACGGAGAGCTCCCCTACCTAGTCAAGAGGAGAGCTTGCGCCACGAACAGCGGCAAGGAAAGTACACGAGAGCGAGATAGAGGAAACGAAGAAGAAGAAAAGTCGCCGATTCGATACCCTCTGGCGCTGGTGGTTTACGTAATGCTACCTGGTTGCAACTAAAGCAATGATATGTTGCATCTTTACAGAATCTGGCAGTTTCAAAACCTGTAATGTATACACAGAAAAGTTTTGTATACCCATCATTCGTCTAAGCCCGTAGGCAAGATGCACATGCTATTGGTGGTGCATATAATTCTAGATACTAAAACATGTAACATAATTGTGACGCTTTCATATGCAGCTGTGTATGTTATAAATTCGTCGAGAGCCGAAAACAGAGCATCTCATGCTCATTCGTTCCTCTATGCAAAGACCAATGTTTCCTTTCCCACTGTACAAATGCTTGGTAGCCTTCTATTTCTTGGGGAACGCCTTTTGCTTATCCGCGAAGTCTCGAATCAAAAGGGCACAGGTGTGGTCAGAACACAGACGTCGTCTTCGCTGAGGAGGTAGCTTAGTAGCAAATTCAAGACCGCTAGCACGCTCAACAGCCTCGAGAGGAACCTCGAAATCGGTGATAGGCTTAGAGTTAGGGATGGGGGCGTTAGGGAGAACGAAAGCGCCCAGCGCAACGTTTCCACCAACCCGACCATCCTCAGCAAAGATCACCTTGTAGAAGTGCGTGGGCACAGCAACTGAAGGAGGAGTGCCGATCATCTCGTACTTGACGTACCACTTGCCATCGGCCTCCTTCTTGGGAAGATAGAGAGGGCCTGTGACGATGCGGACTGAGGGATACTTGACTGTCAAACGACGACAGAAGTCCTCGAAGTGAGCCCAGTAGTCACGGTTGAAGCCATCGCCGACTTGAGGGCACATGTTTGTGAGGTAAAATGTGTCGTCCATGGCCTTCTGAGACCATTTACAGTCGGCAGCAGGGACCTGATGACCACGGTCATAACCGCTGCGGTAGTAGTCCTTCAACAGAGCCCGGAATTTTTGTGGCACAGAGTCATCTTCAAGAAAGCTGCTGTGCTTTCGATCACCATCGCGAATGGCAAGGGAAGCAGGAGTAATATGTTCGACGACCCAGTGAGGGTTTCGTGTACGACGATCGTAGGAAGAGACAAGGCCAGAGCGATTGGCGACATCGGCGATAGGGCCTGGAAAGCCATACTCGAAAAGACCTCCAGGGTTGACGATTGCGCTTGGGTCGATTGGCAAGCCGGAGGGCGCAGTGGCTGGAGGTCCGAAGACTTGGGCGGGAGGAACAGCGGGAGAGGCGGTGGGAGCAGGAAGAGCGGCGAAGGAGTTTGAGGTTGTCGGAGGAGGCGTAGCTAGAGTATTGGTCTCCTCAACGCGTTTACCGCCTCGAATGGAGTAAATGGCGGCAGTGATAGCAGCACCACCTCCTGCACCTAGGCAGGCCATAGTAGCGAGAGTAGTCTTGGACATGATTACTATCCCTTGAGAACAGACGAGGCTACGCAAAAAAGAAAGTAGAAAAAAGTTTGATCTTAATGAGCGAACGGACAATAGTATATGGGAAGTCAATGACTGGGAGTCAGATCACGCGCGATCTTTGCCCAAGGGTGTTGAGTTGCAGTGCCTCGTGATATTGAGATCGATCACAGGGTTTGAGATAGCTTTCGAGCCGACCCGTAGAAATTTTGGGAGCGAGCTCGGAACGGAACGTGGGGGGCCGTTGTTTTGCCGTTGTCGGTGGATTTTAAGGGTCTAGGGGGGCTGTGATTTGACGTCACTAAGGTAGGCGGTAATTCGAAGTTTGAGGGTAACAGTCAAATATGGAATATCGTTAGATCCCGCTATTCAAACACAGGGAAATGCATAAAGCGACAGACCGCTGAATAGCTAGTTATTTGCCCTACCTAGAGCATGGATTCGAAGCAAGATAGGGCATGAATCATGTAGGGATTGTTCTAGACACCGAATGATTCAGATTGATTCATCAAGGTGCGTGGCTTGTGAGACTTGAAAATGTAAGTTGCCGTGTATGACAAGACACGAGTTCATCGAGAGCCACTCACGAGGTTTGGGATTCTCGAGGGTCTTTCAGCCTCAAGGCGTATTTCGGGGTTGAGGCTCAGTGGAAGATCACACATTATGGAGGTGCTTGCTAGCGTAGACAGTAACTAGCGAATATCATGGGTAGCATTACCTATGATGTGGGGGATGACAAAGACGAGAAATTGATTCGCGCGCAAATCGCATCTTGAAACTTTAGCTCAGACAAGGTATGAGGCGCCATGATGAGAGGCGTTGCAGCTTTTATACGCTTGACTTGCATAGCCGCAGGAAGATTTAAGTCTCAGCTTGATGTCAGGGGACCAATGACTCTAGGTACATACTGTAAAGTAGGTATGTGAATAGTTACGTGCTACTCAAGTCACATATAATATAACCCCCACGATACCAGTTAGGGCAGTTATGGGGATCGCTATAATTAATAACGCACTATCAATCGATGTCTCACTGTTTTACTACTCGTTACAGCTACTACAATAAAAAGAGGCATGGCAATTCGTAAGCCAGGCGGTCAACGAGACGCCGTGATCCAATGATGCGCAGATGCTGAGACGTGAGAACCTTGAGGGACAGTTTTGATGGAGACGCACGGTCTCATGATGGTGTAAGTTGACCCCCAACTCGATCCTCTAAAAGGGTTCTAAGGGGCTGGCTGATTGTTTATAGCGTTGCAGTTGCTCTTCTCCTAGTTGAAGCACGAGGTTGAAATAGGAACTCTCTTAAAGGAACAATTCCTCATGTTAGGGCTTCCTTGTTCTATCTGATCCATTGTCGTAAGAGCCAGGCTACCTACCTTACCTTAATGCGCATTAGCAAAGCCCCATCCTTTGTCATTCGCCTCTGCAAGGCCCTTGAAACTCACATTCAGCCTCAGACTCACTCCTCTTCTCTCTCACTGCTGCATGCGAATCATTTTAACAGCCCCTTTGTCCTCTTCTTTGTCACTGAAGACTCTTGTTGTCATTGATTAGATACCTGAGTCGAGCCCAGACTAACAAGGTTCCCCCCGCCCACTGCGCTAAACAAAACCGCATCGATATTCCCCTGCTCGTTCGCTACCTACGTCAGACCTAGAACCAAAAAGATCTACAGCTTCCTTGCTCTTGCCTCTTTGCGCCCATCACACACCCTCGACGTCAAGTCTTGATCCCCCTCTCGGAATCCACACTTAGCCTTATCACCAGAGCTCGTTCCCAGGCGCAACATCAGTTCATACGCAGACGATACATTTAAGCAGCATGGCCACATCCGTGGGCCAGAGCAGCCTCGACAATGATACTCGCGGCTGGATCATGTGTGTTGTCAGCGGCATTGGTGAGTTGCTCCTCATTCCCAAGACCCCAAATGCGCTCGCTTCGCTTCCTGGTACAATTCTAACAACCTTTCTCAGCTTGCGTTGCTGGCGCCTCCATAGTATGTGTTGACGTTATCGTTCGATTATTTCCTGGCAAGAGAAACTTTCGCATCCAGGATAGCAATGTCTTCCTAGCTTGCTCTCTCAGCTTGAGTTTTGGTGTCATGGTAAGGTCCTCCTGGCAGCATCTGTCTCTTCTGCTAATAAAGAACAGCTATTTTCCGCATTGTATAGTATGCTACCGGAATCTAAAGAATATTTCCAGCAGGCCAAATGGTCTACTCAAGCTGCTGGCCTGGTCATGATGTCCTGTTTTGCTGGTGGGTTCATCGGTATCCAGGGAGTTTCGCGATTGCTTCACCAGTTCATGCCTACCCACGTCGTCGAATGCGATCATACACACGACGAAAACGCAACCAAAGACACTTCATGTCACCACGAGAGGAGACAGTCTCGCGCCCGTCGTCGCCAATCTTCCTATCCACCGCCGGAACAAGCACCTGTCAACAAGTCGCTTTCTAAATTAACCAATGGTAACGGACAAACCGCTGCGACCGAGTCTACACCTCTGCTAGAGTCCACTTTGGATAGCCCTACGCATCCTCTCAAGAGACAAGCCTCTGCTCGCGATGGAATGCAACGCCCTGCGAGTCCAATGCGAAGCCGTACCACTACAGGACTTACCGATGGCTTCCCTGAGAGGAGGAAGTCCATGCGAGAAGTTCAAAAGCGAGTCATGTCCTTTGTACAAGATACAAAGTGCAATTGCGACGAGTCAAACTCGTGCTACGGATTCACGGACCCTTGTGGCCAAGAGTGCTTCAAGCATCTAAGTAGCCGAACCAGTCTACCGAGCAGACCTGGAAGACAAACCCAGATTCTGCGCACCACCACTGGGTCATTCCTAAACCGCCCACCTGAACATTCTCATGCCCACCACGACCATGAGCATGAGCATGAGCATGAGAATGGATGCGAAGACTCTGTTGAGCCCTTTGCGAGACCAACTTATCGAACCAGCAGAGCCAAATCGCGAGAGCCATTGGATCCGATAGTCCCGGAGGAGCTCTCTGAACACGATAGCTCATGCTCATCTGCTGGAGACGACGAAGATGTCGAAGCTCAACATCATCACCACGTTCCAACAAATGCATTCTTGTCCATTGGTCTCCAGACCTCCATTGCCATCGCCCTGCACAAGTTTCCTGAAGGATTCATCACTTACGCTACCAACCACGTAAACCCATCTCTAGGTTTCAATGTTTTCATGGCACTATTTGTCCATAACATAACTGAAGGCTTTGCCATGTGCCTGCCGCTATACATGGCTCTGGGTTCTCGCTGGCGCGCCATGGCGTGGTCAGCCTTTCTCGGTGGTCTCTCTCAACCCATTGGTGCGGGCATTGCTGCACTATGGTTCAAGCTCGCCGATAAGACCAATATGCAACCCAACGCAGTTGCTTACGGGTGTCTCTTCGCTATCACTTCCGGCATCATGGTTAGTGTCGCATTGCAGTTGTTTGTGGAGAGTCTGAGCCTCAACCATAGCCGTAACCTCTGCATCTTCTTCGGCTTCCTGGGCATGGCTCTACTGGGATTCAGTAATGCCTTGGTGGGTTCTCACTAGATGTTTAGCTCCATACGAGATATATAGATACTTAGCCAGTATCTTTTGATGCTGGCCGTGCTCACACTTTGACACTCGTTCATGTCATTACTTGGCTCCTTTTCTTGCGCGGTGTTGGTCTGGGGTGCAATTGGGTTTCATTAGGAGGGGTATAAAATCATTCTGGGTTTCGGCATTCGGTAGACTGATAGAAAGGAAATAACTTCACTTTATACAAGAACTGGGTAAACTCGCCCAGACATCTCTATTTCTTTCATCATAGCCATTCCCATCGCTTTTGTGACATTGTAATTCATTCTTCATACATCGTGACGGAGCCATAATAGCCAGCCGCTCATATGGTGACCACCGTCAAGTCAAGCCTTGCGGCCGGGTATCTACATAGTATTTTAACTTTTTAGCTCTTAAAAACCCAGAACCTTTCAACTCCACAAATATTTTCTTTGCCTCAGAGAGCACCAAGAGCGGGGTCAATAAGAGGATCCTGTACTGCTGGATCTCTTACTAGCAGAAGTATATTGGTTTCGTCCTCCGGCCAGTCATCTCGCGGAGGACCATAGTCCATTGTGGCGGCAAAGATGTCGTCCTCCGGCATAATGCCAGGCCAATTTGTTGTATTGGGAAAAGTCCCATCGAAGAAGAACTGGGCAGGATCAAGCTGGTCTCCGGCTGGGATAAGAGATGGGTCAGTAGCCGGTGGGTGATACAGCTCAACATGTGCATCCCGGTCGTGGTAGCGAATGAAGGCTTCGTGACAGTGTGGACAAGAAATCGTTCTCTCCGCCTGGTTCACAGCACCGGATAGTTCATCAATAAGATTGATCTCTTGAGACGGCTCAGGTTTCGAGAGCTTGGGGCGTTCGTGGCCGAGGTGTTTATATCGAATATGATCCTCTAGTCGACTCTTGGTGCTGAACTTATCGCCACAGCCCTGATCGTTTGTCCAGCCCCGTAGGCCAGAACTATTGAGGTCAACTTGGCCGCAAACAAAGCGGAACCCCTCGTGCGCTGTACGAATATGAGCGTTGAGGTTGGACTTCTTCGTGAACTTCTTGTTGCATTCGTCGTATGGGCAAGCGATGTTCTTTCGATCCTCGACGGACTGGCCGGAATGGTGCATTTCGACATGTTTCTCCAGCTCCCATCGTGAGACAGATTTGAATTCGCAGAAAATACAGTTTTGATGCTCTTGGCGGATATGTGACTGAAGCAGCACTTCAGTAGTGAATCCGACCCGCTGTTCTGTCCCATCGGGCATCCTCTTCAAACCGCATTCGCCGCACCAGAACTTTGCCTCGCCATGATCCTTATCACGGTGTCGCTTCAAGGCCGCCTTGGACTCAAAAGCATGACGGCACCCTTGCTCTGGGCATTGGAGTGCAGGCAGGCCCTGGTGGTCTTTTCGAACGTGCTTGCTCAATGTCTCCTTCTTTCTGAAACTCTGCCCGCAATCTTGGCAACGGAATCTCTCTTCGCCTTCGTGAACAGCCTGGTGTCGTTTAAGTCGAGTACCCGTCACAAAGCTCTTGCCGCAGCCTTCCTTTTGACAGACGTGTTTTCGCTCAAGAGTATGGACGGCCTTGATGTGCTGCTTCAAGTGCTTGTCCTCTATATAGTCCTTATCACAACCATCATAAGGGCACTTGAATGGCCGGGAGTTGGTGTGAGAATTGAGGTGATCTCGTAATCTGGCAGGCCGATTGAAGGTCTTGGGGCAGCCAGGCCATGTGCAAGCCAGAGTTTTGAGATCCGAAGGAAATTTAGCCCTGGGAGTCGTAGCAGCAGTGTTCACGGTTTGTGGTGAATCAGGGTCCTGAGTGGAATATGGAGTATGAGCACTAGTTAAGTCGTCCTCTGCATCATCAATATCTAAGTTTGCAATATCAGCAGCTGCATCTTCAGAACTCAGGAAGGGTAAGAAACCGTACATAAGTCATCTGGGCCTCCACGATAAAGCCTCTTGGCCGGAGGGACATCAACAGATGCCTCAGCAGCTTCTCGTTTACTCATAATGCTGTCATGCCGAGGACCCTTCAGTTTTGTAAATGTCGAAGCAAGCTTGGAAGTGGCAGAATTGATTTCAATTTAAGGCGGTGACTATATTTTTGTGTGGGGATTGCAGGGATGAGAGTCAAGAGCGATCCACCTTAAAGCTTCTTTCGCGCCGATATTCTTTGTCCAAAGAAAGGTGCGGAAGGTGCGCCGGAAAAACATCGGCTTGTCCAGGTTTTACTTTGTTCTCCTCTAGAACTTTTTTACGAGGTTGGCCTGGGCCATTCTGAAACCATCCATTGCGAAAGCAACTCTAGACTAAGAACACCCTCACATTCATTCTTCATCAAGTTCATATCAAACGACATTGACCATGTCTGATTTCGGCGATGATGATGTTGGCGGCGCTGGCGGGTAAGTTGCTTCCTGATCTTTGCAGGCGCACGCGAATCTAACTCGTAGGCAGCGACGAGCCCATGTACGAAGAGGAGGAGATCACCGAGTACTACGACCCCGAGGTTCTCGAGGAGGAGGATGGCGACCAGCAACAAAACGGACAAGATCAGGATAATGTCGTAGTCTCGGGAGATCCTTCTGCCGCTGCCAACGCGCTGAAGGGCGGCGACAAGCTACTCAAAGACAAGAAGATTCCCGAGAACGAGCGAACTACCACACCCTACATGACCAAGTACGAGAGGGCACGCATCCTCGGTACACGCGCTCTGCAGATCAGGTCCGCATCACCTTGCTGAACTGCAGTAACTTCCGGAAACTAACTGGATGCAGCATGAATGCGCCTGTGCTAGTTGATCTCGAGGGTGAGACTGATCCCCTTCAAATTGCGATCAAGGAGATGCGGGAAAAGAAGATCCCCCTGATCGTGCGGCGATACATGCCCGATGGCTAGTAAGTGATACTTGTTGAGGCAGCTCGAAGATGCCCTACTGACGCGTGTGGTACAGCTACGAGGATTGGACCTGCGAGGAACTGCTACAGTAAGCGACCAAAGGACTAGCACGTCGCGAAACAACCGATTGCCCCCGAGGCGTATATACCCATGCGACCCTCCTTAGATACAATCGAGCTGGAACGTTGTGTGCTCCCTTCTGGCTTGACATGTTGTATAGTGTATCAGGAGGTTAATTAATCATGTATAAGCGCGGCGTTTGAGATTGAGATTGATTTACACAGGAACTAGACGAAAAAACAAGAAGGAAATCTACTTTGCTTCTGTGTCTTGGTGCACGAGTGTGTTGATTGTCTCTGACGCCGTCTTTGATGAAGACGGGCAAAGAAATTCCCAACAGCAAACACTGTTGACGGATGCTCCAACGTCACATCGTTGCCAATACGGATATGCCCGGTAGATTTCCATGAGAGAATGATGTCAAGTGGGAAAAGGCAGATGGCTTGTTTTGGATCTGATGGGCCGAATACGTCGGGCCAGATTGTGTGTCACTGAAACACCGGCGCGAGACATGACGGCGTCTTGTGGTGTTTGGACGCAACCTCAAATGCGCAGTGGCCTTTTCATACGTCACAAAGTCTGATAAACAGTCAATCCAAGTAAGGGAGCATACTCTCATACCACGCAGTCTGGCCTTGACAGAGATTATCAACCTCAAATACAAAGACATGACTCCTGCAGCAGCATCTGTGGCTTATTGCATATTTGAAAGGGTCCTCGCAGGTAGATGAAATGTCCAACCAACCACAAGTCCAGAATATTCTTTCCAGCCTCCGACGTTGTGCCACACTGATCCGGAAACGGGTGTTGGTGGGAAGGGAAAAGCCGTGACAGCCGTAGCTTTGCAGATCATGCAAGTAAAGTTTTCATGCAACCTTGGCTACCTTAACTCGGCTTTAATTCAGTTCGTTTGTTTGTTCATTGCTGCGTTATCCAGGTACGTAAGGTAAGGCAAGGTATTTAACTAGACGTTTGGTGACAGGATGGATGATCTCCCTCTTGGCGGGGGCTTTCATGACGTCGGCGGATACGCACTCCCTTGACTGATCCAAATTGAACTCGAGGCGATGATGAAAGGTTACGTCTAGTGTTGATCGTACGAGTCGTGCTCTCTTATGCAGGAGGAATTAGACGAATTTGGTGAAGCTGTTGTGCTATTGGAAGCTTATTATCTTGCTCCATTTCTTATAAGAGGCTGGTCGCACTTGTGTGTTTTGAGGCCGGGAGGTTGGTATAACAGAAACAGCAACCAAATTTGGAAAGACCAACCGATATTCGTAACTGCCTTGGGGACTATATATCTTACTCAAATCCAACCTCTGCTAAGAATCCTTCTGATTCACACTCCTTCATCTCAGACATTAACACTCGCCAATCTAACCTTTCGTTCACACTATCATTATCAGCCGAGACAAGTCCCAACCGCTACAATGAAGTTCTTCACTCTCGTTGCAACTATTATTTCTGCCGTCAGCATCTCTGCTGTGCCCATATTGAATGAGCGGGCAGTCGGGGGTGTAAGTTGATTCTCTTCCCTACTATACAGGTTATCTCTTTTCTGTGGTATTGACATCTCATCTCCGCAGCTTTTGATATGTACTGGCGCCAACTCCACGGGCACATGCACCCACGAGGTATACGCACTTAACAAGTGCCATCAACTTTCTGCACCATTCCTTCGCAATGTCACGACTTTCGCACCCGACGGTGAACATTTCAACTGTTACCCCCGTACAACCGGCTGCAACGACACTTGTATGAGCCCCACGGGTTGCACAATAGGCCCGATCGATTTCAATTACGAATACAAGTTTAATTTCAGCCGTGTCGGCTGGCGCAAACTCTTCAACAGCTTTGACTGTTCACTAAAAAAGACCACAAGAAGCGAGAAGTTGTTTGGTTAGAAGAAGATTGTAAGGATTTTACAGGGAGAGCCAGCATGGGTACCTGGGTGGTGGTATAAATTCACGAACATGGTTGCATCTTCTTGGCCTTCTACCTTCTGTGTTGAAGCGATTGGGTACTTCTTTTTTTTTTGGTATTATATTGGCATGGTAATCTTGGTGACGGACTAATGGGCGACTCACCGGGCTACGGAGTATTTGGAGATAGCGATTCTAGCGATTGGTTTTAATCTTTGGCAGTTATTAGTCAGAGCATACAAGTTGAGACACTACGGATCAGCATGAGATAAGACATGAGACAATCAATCACTCATACCGTTTCGACCTCACAACAATCTACCGTGGTAAAAATGCATGCTGAGAAAATAATCTAGTCACAGAGTATACTGTTCTTATCTCGTTTCCGACCCGTGACACGGAGGAGGTTCCGTATTCCGGAGCCGGGAGATAATTCGGCATTCGTCATGTTGATGAGTGCATCCGGGTACCGATGGTGGGGTTGAGGTTACCCCAGACCTCGCCATTGACTGGAAGCTTCCCCTCCTTATGATCAAGCTCAGCTATTTCATAGCAACTTAACCATAAACTACTGGAATTTTTCCTCTTTCACTTCATCTTCTCTTTATTCTCGAAACTATTCTCAACTTTATACCCCCAATTGCTCCTGTCTAAGGTAACCCAAGCAACCCTCAGATAGAGTGACATCATGGCTTTCACTACAAATGCTACTATCAACAGCTTCGGCGGACGCTTCCTCAAGCTCTCTCACAAGTCTGCCGTCACCGGCACACCCATGAACGCAACTCTCTACCTCCCAGGCTCGGCATCGTCTTCTAAGCCAGCTCCTCTTCTCATCTACCTCTCTGGCCTCACATGCACACCCGACAACGTCACAGAGAAGGGTTTCCTTCACGCTCACGCCTCCAAGCTCGGTCTTGCTCTTCTCTACCCAGACACATCTCCCCGCGAGCTGGACCTGCCCGGCGAGCACGACTCATATGACTTTGGCAGCGGAGCGGGCTTCTACATCGATGCCAAGAAGGACCCTTACAGCAAGCACTACAAAATGGAGTCTTATATCACCAATGAGCTTCCCGACCTCATCTTCAAGGAGTTTAAGGAGGTTGACTCCTCGCGAGTTTCTATCTCTGGCCACTCTATGGGTGGACATGGTGCACTGACTCTGTTCCTCAAGAACCCCGGCAAGTACAAGAGTGTCAGCGCCTGGGCTCCCATCTCCAACCCTTCTCAGTGCCCCTGGGGTGACAAGGCCTTCAAGGGTTACTTGGGTGAGGATAAGGAGGAGTGGAAGAAACACGATGCCACTGAGCTCATCAAGAGCTGGAAGGGCAACTTCCCTGCCCTCATTGACGTCGTAAGTTCCAAGTCTCTCTCTCGTAGTTGTCAAATGCACCATACTGATAGACCAGGGCACCGGTGACAACTTCTACAAACAGGGCCAGCTTCTCCCTGAAAACCTCGAGAAGGCTGTCAAGGATGCTGGTATTGAGGGGTTGACTCTCCGCTACCAGGATGTAGGTATTTCTCGTTCCCTTCAAACGACAATTCTAACCAGTCTTTACCTTAGGGCTATGACCACTCTTACTTCTTCATCTCGACCTTCGGCGAAGACCACGTCAAGCACGCCGCCAAGGCTCTCGGACTCTTGTGACTACCACGCAGCGCGCTGTAAGAGGGTGAAACCAACAGTTCTTTGACAAAAGTCGGTTGGATGTATTTACGGCGTCATTCTGGGTAAACGAATCAGGGTATGTACTCAAGTTGTGTACATGAAATGCTCGAGTAGCAAATCTTCTCGTTGACGCTATGGTCTGCACGATAGCTGAAAAGAGGTCGTAACTCCACCGGCCAAGGAATCTAAAAGCAAGCTAGATAATATTACTATTCCGAATCGCATTGATTCTCGTATGTAATGTGCCATTGTATTCGTCCAATGTCTTTGAAAAACGCCGCCTGTATGAGTGCTGAAAGGTATATGATGCGAACCCAGACATGACACCTCCTGGAGAACCCGTCAAAGTTACTCCAAACCATAAATAAACTCCTACAATTGTAGCCCACCCACATGGAAACTCCAATTCGAACGTTCAGCTTACTATCCTCTCCATTTCAGCGCTTATACCTTCCTTTTCAAGCTTTGCTTGCATCTCAGCATCTACCTCTCGACGTAGCCGCATATAAGCTAGCTTCTCAAAGCGGCTGAGACTCCTCCACCAATGCTGTCCGGCTTCATGATCGGATATACGCTCCAAGAGATCTGCTGTTCTCAGACGGACTTCGCGGTCTTTGTGGAATAGCCCAAGAGCAAGGTAGAACAATCCAGCGTGCGACTCAGGGGCTACACTAAGCAGTAGGCAAATCTCATCGTACGTGTGGACATGTTTGGAGATGGTTAGATAGATGTCTCTGCTCTGCGCGGGGGTCAAGCGTTGCATTCGTAAACGGTCGTGAAGGTGGGCCAAGTCAAGACCCTTCAGGGGCCTGATGGTGTATATCTGTGCCAGATCCTGTGGAATGTCAGCTTTAGTCGTTCCTTGTTTTAGTGTGGTGTCTTACTTGGATGAAGCTGTAATAGCTTCGAGTGTTGCGCCATCCTTCGATTCTTGTCACATTGCCAGCAAGCTCCTTATGCTTAGCTGTATCATCCGCCCAGACATAACCATGCCCGTTGGCGCCCGGGGGCATCAAGTCCTGATCTTCACCTCCAATGTACAAGGCACTGGCTCCATAAACGCTTTCCTCGAATTTGGCTGCGATTTGAGTGAACTTGCCGACCCAGTCGCGCCACTTTGCTCGGATCACACGTTCGCCATGTCTCGCAGCAATGCTCCTTAGGACATCAGCCATGAAGGCATTATCGCCCGTATAGTCCTGGCTTGTGTTCGTAGTACCGCTTGCAATGGCTGCAAAAGCTGCATTCTGTTGCTGGAAGTACAGCAGACCCTCTGTCACAGGGGCAGGGTCGATCTTTGTACTGATCTTGACCCTTCCACTTGGTAAATCGCACAAGACGTCCCACCATTCGGGGTGAAGCTCAAATGTGGGATTCGTTACACCAGCGATAAAACCGGGTACGTTGAGCAGGTCGTCGATTTTGGTCAAGTCGGTGTAAGGAAAAGCATGTCGTGTAAACCCACGAAGTATACCACCCGATGCCAACGCACACGCGGCTAAGACAGCCTCTGCAACCTCGCCTGAGGGCATGTTGTGCCCTAGAAAGATGATTCTCTTTTGTGTCAAGAGCGCATTTGCCAGCACAACGATGGGGTGTGTATTGACTCCGTTCGTTGTGAGGTGAGGGTGCAGCGCAAATGGTTGAGGCGATTTCTGATGGGAATCTGAAAAGTTCTGTATGAGTTTGATGAGTGAAAAGTCACCGACGGTTTCAGGCATGACAGCAACAGGCACTTTGATAGGGATCGGTATGCCCTTGTACATGACTTTGCTCTCAAACTCATGTGTGTCGCGGGGAACAGAGTGAATCGACTGGCCGCCCTCGACATGGGCCTTTGTACCAGCTCTTGAGATACCAGTCAGTTTTGTCGGACTCCTTGTCGCATCCAATGACTGGTCTGCTGCCTCCTCGCGCTGGTCTTCGGCTATCCGCATTTGAATCATCTGTTCGAATTTCTCCACAAAGAGATCCCTGTTGTCACTTGCTTGTAATAAGTGGCGCTCGAGAAGACTGAGTTTAGGCATGAGAGACAAATCCATGGCGTTTACTGAATCGTATAGCATGGCCAATGTCTCTGGGACAGGTGCTTTGAAGTATTCTTCCAGAGCCAATAGTAACAGTGGCTATTGAAACGGTTAGCAAGTGCACGAGCACAAGAATCGTGGATCAAGGCTACTTGCCTTGTAGATATGCAAGAAGGGATGCCGCGTGCAGATGGCCATGGCCTTGACAATGGCCCCTCTCTTGACCGACTTGTCATGTTTGGTATTGACCAGATTAAGCACATAAATTAGGGGAGGGCCCTCTCCGCCCTCAGGTTCGCTATCAGTAGATTCGGTGTCGTCTTCATCATCGTCCTCCCATTCGTCCTCTGGTAGGTCATCTTCGTTTTCTTCATCCTCCTCGTCTATTATACCAGCTGCTCTATCACGTCTCTTTTTGCGCCTTTGCTTTCGATTTTCTTTTACTTTGCGCTCCTCATCCTCCTCTTCCTGACTTGTATCCTTGTGAAGAAAGAATATTGTCCAGTCCTGGTTGCGGGCGTGGGCTTGGTCGGGCAACATGAGCTCTGCCAGCATATTTTCGTCTCCAGTGATCGCAACCGGGTATTGATGCTCCATGACGGGACCTCGATCGATATCGAAAGATGCGACAAGGATGTATTCGACATGGTTTTCCGTGGAGCTTCGCGGGTATTGGGAGCGAAGCTTTCTCGATGGTCGTGCATGAGGGTTGATCCTTCGAGGAGCGGAAAGCGATGAATGCTGCGAGGACAGACCCGTCGAAGGCGTCTTTGACTGCGAATTGGGATCGGAAATGCGATCGATCTCTGGGCCAGGAGGAAGAGGTGACCTCGAGGGAGGCGGCGAGGCCTGTGACATTTGCGATTCGGGGCGCGAAGAGTGAAACGAAGCCAGGGAGGTTCTTCGGTTGGAGACTGAAGCATTGGAGAAATTGCTGAGGCTGTGTTTATGACCGTGACCGTGGTGGTTGTTTGCGCTGTTGCTGGTTGTTTTGGTCAAGAATGGCAACGTTGACTGGAACGAAGAAGCCATAATGGATGGAGGAGACGAGACGAGACAATGCAAGACAAGACAAGACAGGACAAGCTAAGACAGTGCCGAAGGCGGATTGAGGCCGGGGTTCCGAGACACGAAACACGAGTCCCTCACGATTTAGAACCCTCGTAGGTTCCGTATCGGGTGATGTTGCGCTGCGCTGCGCTGCGTTGCGGTTCGTTTTCGAGCTCGGGGGGTCCGAGAGGGTTGAGTGAGTGGAAGGATGCGGTGAATGCATGCAATGTAATGCAAGGCAGTGGGATCGACGCTCTGCTCTGCTTTGTTCCACTTTGGACGTTACAGTAGCTGAAGGAATAGGATTGGATTGAATTGAATTGAATTGAATTGAATTGAATTGACAGAATTAAACAATTCTCCTCGATCGAAAGCAGCTGTGATAGTATGTACAGCACCAGCCAGTACCACTTTGTTATCGAATATGTAACAGAACTAGAAACAGCTTTAAAGAGAGTGTTGCAACCGAGACATGTTCCCGCCACAAAGTACAAGAGGGCGTCAACTTGCACAAAGAGGCTTGACTTCCTTGTAGGTGGGGACAGATGGAAGTAGGTAAGGTATTCAGCAAGTCAATCACTCTCAATTATTTGACGAGAGATCAATTTGCTGTGGATTTGAGCAAAGTGTTGTTTTGAATCCAAGAGATCAGTACTGAACAAAGGGTTCTGCCCATTCTATCCACTAACTATGTCGGGTCCAGCCTTTCTCCCCCCCTCATTCCCATTTAATAGCTGCTAACCCCTGAAACTGAAGACGGTTGGTCAAGTTCAAGAGAAGCGCAGATACCTAGGTACAGTATGTTTTCGGCTGATCCCTCTAACTGAGTCTACTTCTGATCGCAATACCATCTCTATCAAGTTATTGGACCCTTACCATGCAATAGAAAATCTTCAAGCTCAAAAAGTGTCAGCAGAACACAACCCTCGTCCACTCAAAATGCTCCCCACTAAGAAAAAGGGTCGTCTCGTTCCCTTGCGTCCCCTGAATTGCAGCTCTCAGCTTGTGGTTGGAGCACACCCCCATGCTCGTTAGCGCCATGCGAGTGCCATGACTCTCCAATCTTGGCTTTCACATGTGGCTCAGCTCTCCGTGGCACACAGTTCGTGGCGTCTATCATGCATCTCCCTGGGAACCACTTTCATTGTTTACTTTGTATCACACCTCGTTAAGGCGCATTACAACCTCAATTCTTGCCCAATGACGACAACGGTTATCTATATCCATCCCACAGCCAATTGATCATTTTCACGATAGTGTTTCTATCTTAAATTTTCACTAATCTACCTCAAATTACCGCCTTTCTCTTCCTCGTCTTCTCATAAACCTGTTTATTGTCCATCTCCGCTCGCCGGACCCACGTTAAGCACAATGGTACTTCTTCCATGACGGAGAATCCCTGACAAGTGACGCCCGTCCCAGCTAACGCCGTTGTTTTCAGTCTGTGCCGGCAACATACAAGCCTTCTCCTCTGGGCTATGGCTCTTCACCTACTCGAAGCTCTCCATTTCGTCGCGCCGAGTCACCTGCATCGCCCTCTCCCCTAAGACACACTACACCTACTGGATCACCGACAAAGGCAGGACCTTTCGGCTCGACTTCGCGCTTTGCTAGACCAACAACTCCCACAAGCACACAACCCAGTTGGACACCAAAGGCCAAGACACCTGTTAGAGACGAGATGAACTCTTCGCCCTCGCGTATGTCTCCGGTGGCCGTGGCCCCAAGGACCCCAGTGTCAAAGTCGCTTGGCAATGGCAATGCGCTATCGCAACTGCAAGCAACCCAAGTCCGAACATTGCGAGATGCCTTCCAGATCATGGACCGAGATTGCGATGGTGTCGTAAACCGCGAGGACGTTACTGATATGCTCAACCAGCTGGGTAAGCACGGCGAGAATGATCAATGTGATAACACTAGCTAATCATTTCGACAGGCCTGCCTTCAAACCCAGCCGACGTATCCAAATTCTTTCCTCCATCAGCACCCCAGACAATCACTCTCGCGGTATTCCTCAACTCGCTTGCCGATGCACTTGCAGCACTTTCACCAAGCGCCGAGCTGTTGTCTGCCTTCTCTGCCTTCGACGACGATGACAGCGGCCAGGTCGACTTGGTCGAGCTGCGAAAAGCACTTCTTGATACAGCACCCGAGCCTGGCGAGAAGGCTCTAACTGCCAGTGAAGTTGATAAGATCATGAATGGTTTCACTGGGCGACGAGCTTTCAACCGCAATATGAACGCTCACCTTGGTGCCAAGAGAGGCGAGGTGTTCAAGTACCAGGAATTTGTTGGCTCTATCATGGGCTCCAATAACGGTTCGGATAACCAGCCTCATGATGATGATGGGGATGGTGATGTATATTTGTAAAGCATAACCTTCTCTGCAGTAGCAACCTCGTTCAGACGCAACTCGTCCAGTTCGAGGCAATTAGGTGTTGGTGCCGTCGAGGTCGAATCGCGTTTGCTCTGGTGAAGCTCCGAGGATGAGGAACGACATACCAGTGAAATGCCTTTAAATGTTAGTCTGGTTTCTAGCTAACTATTGCTCTCTTCAGGTAGGTTATCTAGCTTACCTGAGCCACAATGCAGCCGTCTGCCCATCCATCTCCCACGTCCTTCATGTTAGCTGTGGGGCACAGAGTTTGGCAGGGAGTCAGTGTAGCTATTCCGGGTTTACTTTAAGGTAACTTATGGCGGCTTTTGTAACGGAAAAGGGTGCTCGGCTGGATGGGTATGGTTTATGGTTGGGATAGCACTTGGTAACAACATAGGACATCGAATGAGAACACGATTAATTACTTAGTAGTGAGACTTCTTATCCCCAGAGTATAGCGTTGACTTTTGGCTTCATTCTTGAAAACAGTCAACGAGGACTCGGCTGGAGATTCTGGGGCACTCAGTAGAGCTCGGGCTTCCACAGTAGGACGTATTCCCTGAGCAACCAAACAGCGACTTGACAGTGTAGTTTCTCAACCATCTGAAATTCTACGCATACAGTTGAGAAGATATCCCTCCTGGGGGTTGTTGGTGATGGACACGATCGGGCATCGTCACCAGTTGAACAACAGCCCAGGAGTCTCATTGGAATTGAAATCTTGAACATCTTGCTTCACTTTCAAACAGTTTAGGGCTAGATAAACATGAAAAATATTGCTATGAACACAGGTCGCTTCGGGACATAGCCTTGCTATCTGCTTCGGCTACACTGTGAATTAGGAACAAGAAAGACGATGAGGATCTCGAAAATATCGTGAATATGTTGCTATGTATGTGAGTAGCCAATGCAAGAGCCAAAACAGAGTATCCCTAGATGTGCATTTGTGTCACCTCTTGAGTGACACGGCTTTGTATAGTATTTATGTCAGAGTCCTCGGCTACGCGGACATTTCCTGCCGAGTCAACACTGTCCGTCTTGAGACTTTGACTTTGTGTCATGTCAACGGCAGCAAACATTGATATTACTATCGTTGTGTAATGTTAGGCGTTTTCCGAAGTCGTACAACATCCCGCCAGGATGATTTGGTTGCACGTGGAAGAGTTGTGTTAATGATAGCTCAGTAGACATCTGGAGGTATCCAGCCATCCAGTCCGCGTAAAACAAATGTGTTGGACTGCCTGCCTGCCTGCCTAGGTAGCTTGCTGTACATATGTGCGTATAGAAAAATGCAGCCCTGGATCCATATCCGTGGACTGCAATGATTTGCAGCCAAGCGAAACAAGCCCCTCAAGGATGCAAGAGCAGGCAATCGACCCGCCACCTCCTCTTGAATGAGATGGAGACTGATGAGACTGCAGAAAAGTGACTGGCGTTGAGCGGTTTGGCGAGGACCAGGAAAGCCTTGTGAGAGCGCCTAAAAGCGACCTGTAAGAATCGAGGATGGCTGGAGAAACGTTGTCCAGGGTCCTCGGCCCCACTGAACCTTCTAGAATCTAGAATAGATGACGTTTGGATAAGCGCAAGTCCTCGATATTAGGTTAGTCATTTGCGGGCCGGGGCCTGGCCACGGACACTAAAACGATTAGTTGAGTTTACGCGGGGTGAGACGTTGACAGCTGCAAATTAATTGACGGACTATTTTGTCTATCTCTTTGTTTTTCGTTCTGTGCCTTGGTCTTGGGGTTGTGACATTCTGTCATTGATCGGTGATTGCGGAGCCTGTCATTTGGGCAATGCTGTAAAGACAAGTTTTGATGCTTGTGATGCTGTCATAGTCGGTAGTTTGAGATTGATGGACTACCTACTATTCCCAACCTCTTGTACGGACTAGCTTGGTTGGCTCAACCGTCGATGAGGACAACTCACTGCCTACTACTAGCATGCAGATTTAGACTCAGAACCCCTATCAATCATATTTTGTGTCAATTGAATTGTCATTCCACATGATCCTTGCTTAATTGGTTCCGGCCTGTGGCCCGTGATAATTCCAGACAGACAAGGTCCCTTCCGCGGTGGGGGTTGAAAGCGCGTGGCGACCAGGCATATTGAATGGATTGGATTGAATTGAATTGAATTGAAATCTGTCACTTTGACTGTCAATGTCACTGGGGAACGAAGTACAAGATACTCGCACAGCAGGCAAACATGACCTGTGTTGCCAAAGTCTCCGAGAACCGATGGAATGAAATGACAGTCCTACACTGACATTGACGTGATTCCGGCAGTACGATACACAATTTTATTCTCATTAGACTTATTCAGGCCAGACCAGGCTATGTCTCAGTGGTCAACCTAACTTAAACGCTTAGGCTCCCGTGGTGAGCCGGCAACTATGTGCATACAGTACCTATTTCTATCTAGACACCTGCAGAACCCAGCCTTTTTTTATTTTTTTGACATTTGGAGTGATCCGACAGGCTGAGGTTTGGAAAACGGGTTTACTGCACTAGGAAATCAGGCAGTTTGTGTCGATTTTGACACCTAGTCCTATCCATCCTAATTCGGGCTTTTGGCCTCTGTTGAGAGACAGAGAGAGCGGCTGATAAATCTGCTGGGCTGGGCTGGGCTGGGCTGGGCTCCATGGGATGGATTGACATGGCCGTTGTCGCTTGTCACTCGTCACTCGTCAGTGTCATAGCCCGGTTCGCTCATCTCATATTGACTGAAGAACTCAAACTAATTAAGTGAGTTAGCAGCTGAATGCTGGTTCAGGCTGTGCTCTGCGTATTGGTTCAACAAGGGTTCTTTTCCTTCATCATTACTTTCCTCTTCCCTGCCCCCGGATTGTTTTTTTCTTCTTCTCCTTCTCCTTCTTTCCTCTGGATCATCTTTTTGTCATTTGCTTGAGTTTTGTGACTCTTTTACTTCTGACTTGTCTCTGTATTCCTACCCATCTACCTCCCTCATCACTGCTCCGGTCCTCGTCCGCCCGTCTAGGTACCTAAGTGAGGTATTCGGCATTCCCACCACGCTTGACTTGACTCGACCCCTTTTAGGCTCAGAGCCGCACGACCGTTCCCGGAGCCACCAGTAATAACGTCCAGTCCTTAGTCCAGTCCAGTCCAGCCAGGAACTGGAAGTCGACCGGCCCCGAAAAAAAAAACTCGGTTTTTGCCTTAACGCCCGTTTAGGGCATCAACTCGGTCAAGTAAAGTATCCGGCATAAGCTTGTTACGGGGATTCTTGGGGATTCTTCCATCCCGTCTACCTAAAAGTATTAGTTTTCTATCTGTCTGAACCAAACTTTGTTTGGCTCAAATGAAGAACTTCTTTGGTAGCGGCAAGAAGCCAACGTCCTCCTCCACTCCTCCTCCTCCTCTTTCCTCTACTAGGAAATCCGCCACTTTCGAGGAGCGCGACCGTGATAGCCACGATCCGGCCGAACAACCTCCCGCATACTCGGAGCCTTCTTCTCCAGCGAGAGCAAAGTCGCCTTCAAAGTCTTCAAAGAGACTATCTCGGCCCGCTTCTTACGCCGCCGAGTCCACAAAATCTTCCTCCCGTTCTTCTAGACTGTCGAGGCAATCTACCGACCCGGGCCATTCTCACTCTCATTCCTCCTCTCGTCGGCACAAATACGAGCCCGATACACATCCGCTCAACCTCCCTCCCGAAGAACGAAAGCGATTATCCGCTCTCGCCGCTGCAATGAACGGTAACTCCATGGATGTCGACAGCGAGCCTGTTAATGGCGCTCGTTCAACTACTCCTCCCAACCCGAAAGCCCAGACCAACTTTTCCGTCCCTATTCCCAACGGCTCCAGTCATGATGACGGCGCCCCTCCGCCACCTCCTCACAAATCCAACCCTGGAAGCCCAACAATTACGCCTGAGGAAGATGCCGAAGCCTACAAGGCTGCCGGTAACCGATTCTTCAAGGAGAAGAACTACTACAAGGCTATCGAGCAGTACAGCAAAGGTATGCATCGCCACCTGCCATCAGGCTCTTCTTATTTCCAGGACTTTTCAGCCTGGCTGAATGTATCTCCAAATGCTGACATCTCATCGCAGCTGTCGACCTCTTCCCCTTCTCTTCTACTTATCTAGGCAACCGAGCTGCTGCTTATATGTCTAATGGCCAATATGAGCATGCTCTTGAAGACTGCTCCAGGGCTGCCGACTATGATCCTCATAATGCCAAGATTCTTCTGCGCTTGGCCCGTATCTATACTGCTATGGGCCGACCAGAGGAAGCCATGACAACCTTCAACCGCATTGACCCCCCACCATCTGCTAAGGACATGGCCCCTGCGAAGGAGATGTTGCATCATATTCAGTCTGCCCGTGATATTCTTGCACGTGGATCTGGATCTGGTATGTCCATGGTGCTTCATGCTCTTGACCTGGCTGAGCGCAGCCTGGGTCCCAGTGTTAGCAAGCCCCGCAAGTGGCAGCTCATGCGTGGAGAGGCTTATCTATTAATGGGACGGGAAAACTCATTGGGAGAAGCGCAAAATATTGCTATGAATCTCCTCCGAAACAACAGCCAAGACCCTGAGGCTCTTGTTCTCCGAGGACGTGTTCTCTATGGCCAGGGCGAGAACGATAAGGCTATCCAGTTCTTCCGTATGGCTATCAACTGTGATCCCGATTTCCGTGATGCCGTCAAGTGGCTCAGAATTGTCCAAAGACTTGACCGCATGAAGGAGGAGGGCAACACCGACTTCAAGGCAGGTCGTCTACAACAAGCCATCGAGAAGTATACCAATGCTCTGGAAATTGACCCTTCCAATAAGAGCATGAACTCGAAGCTGTTGCAGAACCGGGCACAATGCAAGATCAAGCTCAAGCAGTACGACGATGCCATCGCTGACTGTGAGCGGGCCATTAACCTCGACCCTGGTTACACAAAGGCCCGCAAGACCAAGGCCAATGCTTTGGGTGGTGCCGAGAGGTGGGAAGACGCCGTTAAGGAATGGAAGGCCATCCAGGAGCTTGATCCTGAGGATCGGACTATCGTGCGAGAGATCCGCAAGGCGGAGCTTGAGCTCAAGAAGGCTCAACGCAAGGACTACTATAAGATCGTTGGTGTCGAGAAGACCGCTACAGGTGACGAGATTAAGAAGGCCTATCGTAAGATGGCTGTGAAGCTCCACCCTGATAAGAACCCCGGCGATCCTCACGCCGAGGAGAAGTTCAAGGACTTGCAGGAGGCTTACGAGTGCTTGAGCGACCCTCAGTAAGTAATCTCTGAAAACTACCGACTAGATAAGTTACTAACACCACCTTAGGAAGCGTGCTGCTTACGACAACGGCGATGATCTTATGGATCCCAACGACATGTTCGGTGGCGGCGGCATGGGAGGAGGTATGGGCGGCATCGACCCGGAGATCCTCTTCAGCATGATGGGCCAGCAGGGTGGTTTCGGCGGCGGTGGCTTCCGATCTGCTGGAGGCTTCCCCGGCGGCGGTGGCGGCGGTGCCCACTTCAACTTTGGTGGTGCTGACCCCAGGCAGCGTGGAGGATTCCCCGGCGGTTTCAACTTTTCATGACCAGCCGGCGCGGATGATGACGATGACGACCTATGGGATAGTGAGGATGAGGATGCGGACTTCTATGACGAAGAAGACGAGGATGGGGATGGCGAAGAAGAGGAAAACCACGACTATGCAACCACCAGCGACGAGGACTTCCACCCACAGCCCCCCCGGAACAGTAAGCTCCGAGATGATCTTGAACAGCGCCACCAAGATGCCCATGGCCGGCTGGTCGATGCTGTACGACGATACAGCAAGTTCTTCATGGCGGCAGCGGTCTTGCTCCCTTGGCAAATGGTGATACTCATTTTGACGCTGGTTGGTTCAGCATATATATGCATGAAGCACATTCCACTCTTTGGCAGGAAAAAGCCGTTATCTTTGTGAACGGCTAGCACATACAATGGGCACTTTCCACTCATCCTATGCCACACAACATACCATTGGGGCGTTTATTTTAGGGATAGACATCAATGAATGCAGAGCAATGCTAGAGGTTAGCAAGTTGCTTGTTGTTAGGGTTTGAAGGCCTAGGATGGACGCGGACCCTTTAGATCGGTTCCTGGGGTGTTTTACGCATATAATGTCACATCTTGGCATAATAGATGGTTGTCCGCAAAAGTTCTGCTCATACCGCATATTTATGAAGATCTCAATGCTAATGATCCTTGCCATTGCGTGAGCTTGCTTGTCAATGTTGATATGATCTCGTAGCAGCTGTCGTCTGACAAATACTGAATCACGGCATTTAAGGCTGCTGACACCAGAAATAATGCATTAAGTTGCGCGGCATTACGCACGCTTAGGGTATCATAAAATCTGCGGTTCCACCGTAATTGCAACCGCTTGAAATAAACATGCTCGTGGCCTGAGAAACATGGTGAACATCATAGTCATCCAATTCTGCCAACCCCTCAAGCAGCAGACGACGAGGCATGGTTGGTAGCATTGCCATTCTGTTGCGGCTGCTCCCCATTTCTCCTCCCAGGTGGCACGCCTCCAGTGGCCTCGACGACCTGGGCCACATCATCGCGCAACTCAGGCATGGCCGACGTGATATTCTCCGCCAAGACGTCGCGAAAAGTTCCAAAGGCGTTGAGTTTGCCGCGCATAAGCTGGTTACCTCGACGCACGAGCTCGACGAATTCTCTAGTGTAAATATCTGGGTTGCGGCCGTGCTCGACATACTCGACAAGTTCTGGGGGCACTGAAGGTAGATTGTTTGGAGGAGAGGCGGAGGAGTGAACAGTGCGAAGGGAGTCGGAGAGTGTTTTGCTGTAAGTTTTTAGTTGGGGCTTCAAAAGGGGGAGTGAGAAGAGATTTTACATTTCGTTGATGAGAACTTCTCTACTGGACCGGCCGACAGAGTCGTAGGTTGAGACCTGTACCATTATTTGGTATAGATCTTGGATGATGTCCTTGAGCTGTTCTACGAGGGCGTTAACGCACGTTGACAATTCGAAATATCATGATACCTACGCTCAAGGGCATTGTGGTCTACGCGATCGACAGGCGCCATGATGAGGGTGTCGTGAGTACGAATTGGACGAGCCTTGACGGGTCAAAATATAATACTTGAATGCTTTGCGACGCTTTGTCTAAGGGAATCTAAGCTTCATGAGTAAAGTGTATGGCGGACTAATTACTACTCCGGATCCCTGCTGGGGGCGGCAAGTGGGGGATGGAAAGGTGGGGTTGACCAGGTGGGGTATCTTTCTTATCAGTGACATTCTTGTAACATCAAGCTTCGACTTAAACAACTGTCCCTCTTTATGAAGACCTTGGTTCTTCGTCTGTAGGACTACGGATAGAGACTCAGTGTATCTCAACCAGTTATTTCACTTCTCTACCATCCCTGCCTAGGCTAGGCCAACAAGTCAAGGGTAACCGCCTGAAATGTGACCAGCCATCCTTCGGTGATACAGTCTATCGGGATATTACTGAAAGTTATACTCGCGGATCCTCATTAAGCGGTGAGACTCATAGGAATGCCATCTTAGCCATACAAAGTATGTGATAGCTAGTTTGATATTGACTAAGTTATATGGTCTAATAAACTGCCACTCGGCAATCATGGCATAAAGGTCGACAAAGAATTGATCGAAAGCTGATGCTAAGAATACCCAGGGCTTCTTTTGTTCAGTAGATCTAACTTTGAAGCCAAGCGTGTGTGAATGATCGATCTTACTACACCAAACCTGCGGTAATGACCAGAGGTCAGTTGTCTACCAAAGCTAAGCTGCCATGGTCTACTTGCAAATATTAAGTATAAGTATGAGAAACACTTTAACTCCATTCGCTGTTCAATAGCCTGCAAGTTCCCGCATATCATTTCAGTCTCTCAAAGAGCGGCCGATTCTCACGGCCGGCATGCGGGCAAATTTGTCCAAGATGAGCATATCATCAATGAATGTGACATTTATTGACTTCAGTACCGTTTCTCAGGTTGGATAGACCTGAGAAATGACCCCTATCATCCTTTGTAGCTTGAATATGGCGCAAGCTGCATATACACGCCGTAGACACTTGCATGTTTGGACATGCTGACACTAATTCTAATGCCACTTGTTCATTTCATGACTTTGGGCAAGTCGACTGGATAAGCCTCTCCGTGAAATGTTTGCTTTATGGAGGGCAAAGGCCCCTGCCTTGCATAGATGTGACAATCGGGAATTTGGTAAAGTGCCTGCAGCTTGCCGTCGGGGAGGGCGCCGTCTGATCTGAGTGACGCATTTTCTTGAGTCGTTCTATTGGTAGAAGTTAATTAGCAACAGCATTTCTAGTCAACACAACCCAAGGCTCCGTATGCTTTGCTTTTCTTGTAAGACAAGTTCCATCAGTTATCACTTAAGGACATGGGTGACTGCAGACTCTAAAGCTGACATGAGTATGCAGGGTCTTTGTTCACTCAACGGCATGGCTCAGCCATTTCATGGAAGCCGGCAGTATGCTGTTTGGAGCATGATGGATAAATGATACCAGAGTCTCAAAGAATATCTTTGCTTTGGCTTGTTGGGTCCCTGGTATAAAGTAAATGGCATGCCCCTGAGTCTCTTGTCACTTCACACCAACTTGATGCTAAGCAATACCTAGTCTTGAATGATCTTGTAAGCATCAGCGCTATATCTTCATTGGCCATCCTAACTATCGAACGTTCATAGGCCCCAAGCCTCCTTTGGACACCACCATGTCTAAGTCTTCCGATAACACCCTGGACTCCAGAGCTGTGTTTACGCACAGTTATCGAGAAGGGCCCAAATGCATTGGGTGGGCCAAATCACAGGGCCGTCAATGCAATAGGACTATTGGTATGGCCAGGGTAAGGGAGCATGAGAGCCTGATGAAGAGGCTAAACAGTGTGCCCCTGGAGCAGCGGGCAGACCATCCACGCCTAGAAGAGGCTGTGAAACTCCTTCTGTGCCATCAACATAAGCACACTGATTTCGATAAGGAGCTGGAGGATGCTTCACAGAAGTTTCGAGATGCAGCGGAGGCGGCGAAGGAGGCGAAAGCGGCCCGAGTCAAGGTATGTGACTGTCCTGTTCACGTTATCGTGCTTGACTCTTGACATGAATCAGCTGGAGAAGCCCATTCCTCAGAAACTGCCCGGCATACTTCGGAAGCCAACCGTCCAATTCGTCACTCCTCTTCCGCTTCCTGTGGCTCGTCGAGGAGCCGAGTTGGCCGGGGGATCTGCAGCGAACTCAGAGGGACCTAGACGCCGGCTTCAAGCCAGCGACATCCCTTCTGAGCCTGAGTCCGAGTCCGAGTCCGAATCCGAGTCTGAGTCTGAGTCTAGCTCAGAATCGGATAGCGATGATGTCAAAGTTGTTGAGATCCATCCCCTGGAGGCCTGGGAGCGCTACAACTCCAAGTGGAAGACGATAGACAAATCTGGGCTGGAGGAGGCACTTGTAAGCAACGGACTATACCCCTGGTTCTATAGCATGACTAACGATACCTTCACCATAGCCTGTAGTATGGCAAGTGCCGTGGCCAGTGACTTCAGGCAAGCACTGGCATGTTCACAAAGAAGAGGTCGTCAGATTCTTCAATAATATTGCAGATGAGCATGACAAGGCCAGTTGCAGGGCCATATTCTTGCATGAACGCATGCGCTGGAGTTCTAGAAATGTCAAGGACACGTTTGGCCGAATGTTTTATCAAGGAACATGGAAGAAGTTAATAAGAATGATTTCTTCGGTTGCTAAGGAGTTCGAGGAGCAGTACTCGGAGTAGTTTGATAATGGCTTGATAGGTACTCTGTGGCAGTGGGGGTAGCATTGATGGGTTATGGGGGGTTCTGTTTATGTTTCTATTCTTTTCCATGGACGGGTATTACACAAAAATACAATTGCGTGCTAATTAGGGCGGGTGGCCCAGGTCTTCTCAGTGGGAGGATGCGTTTCCTCTCCCGCTGCTCAAGCGGGTTCCCGTCCCCTCGTCCTATTCCTACACCTACATCCGTGGCCTACCAACATGAGCAGTCTTTAAAACTTCTCAAATGTGCCATAATTTCCTAACCTTTTTATATTACATTTCTTGTCATTCTTTGCATACCTGATATCCTAGTTACTTGACCATACTCTCAAGATGTCGGGCCAGAACAGCACTTCTGAGAGTGATCCAACACTCGACGATACACTCGCGCAGGATGAAATGAAGATAACTGCTACTGCAGAAGGAAAGCAAGAAGAGATAAAGGGAAAAGGAGACGAAATGCCCACGCTCGACGATCTTGCAGCAAGATGCACCATGTTTACTGGGCTCACAGCTATGACCCCTTGCTTGACGGCTCAAGAGTCATTCTGCGAGCTACTCCGCTGGTGGTGAGTCACAATGATACTTAAGCCTAACCATGTCACTGAGGCTAATATATGACATCTTTTAGGAAAGACAAAATCATGGAGTCATCTGGCCTGCAGCTGACCAACTTTAACGTCACCATGAAAAAGCGTGGACACCGCTCCAATGTAAACATCCCCGCGGAGGTCGCTTTCACCGCGCAAGATGAATCTGGAAAGCCTCTTGGCTATGTCCACTTCATGAACAGCAGAGATGGCAAGGGCGGCATCGTTGCAGTCGCTGTACGAGACGTGGTTCCTATGCAGCCCCAGATGGTAGTCCCTGACTTCAAGCGACCCAAGGAAGCTCAAGATGTTCGATTCACCCACCGTTCAGAACTCGGCTTGGGAAGATCCGTCCTCAGTTTCTTAGGAGCCGGTACAAACCATGGTGTTATCTGCAGAACGGGGAGTTACAAATGGAAGTTCAACTTTGGCCCAGAAGGCCAGCTCATGGCCTTCATGACAGCCGTAGACAAAGACAAAGCCGCCAAGGAGATTCGACTATCGACAGTCCCACACGGCAGTCAATATGTCCCTTTTCAGCCTCATCCGGAGAGCGATACTGTTTTCATCATCGGAGCTGATAGGCAGTCACCGGGGAGATGCGGGCGAGGGAAGTACATATACCGTTCCAAGGTCACCCCCAGAGAGTTCAACATCTGGTGCGAAGTCGCCTTATTTCTACAGGACATCAAGAACGACGATATCATCAAGACCGATATGGGCGACCTAATCCTCGATTCCAAATATCGTGGCAAAATCTACCTCAAAGGCTTTCTCCTGAGTGACACGACCCGCAGGGGCTATGCCAGCTTGTCGAAGAAGCCGCTCAGATTCGGGTACAACATCCTCCACGGAACTCCAGATGAGGGTATGAAGCACATGAGTTCGCTTGAGGAAGAGTGTCGAGCTATCATGTCCATCTAGGATCTGGCTTTGAAGCAGAGACCGAATCTTGTAGGACACCTCAGCAACATGCTCGACGACTGGTACGGGGGAGATGTTGAGCTGGCCACGAAGTTCATCAAGAAGGACACCATCTTTCTTCTCGGAGATCATCTGTTTCTTGATCGCTCAAAGTGGTACTATCCTACTGGCTCAAGACCGGTATGTCATGGAATGCGAAGGCTTTCGACTTGGTATGTGCTTGCTAACAATCTTTGAATAGGACCCCGAATGCTTGAAGACTCTCTCGAACTTTGGTCGACAGGCAGTAGAACTGCGAGACTCGTACTATTCCATGCTGACGCCCTACGAAACAGTCAATCGAAAGTTATACGAGCACATTCCTCGAGTACTCAACGCAGAGCCGGTTTCTATACCAGACACACTATTTGCCGCAGTCGTTGACAAAGCTCTTCGGTCCTGTCTGTCTGCATGCAAGCATACAGAAACTCTCCGCGTCATGTTTTTCGACGCACGACATGTTCCTCATTGGACTGTTTTAGTTGATGGGAATGTCGTCAGAGTACCCAACATGTGGCTCGATCAGGAAAATTTGGGGCTGATTCACGACATTCTGGGTGGTGATGAGTTACCCGAGGATTTGATGTCCTCAGTTACGAGCGCCGTGTTTCATCTCGTTCTCAAGCAGGTCCCCATTGACAAGGAATCCTTTGACCGACACAAGGCTGTTGTGATGCAGAGGTTCCTGGGCTATGCCAGGGAGGAGCTGAACTCCAAGATGCTCAATCTAAGCTTTGAGCCTGGTTCAGGGGCTAATTTAGCAAATGTCTCTTGGGAGACTACATTTTCTTCCAAGAATGTCTGGAACTATCATGTCCAGTTGCATCAGACAGAAACATGTCGACATCACCAGAACGCTGTTCTCGTTCGAGATAGTTAGTCAAATTCCTTCCCTTCACTGGCAAAACAAAAACTAACAGATCTATAGTCATGCCCACAACCCTGACCTGCATCAACGACACATGCCACATCCAGAGAGTATTCCGCACCCAGGATTTCCGACAATACTGCATCAAGGATTGCCTTTTGGGGAAAGAGTACTTTGGCATCGTCTACAATCCCGATGAATTCCTTTCCATCCCCCTCGTCACAAGTACTTTCACGGTACCAATGGACGTGAGCACCGCCGATGACTATGATGTTGAGATGGTACTGGAGGACATCGAAGATCTACAAAACCGACTATCTTCTTGAACACCACCAGTTGCCCACTTCTATCTACACTAGAGATTTCTTCGTTACCGCGGATACACAAGACCTTCGGGTTTATATATACTCCAGGCTAGAGAAGCAAAACAATTGGGACGTAGAACGAAAAAGAAGAAAGAAGAAGAAAAGAGTTAGGTAAGTTCAGTGTTACTCAGGAGGGGGGTGTCAACTAATTCTTTCTAGTACATTGGCTTAGGGTTGTGGCTCCTCTTGCTCTCTGGGGCGAGGTTATTTGGACCTCAGACATGGACAGGCGTGGGCAGAGCTTTGATGAGACTAGGGAGGTTAGGTGATGGCCACGGCACAGACAAAGGGGGGGTATTTCTAGAAGATCTTCGTTGGATCTTGGCAAGAAAGATCAAGGTGGGAGGTTCATTTGTTCTCACATGCGCCCGGAGCATCTTCCAAATGTCCATTAATAGAACATAGAGGCGCCAAGCCTCAATGCCTTTCCTGCCTTTCGATTTATAGTACGAGTTGTCAAACCAAGATTTTCGGCTGAACCTAATCGTCATTAAGTCTAAGCGTATACTTTAAGCCATTGTCGTATTCAGCAGTGATCGCCATGAATAGTCACAGTCAGGTGTCACAAGGAAGCATTAGAGAAGGCATAGATAGATACTCCAACGACACGTCTCCAGATTAACTACATATCCTATCCTAACTGAAACTATCTCGTACCCTCCCATATACCATCATATAAGCCAAGAAATTAATATATACATTAGAAGTGAAGATAAGAAACAACAAACCACCCTCTTCCGCGACATTAAATACCCCAAAAATAATCATCCTCCCAATTCTACCTCGCCATGTCCTGCAAAGGAGTGTATGTATGCGATTCCAACGGCTCGCCATGAATTAAATAGTCTGTGCTCTGCTGCCAGGGACAACCAATTTTTACGACAAGTAAAGGGGTAGAAAAGAATAAAACAAGAACCAATCCGGCGGCGCTATTGGGCTTCGAGTTAAATGACTCATGCTTTTTAGATGAGAGCGACGGCACCGAGGATACCAGCCATAAAGGCAAAGACGGGAGCCTTGTTGGCGGCGGCAGCGCCAGTAGCAACGGGTTCAGGGGCAATGGTGGGAGTGGCAGGGACGGTAACCTCAGGCTGGGTGACGACCTCGGTCTCGGGAGCCTGGACAGTGGTGGGCTGGGGAGCGACAGTCTCGTAGATGGTACCGCCACCGACGGTGTGGTAAACCTTGGAGTACTGAGTGACGACCTCGCCCTTGCCGATGGTCTTGACGATGGTCTCGACGGCGGGCACAGTGGTGGCAACCTTTTCGACGATGACGGAAGTGGAAGTGTAAACGTTGGTGATAACCTCACCTTCAACGGTCTTGGTGATGGTGACGGGATAAACCTCGTACTTGGTGTGGTAGACAACATCTGTCTCGTGCTTGGTAACATCGGGCTGCTTGACCTGGTCGTAGACGGTGGAGTGGACCTTCTCAACAACATACTCGGTAGAGGTATAGACCTTGGTGATGACCTCGCCGGCAATAGTGTTGGTGACGGTGACAGGGTAGACATTGGTCTTGGTGACGTAGACAACATCGGTCTCGTACTTGGTCACATCAGGCTGCTTCACTTGCTCATACTCGGTTGTAGCAACCTTCTCCTCAATGACCTTGGTGGTGGTGTAAGTCTCGCAGACGACCTCACCAGCAATGGTCTTGGTGACAGTGACAGGGTAGACCTTTGTCTTATGAACGTATTCGACATCAGTAGCATACTTAGTAACATCGGGTTGCTTGACGTGCTCGTAGTCAGTGGACTTGACGACCTCCTCGATGATGCTGGTGGTTGTGTATGTCTGAGTGACTACCTCACCGGCGATGGTCTTGGTGACTGTCACAGGGCAGACGGTAGTTCGTGTCTTGTAAACAACATCGGTCTCATGCTTGGTCACATCGGGCTGCTTGACGTGCTCATAGTCGGTAGACTTGACAATGTCGTAGATGATGCTAGTGGTCGTGTAGACCTCGGTAATAACCTCTCCGGCAACGGTCTTGGTCTGGGTCACAGGGCACACTGTTGTTCTGGTAACGTAGTCAACATCAGTGTAGTGCTTGGTGACATCAGGCTCCTTGACTGTTACATCGACAGTCTTGGTCTCAGCAACAACGAGTGTTGAGGTTGTGAGCTTAGTCTCGCAGTAGGTGCTGTATATTGTTAGCATGCCGTAGTCTCTTGGTAGGCTCTGAAAAACTCACGTTCCCTCCTTGTAATGAGTATAGGTGACAGGGCAGACGGTTGTAGTGGTGTAGGTCACAGCGACCTCCTTAACCTCATGCTCGTAGTGGCCCTTCTTTTCGTATCCTTCGTCTTGTCCGTACTCGTTCTCTCCAGTCTCGTAGTCTTTTCCGCTCTCAGAGTCTGGGCTCTCGTACTCGTCTCCTCCCCGCCGGATGTTGTTAGCCAGGGCCGAGGTGGCCAAGACCAGAAGAGCAGCACCGAACTTCATGATGAAGAAGGTTGAGAGGATTTGTGATTTCAACGAAGGTGTTATAAATCGAGTGCAAGCTATGAGCAAGCGATGGTGATTTGGTTGAGCGAAGGTAGAAGTAACCTGAACGAGGTGGCTACTTGTGTATACACAAATCCAATCAAGGCTGATCGAGAAGTGAGAGAGGCTGAGATGGATGGAAGAGATGGAAGGAAAACCTGAGAAGGTTGCAGACTTATATCTGTAACTTGTCGAACCAGAACCTACCTCAGATGAGAGAGGTTGGCCGAGTTGGCCTTGACAACCTCCAAACTTTCCAGGTCAAGTCACCCAAGAGACTTCACTTCTCAAACTCCACCCTTGGTTGCATTAGTCTGACTTTACCTGCGAGGGGACGATAATCCTCATGAGGGAGGGGTGCGAATATTGGCAAGATGTGATACGGGCATCGTGAGTCCAACCATCGTCGGAGGGGTCAGAGGATGTGGCTGGAGCTCACTGGAGCAACCGTGATGCAGGAGGGATGCAGTCAAGAGGGCTAGCTGGCTAGCAATCGGCTGGGAAGGGCAATGGGTTTCCTACAGCGGGAGCCTGGGTCGACGGTGAACCAAGACGTGATGTCAATATCATGCACGGAGGTCAGCGATACTGTGTTGGTTAATGGCCAAGACAATTGGGTGCTCCTTTGCGTAAGGTTTCGAAAGCTCCCCCTAGCTAGGCAGATCCGCAACAACAGGGCCGAAATGTCGGCCTCCCTCCAAGCTCAACAAAAGATCCTGCCCTTCTCAGTGGATGAGGCTACCAGGTTGTCAGGTTGTGTAAGACCAGGCCGTACTGACCCGCTTGATTTGACCATTCACTTAATCAATTGATCACTGGATCAGCCTGCATTCAGTCTGGGGAACCTAGTAAGACGGGAGACGGCATGAGCAGCTAGAATGAGACCTGAACACGAGGGAACCTGCGATATCTCTGTGCAAAAGAAAGCAAATGGTGGGAATGGGGACTGCATCTCAACGGAACTAAGCAGCACTGTGGCCTATAGCGGCGGGAAGGACAGGCTGGGTCAGAGGAGAGAAACTCGTGTAAACAAAAGAGGCGGAAACAATGCAACTCGGGCTGGATGACAGCATCAGCCAGCGTCGACGATGCAGGTTGAGTCAAACTTATTCTGCCAATATGCACCTAGCAAAGTATACAGTAACGGAAGCTGCACTATATCAAATCACGGTATGAGCGGTTTGCCGTCGATGCAAACTGCAGGACCGGTCACTCCGTTGAAGTTTGGTGCTGTACGCAAAGAATCGGCATCTTGGATGTTTAGTGCCCAGCAGCAGCCAACAAACTCTGGACCTCTTGGAGCTAGACAGTCCAGGAACCCAGCATCGCTACGTGGACGGGAGACTTGGCGCCATGTCAGTCATGACACAACAAAGACGCAGAAACCTGCTTGTCGTGATAGCAAAAGAGCATGAGTAAGGTGGTTGTGGTTAGCATTGTAACCATAGAGATAACTGTAAAGTTAAGGTAGGGTGAGCAGAGGCAGCATGTAAGGTCAGCAAGCCTCGTGAGGAGAGTTTTCGCTTAACAAGCAGAGACGCCTTGCTTGAGACGGCTAGTGAGGATCGTCCAGCCCATGTATGTATATGTCGCCAATCGACGATTTGCTCGTGATAGTGAAGCCAAAGAAGTGCCTTGGTTTCGGGGGAGTGGAGCATCTTTGTTGGAGCCTCCGGGGATTTGTTAGTGAGTATTCCCGTTGTAACTATGGCATTGTTCGATTGTGAATGCCCAGGCAGACTTGGCAGCCGGATCAATGGGCCGAGAAAAGAGGCGGTCGGGATAAAGAAATGGCTTGGTTTCCTGTGCCATCCTTTCCGACATGGGAATTGTCGAGCGGAGTGGCGAGAGAACCTTAAGCACACCGGCCATCATAACCGCGCTGATATAAGCCACATGTGATTGCTCTGGCACATGGCTGTTGTGTTAATCGAAGCTCCCGGAGGTCGGGAGGTAGATTCGATAAACAAGTCCATGGCTGGAGATTGATTGAAAGGCTAGCTAGAAGCTCGCGATACACCACTTGAAGAAAAGAGAACTGGCGGGGGGGCTTTGAAACTGGTCTTCGCGATGGCCGGGTTCTACGGACAGCCATGTGGTTCAGAGGTCGGACAGCGAGGACATCGAATGCGGGCGCCTTTTGCAAGCGAAGCACAGCATTTTCGTCGATTACTGGCCATTACGAGATAGAACGGCGGGTCGGAACCAATGGACATGTCAGGTCTGACAGAGAACGGAGGATTAGCCAAGGACAAGCACGAGCAGCCAGTTTGATAGCACAGCATGAAAGAATGCACTCAAGAACTGCAGCCACCACGCCTTGTGCTTGTGAAAGCCTGTTTCGTTCTCTTACCTGGCCTGGTGCCCACTGCCAGACCAGATGCATGAGGCAGGGAGTGAGAAGAGCTGCTGGCCATTGAATCGGTGGTTTCTTCCCTGGATGAATCGCTTAATCCAGGTCAACAACAAGGGAAGGGAGGTCAATGTCGCATCATAACATGGCCCCTAGCGCATCGGTCCCGTGTCATTAGCGCGCACCATAATGAGACGAAACAACCAATGCTGAGCTAGATGCCGCCATAGTTGTCTCGGCGTGCTGTAGTGGTGTGAAGGCATAGGGCGTTGAATACGAGAGAGTGCTTCCCTGAGAGGGATTGAGTTTTTTGAGTAACAAGAGGAAACGGTTGTGGTTGTGGTAGCCTGAGGAACCGAACACCACCTCACTCACTGCCTGTTGCCAGTATAAGTGCCCGGTAAATGATTTCATCACTCAACCTCGCTACATTATATCTCAAGACATTGAATTTAAAATCTCAAGTAACAAAAAGTATCAACTGTAACCCAGTAAGGTAAGGGGAAAGGGAGTTACAGGCAGAGAGAGAGAGAGAGAGAGAGAGAGAGAGAGAGAGAGAGACCTACTCTCGGCATTTCGCAGCTCTCAAGCCGTACGTGCATGACGCCAAATCAGCCATGATCCAACACTGACGAACCAGCCACCGCTATTCAACTCAGTTATCTGCAGTAAGAAAATATCGAACTGATGCTCTGTCTATGTATGTCTTTGCGCACTCGAATTACACGACGCTAGTGACCAGAGGGTGAACCTATCTCTCCTCTGAGAATGGTTGCCACGAGGATGAGGCCTTCATGACATCAGATATGAAGCGTATCTTAAAGATCAAAGCTCTTGTAACCTAAGCTTGGACGCTTCAGCGAAATCAATCCTAATACGAAACGAACTCATCGAAATTATAGCAGGTTGCACGGCAATCAGGGTGTAGTGTAGCAGAAGGACTCACTCACTAAAGAGCTGTACCTAGATTGGCGCTCTTCGTATCCTGTCCAGGTGGTGTGGTCACTGCTGTAGCCTATTCTGCTATATCAGCCACATCTTGTAACCTCGCGAGTTGCCAATACAACCTCAATACTGCTACGGCAGCTCCTCGAAATCAAACAAAGTCGATCCCGCTCTGTCCGGGTTAAGATCAGCGGGGAAAGGTCTCAGGCCAAGGATAGCTGAGCATGGCCAAGTACGTTACTGACAAGTTTGCTGTGACTTTTTCCAATTCTTGGACCTTTACTCAACGCTTCGTGTCCGCTTGTATCTCCAATATGCACGTGTCACTCTGTTGATTAGTAGATAGAGCTACTGCACTAAGAGCTCAAGTTGTTGTGCTCCTTGGACTCATCATTGGCTGGTCTCACATGCCATGCTTTCTTTTCCCCTCCCTCTATGCAACTAGTAAATCAGGCACAGCTGAGTTGTGTGTACCTTACAGCAGGACGAGAGCACAGACGGAACAGCTCAGGCGTTTTGTGCTGCGCTGTGATAGCTGATCATGTCTCGTCACTTGCAGTACGCAGAGACAAGAGGGACATTATGAGGCCCTGAATTGGATAGAGAGAGCATCCCTTTAGCACTGTATTACTCAAAAACAATAGAGTTACCGCCCTAAGACAAGACCCAGTCGTATCATGACTTGTCATGCAAGGTCATGCACGCTCCACCAATGGTCAACCTCGTCACTTTTCTGATTGTATCCATCCCTCCACAGCGACCCCAGACCCATAGTCATATTGAAACGAAACGAAGCGATTTGATGAATTATATCTTTTAGAGTTATAGTACCAGCATAAGGCTTCAAGCTTATTTCCCTCCAGTCTCAAACGTCATGACTTTTTTACTTTTTCCTGTCCCTTGTTAGCCTCCCTCTTTCGATGTCTTTCTCCGCCCTTGTATTAAGCAGTTGTCTAGGAAATGTCACCAGTGTTTGCCAACTTACGAAACATTGCGGGCAAAACTTCACTGACTCTCTCTTCCATTGAATTACTTGTCTCTCGTCAGGCCAAGCACTTCTTACTTCTCTGCTTCTCTCGGTAGTTTCCGTTCCGAGAAATGGTTGCGTTTTGGACCCCAACGTAAAAGCAAACCTCGTGTTGGTGTTGGCAAGGACTCAACTCACAAATGGCAGCAGACTTACACATAGCAAGGATATGAACTAGCTGCACGTGGAAAGACTTGTTACTGCATAACCACATGGCCATAAGAAAATAGTTGATTTACATGGGTAGTTTAAACCTGGACAATGCATGATCACGATTGACTATGGTCGAACAGCCTGTATCCTGTTTACAATATGCATGCCTGCCTTACCACCTACTGAATACCGTCAGAAATCTCGTGATGCATGCATATCCAAGGCTTAGCAAAGCCCTATAGCCTGGGCGTTGTCATAAGTCTGACTCACTGACTAAGAAGTCGTACATAGAACTCTGGGTTGAAAGATGGATCGGATGTTACCCTATTGGATCTGTTACACATCTGTGCATCTTGTTTCTTCCTCCCTGTTGAGTTTCCAGCATATCAAAGAACATCCTTGGTTTCTCAAGCTTTCATTGCCGGTTTAACCTACCCATGTCGTCCACAGCAATCACACTGTCCCGAACTCTATGTCCGTAGATTCTGGCCATATCCCACGTTTCTCAACCGTACCTCTCTAGGGTAACCATCCTCCATCTCATATGAGATATACCTTGCCGTGTCACTCTATGTGTGTAATTCTCATGACCATAATTTTGCTATCAGTGTGCTGTCTTGTAGTCATAAGCCACCACCATGCCATACCATGAGATAAATGCAATCTATGGCGCGCATGACCACCTCCAGAGCCACACAGACAGGCCCCTCAACAGCCTTGGTCCCTTCGGGCAGGTTGGGGGAGTATGGGAGAATCATGGCAACGGTTAGGATTGTGCCAAATGGGTTGAGAAGGCCCTCTCCAACAGGGAAAAGGCTGAAGTTAGCACTGGGCAGGAGGCCAATGCTGCCGGGCATAATACTATGCCTCATTGATGATATCACCAAACAGGTCGCTCGTCACAATAACACCGTCAAGACAGGTACAAGTAGGATTTCTCACCATGGTTATAGAAGCGCTCAATCAACTGGAGTTCGACCTTAAGATTAGAAATTCCTTCTTAAAGTGTCTCCGTCATGACCTTTCGCCAAAGTAAATACCGCCAGAGTGTTCAGAACACTGACAAAGCCTGTGCCGCTACATACAGGGAGAGGCGTCGACCAGAGAGTTCAACGTGAGGAACTAAGGTCGTAGGCCGCCGTATGTGCCCATCCATCCTCTTGCGAAGCTTCAGAAGGCCCTTCTGGGGCCGGACAGCGCCGGTCCCCAATTCGGAACCGCCGAGGAGGACGGCATAAGCACGAATTAGAGGCAAAAGAAGACAAAGAAAAGAATCGATTGTTGTAGCCTGTTTGCTGAACCTCTGTTGCTGCCCCGCATCACCAACATTCTTCCCCGCCATTCCGAGATCGGGGCCATAAGCTCCGTTGGCCGGCTTTTGATTGAGTGGTCCACTCGGGCCTTACGGCAGAGCTAACGGAAGTGGGCATTTCCGGCATTGGCCAACGAGAGGAGACGTCAAGATCATTTTGGGTAGTAATTGGAAACTCTGGAGTTCTCCATGCTTCGAAGACTCGATCGTAGCTCAGGATTTCTGACTATTCCATTCCTGTTGTGACCATCACGCGTGGACTATGTTTGCCGTGTTGGCCCCTATATGACCTTGATGGCATGTGCTCACTTAGTTCGGTCGTCTTCTAAGCAACTGCGGATTACTTGAACCCTGAATGTAATCTTTTTTGTCTGAAATGCCAATATTTATGTGCGTACTCGATCAAATGTATTCGTTATCCAGTACTCCTGACATCCAGTCTACTCCTTCAAGAAATGCTCATACAACCTGTTGCCTTATCGAAACGCCCTAAATGATTTGCTCGCCAATGGAGACGCTACGGGTACACCTCCCAGCAAGTTTCCTCGTCCCGAATCTCGAATCCGGCCTCCTCGCATGTTCGGTGTGTTAGCACAGAATGAGCAGACATACACTCTTGGTCGAGTCCTGAGGTCGAGATTGATACACTTTCCGTGGAGCCACATTTCACAGGACTCGCTGTATTGAGTGTCAGCTCCGTTCATGTGAACTCTCCCACAGCCATTTGCTTTGGTGATCAAAAGGCTGGCAAACTTACCACTGGATCATGGAACCGTCTCCCTCGTCAGCCCCCTTTCGGTTACAGAGACATCTTACGTGTCTCTCTGTTATAAGGCTTGACTCGGTAAGGGTCGACGGCGAGTTGCTGTCACCTCGAAAAGGACCAAAGTGTCCACCCTGGAACGAACGGTGTTGTCCGCCTTGTCCCATTGGATTCGATCGCTTTCTTCGATCCTCCATAACTTTACGAAGCTCACTAGCAGCATCCCCAATCTTGTCCTTGCGCTCATACATCATCATCTCGTTCTCACTGTCCGCGTCGTGTTGCGATCCCCCAATAGTATCGTGTATGCTACTCGTGCTCCTGTCACTAACACTACGTCGCGAAGAGTGAAAGATGGACCCAACTGGTCTCAGGGGATCAGGCAAAGCAAAGGACGCATTGAACGAGTTGTTCCTGCTAGGAATAATGATAGGCTCGTCGTCCGAGGAGGATTCGTCATCGTCCGAAGGGCCCAGGTCTCGTGGTGTTCGACTCCTATCACGAGTGACTCCCGGATGATTGGCACTGGGCTCCCAGTCCCACTCATTAGGTACGATCGTTGTCTCTGCACGAGCCCTGCCTCTCGAGTCGATGGTGAATTTCACAGCTGTTCGAGTGGATTGGTGTTGCAGTGCTGGTCCCTCAGGGATGGAGGCCAAGCCTGAAAGGCGGTGCTGGCTCTTCATTGGAGACAACCTTCCGGTTGGTTTGGTTATAGGCCGATTTGGGGGTGCACTGTCGCTATTGGAGCCATTGCTGGCCTGTGAGACTGGCCGAGCCGGTGCAAGTTTGGGTAGTACAGGTCGGTTCTGTGGTTGGGCTCTCTTGCCACGGTTCTCGCTGAAACTCCTACCCATTCCAGGCCGAGGGTTTGCTTTGACAGGTGATGGCGCAAGTGCACGATCCGGTGCCTTTGTAGCCCTCAGGTCTTTCATGCTCGTTGATTGGCGGATGTTTTCACCCAAAGGCGTTCTTGATCTCGATTGGAAAATCGTGGCTTCAGCGGAACCAGCCTGTGTCACTGGGATGAGAGCAGGGTTATCCAAAACAGAAGTGTGTGGAGGCTCAAACAACAATCCAGGATTTACTCCATTCATGGACTGTCCAAGTCCAAAAGGGTCATCTAGAGGAGCGGAAAGGGCAGCAGACATGGCAGCACTTGCTGTAGTAACACCTGCCGAGCCCATAGGCTTTGGTGCAAGAGGACGGTCACGTTGCATGGTTTGCATAGGGTCTGAATCTGCGGAAGCGAATGGTGCATTAGGGTCTTGAAAGAGTGGTACCTCGCTATTCCAGTCGAAGGAACCTGTGTGGCGGTGATGGCCATGCTGAACAGGTGTCGTCTGAAAGACATTGGAAGGCGATGCACTGAAGTCAAAGTCCATACCCATTGAAGGATCCCAGAAAGTGTTAGGTGTGGCAGCAGGTGCTGTCATGGGATATGCAAACATGTCACCAGAGGAAGCCATCAAGGCAGCAATATCATGTTGCTGTTGCTGTTGAGAGTTGCCAGTGAAGTCGGGCTGGCCGAAATACTGATCATTTTGCATAGTGAGCTTGTCGGCGAGCTTCCGCGCTCCCCTACGTCCAGTGGGTGGGGGTGTCGCTGTCTGCGAAGGCTCTGCACCCTGGACTCCGGCTTTCCTAGCCTTCTTGGAGGATTGAGGGTGTTTGGCCGGATCAGGACTCGGTAGGGGTGTTGTATCGGTTATATATTCTTGAGGTACGGTTACTGAATTCGGGGATGAGGCCAAGCGACGTGATGGCTCGACCGGCGGCAGTGATAAATTTTGGTCCGAAAGGTGATTCACATGAGTTGCAATTTCAGCAGCAAAAGTGTCGTTGGACAATAGCCTCTTGTGCTTGCTGGAAGGTGTGGCAGCACGAAAGTCAATGAAAGAATTTTGAGATCCACGAAGATTTCCAGGAGTCGAGTTGAATACGGAATATTCTTCAGCAAAATGCGGAGTCCAGCCCCCGGCGTGGGTGACTGAACCTTGCCCGGGTTTGGGGGTTTCGAAAACGGGACTGGGAAAGGAGTCGGAGACAGGTGTTTCTGCAGAAGTTGGAGGGCGGTAGTTCGAATTGGCAAAACTGTACAACCCCGGATTGGTCAGTGAATTTGATACGGATGCCATGTTGATGATAGATCGGTTGGTGATGGGGGAAGAGTTGGGCAATGCTGTGAATTGAGCTTGCCTTGAAGCCAGGTGATCCCCGTTCATAGCAAATCTAATTGCTTATCATAAATGCCAACTCAGTTGTAGCCCGAGGGGATGCTTCGAGTTCGAGGTTGATGATGTGCACGGTCGGTCACGTTGCCGTAGTAGAGCACTAGCAAGAGCTGAAGTTTATGCAAAAAGCTGGAAATCGTACTCGAGAAAAGTTTGAAACAAGAAAACAAGGTCAAAAGATTGCAGTTCGTTGATCGGGATCGTAGTGTCAGGTAGTGTCGAGCTCGGCGTGGGCAGGCTAGGACGGGTTGAGAAAGATAGAGAGAGAAAGTCTATTTAGATGTTGCAGGTCGGTCGGTGCTCGTGGGGCATTATACAAGGTCGTCAACGATCATGGAAGGACGGAAGAAAAGCATTAAGGTCTAAGACTGTTTTGCTCGGACAAGCATGATTGTAAGCCACTGATGATAAAAAGAGCAAATGTGGTGTAAAGGGAGGAATGAAGTCGGAATGGAATACGGGATGGATAGGTAAGCCCCGATAAAAAAGAGGAGGGGCAGGGAAGAAGGACCAGGTTAAAGAAAGGGAGACGACATTTAAAGCAGGGAGAGAAATAAAAACCCCCGCCGAATGACGCCAGAGCAAACGAATAAATAGAAAGAAAGATGGAGTGTTTGAGCCTAGAGATTGAGACTGGGCTTGTGTCTTGTCTCGTTGTCAATGGAGATAGAGGATGGGTAGATGGATGTTGTTGAGTGGGATGATGGGAGCTGCATGTTGATGGGGGATACCGAGGCCAGAGCTGAACAGAGTAGAACTAAAAGCAGAGAAGACTATCAGATTAACCCGTACCTTGGCTTCCATTAAACAGAGTTATTTCATCGGTTCGCAGGTTCGTCTCGTCTCGCCTCGTCTTGTGTCGTTCCGTCTCGAGTCTTCTCCTGCTCAACTCTCGTATGTGATGATGTCGTGATCTCGCGGGTGCCGACGTCGAGGATACCCTCTTCAGTTTAGGCAGAAGAAGGTTGAAGCGGTCCGTTCGTTTGCTCGCTTCGAGTCGGTAAATTCTCGATGGGAATGGATTGGATGGATTGGATAGGATAAGACTGCACGGGACGGGTGCAGTGGATACAGTACGTGCCCGACCTTCCTATTTACAAACTACCTTACCTTGCCTACCTACACCTGAGCTGAACTCGACTGTTGAGCTGAGCTGTTTGCAAACGGGAACTAAGGTAGGTACTGTATAGGTAATATCTCGTGGTGCAGAAAGAGAGAAAATACAAACGGCAGGGAGAGACAGCAATTAGATAGGGCTGAGCAAATAAATAAAAGCTATGAACATTTATTAAAATGAATCTACAACTTCGAGATCTCAGGCTTGGTGGCGCATCAGCGCCAATTCCTCCTCAACTTAGCCGTTGTTGGGCAACCGCCGGTAACGCTCTTCAGGGGGCTTCAGTGCGCTACGGACCTCTGCTAGCCAACCGCTGGAACAGTCCTAGACTAGAAGAGGCACTGCCCGAAGCCAACGGCTCAGCTCGTGAGCTGAGAAGATAACAAGAACACTGACTATTTAGGTATTCAACGCGATAGCCGTTGATCCTGTCTGTCCTTGAGAGTTGCTGTTCTCTAAAGTAAACTGTGGCTGGTTACTCTTGATTTGTGATGAGCTCAGCAGCTGAAGGAGAGTTGTAATAAAACTACCTACCTATCTCATCATGGTTGCACGCTATGACTCCCGTCATAGATATTTAGTCTAGCTACCTGAAATAGGCGATACATCCCGACATGCTTTGATAGTATATGAATCCGCGGAACGCCGTATTGACTGATCATGATGATGGTTATTATGATGAGGACAAGTCTCCCCCTCAAACATGGATGGTTGCATGTATGTAAAAGGCAACTGACTGACTGCACTTCTCCAACCACGGATACAAATACCCTGTAACTGCATCTCTCACCGACTGCGGACAGCCAACCAACAAGTTCCCGAAACCACAATCAGCTCACCACTTTGTCATCATCGGCTATTGCTAACTGTCAGCCAAAGAAAACTGATTCAGCCGCATGTCTTGAAAGGGGCAGTAATCAACTGGGCAAGCCTGTCTTGAGACGTGAGCATCAGGCCCAGACGTTGCTTGAGAAACAGGTGGTGTATCACGTCACATACTAAGACTCGTCAGTAATTAAGAGGACCATCTTGGTATATTTGGGGCCTGGTGGCTTTGCACGCGTCATCATTGTCTGGTTGTCGGGGCTCTTTCATACTAACTTAGTACCTAGTCGGGGAACCGGCGACCTTATAGGTTGTCAATATTATCTTTTTTAAGCCTCATGTCCATGGTACTCAAGTTATTCCTCCAATTACTTTATATGTATAGAGTATGGCCATATGATGCAATGTTGTCTGCCCAGTTTCTCCTGTTTTGTCAAACACGAACACCCACACTGAGGTGGCTCAATATCCATTGGGGATAGTATGGACATACCAATGTCCGTCTGGTCTACCTTCAACTTCACGTGTTCCAGCTAATGATGATAGTGAGACATCGACTTGACAATTCTGGTGGTTACTCCTTAGTGCCAACAAACACTAAGAGCCATTATATCAGCAACTTTCTTTGTTAACAAGATCCAAACGGGACGGATCGAACGGTAAAGACTGTGAATGGTGACAAACTCAATACGAGTTAACCACTAACGGACACTCCTATAACGGGCGCGGAAGTATTGGCTCAGCAATCACAATGAAACTCTGTGAAGGGTTTGAGAGTTTTATAGATGTTACTCATCACCTTCTCAGACACAGTCGCGATACATACTTATGCTACTTGATTCTACGACATCAATCGGCATATGTCTTTTATACAAGTTCTCTGAAGTTTGTTTATATGACTTTCACGTGCCTCTCACACAATTCCAGCCAGATGGTAAGGTGAAGAACCACAGCGGCTCATGATTGGCCGCCCACGATCGACAAGATGGTGTGTGTCTTCTGGAAATAGTCTATGCCTTTCTCGACCGGGGTTTTAAGTGCTTGCATCTCCATTCCACCAGACATTCCAACTTTATTCATAGGTAGGGAGGTAGTCATTCTGCTAGGTCTTGTCTTTCTCACGTGTTCTGATAAGTATGTGTTTTTTTAACTGCAAGCATCTATCTTCCTGTGCTTTTGCTTCGTATCACGAGGTAAGTCTCTTACACATATATTTGTCAGTTTCTCAATTCATCATAGTCTCTTTTGCAAGCGAGGTTATCGTGACTTGGACGGAGTCTGCCGTGAACATCTACCGAGAGCCAAATCTGTCCTCTTATCCGAACAAACGTGCACCGATGCCTGTAGTAGGTATAAAATATTGGATGTATAGTATACTATGTGGCCTTTGCACATCACATCACCCTGATGAACATGACCCCCGTATAACACAACCTAATCAACTGCCTTGCCTTGCCTCGCCTTAACGTTATACGACACTATGCCACTACTGTCTATCAACTCTATTCAACCCCCGGCCGGCTTAAACGTTTCCTCCATCCGGATGCCGCTCCCCGAACCGGCCCCATCCGGAGTCTCCTCCGCCAACGCATGAATATGGGAGATTAAGCATTTGTTTCGTCTGTACTCTGTCCACACCTTCACACCCCCCGCGATCGAGAGTCCTGTCCTGTCTCCTGTCAACACCCGTTTTGCCTCAATACAAAAACTCTGTTAAGTACAAGGATAAAATGCTTGTTGACTGCCGGGAATGGCCTTGCTCGTTGACGATGCGTTGTTCAATTCCCAGCCTCGCTTCGTCTGCCCCCGCGAAGTGAGAGATGGCTTGACAAAAGTTTAACTGCCAGTTCAGGGTTCAAAGGCAACTAGAGTTCGTTTCAGAAGCGAAAGAGTAGATTTATTGAGAGACCCACGCCTGTGTTGGGTTGCTTCGGCCAAGTTACGAAATCTACACCGAACTGTTCCGCCTGAGACTTGTACCAGTGAGTTAACGCTATCGTATTATGTTTCCATTACGAGTATCCGTACGCACAAACACTGCACTGGGTTCATGACCCCGGCTCTTCTCGGCTTCGGGTACCTGTATCAGAACCTGCCCTGCCAGGTCAAAGCCGTGACCGATCCTGATCCTGATGCTGTCACGTCAATAATAGCAGAAACAGCATGTGACGACATCTTCCGTTTCTCCAATGCATTATACTGTGCCTCTTCTCGCTTAACTTTAGTATAATATTACGGGAAATCTGTTAAGGAAAATAGGCCAATTCGCCTACGTTGCTTGTACGTGGTAGTTAGTTAGCACATACCAATTTCTGCAAAGTCCCCCTCGCAAGGCTCGCATATGAGTTCCTGAAACGGAATTTGGCTGCCTTGGCTAGAGTCGTTAGACCGTTGGCACGATCAACAAAAGATCTCCGCTTCCCGCTCGCAGACCTGTCAGCCTTGGTTATTCAAGATCTCGTCCAATTAACGATATAACGGAAAGCACCAAACATTCTCCCCAGGGTTGCAGTACTCCCCTGGGAGTGGCAGAACACTTGCCGATCTCCCCTGGCCAAAGAATCCCTGACCTTAATAGCCATCATTTATACTGCTACTCTCTCTTCCTCCAAGACGAATAACGCCCTATCAAGAACCGCCGAGCATCCTGCCAGCGGCCAGCCCCTCGTGGTGCCACTTTTCCTTCTGCAAAGCAACATTGCATAGTTGCAACGGGCTGACAAGCCAGTCCTTGTGCTGTAATTAATTCATGTCACATCGTGCTTTTCGCCCTCGAAACAAAACGGATCCGACGATCCCTTTTCATAAGGCGTTTCACGGAGACTTCCGTTTGTCGCTGTCAAGTACGGAGCAGAAGTCTCCGCCACCCATATGAGAGCCAAGGTGCAGATGCAGACAAAATCAATAACAGTGATATTGGGTGACCGTTGCGTAGCTATTTCTATCTATGTAAATCCATGCCTTCGACTTCGACTGGCCAGCAGCATCGTCCATCTTGCTCGTTTCATTCATCAGGCTCTTCCCTAGAGGAAGGCTCCTAATCCTAAACCGACCATTCTATCTAGTGCAGTAAAAGCAAAAACTCCTGGGTATCTCTCAAAGTGAGCAGATGTAGAAAAAGAAAGAAAAGGAAGATATAAAGTAAAGAAGAAGTAAAAAATGTTATGGTGAATCCTCCACTTTTTTCCCTGGTTCCCTTTCTGACATGTACTTTTTCCAAATTCCTACCAGTTTCAAGCTGGGATGGCCTCGTCCACGTGGTGATCCCTTCTCGAAACTGGTCGTTTCCTCCTCCTAACAGCATAAGCAGGCCCTCAGAGGCAAGACAAGGAACAGAAATTAAACAGAAAACTTTAAGCACAGGGATCAACAAACTTATCCCTGGCTTCAACTGGTATCAAACATCATCTCAAAGATCTTGTCGTAACGTAACGAGTGTGGTGCCATCCACGACAATACATGTGCTGTCGTGGTACGGCGGAAATCAAAAGGAAAAAGTCTAAACTGTAAAAAGCAGAGTCGTATCGAGTTAAATCATGTTCGGAAATGGCTCAGTCGTAAGGACGTTTCCAGACATCGGATCAATGGTATAGTGCTCCTGGGGAGCGAGAACAGAGGTGACCTGAGGGTGAGACGTGATCTGGGACATAGTAGAGGGTCTAGGCGTAGTGGCAAGCTCCATCGAGGAGACAGGCATCTGGGGCGTCATGGGTCGATGATGTTGAACTTCAGTCTTGGGCTTTGCCATGGTCGACATGGCCAGCGCCCTCGCGTTGCTGCTTTCGCGGCGACGCTTAGGTGTGTCTTTCACCTTGAGATGTGTATGACACTAAATATTGTTAGTCAAGGCCCCTATCTTGGTGGATTAGTCCGACTTACCTTGTACGCGTGTCTGAACCAGGTGGTTCCCTTCTTCTTGCTGCTGACAAGGGCAATCCACTGCTCGCAGCTACCACAGAGACCCTCCCAAACATCAGGGTTTCCATCCATGCGTCGCTTCTGTTGGGGTTCTTGGAATGAGCTTCCGGTGGCGGCGCTGATACCGTGAGAGAAAGACTTGTCGTACCAGAAGGCAGAGTTCTTCAGCACGAGCCATCGTCCAGGCTTGCAGATTCCACACCAACCCTCTCGCTTGTTGCCGTGACCTCGGACCCATCTAGGGGTGTAAAGGTCGCCCTCAAATCGCAACTCCTGCTCACGGGGGATCATATCGGGATCCTCGGGGTTCATATCCTCAGGAGGTGGAGGGATCTGCTCTTCTCGGAGAGCCGCGTACAGCTCAGGAGGGTCAGAAAGGTCGGTGTAGTGTCCGTTGAGGCAAGCGGCATCTCCGTTGCTCTGAAGCATTCTGAAAAGACCGTGAGACAGAAGTGGCTGAGGCGGGGCGAAATGGTTGACGTCGGTTTGCCAGGGCTGCTGCTGGGCCATCTGAGATGGAAGCTGAGTCGGAAGCAGCATGCTGTTTCTCTGGTAGACGGGAGTGCTGGGGACAACGAAAGGTGCTTGCTGCATGGCCTGGAGGTTGCCATAGTTGAGAGGCAGAGGAGTGGCACCAATGGCTGGAGAAGAGTGGCCGGAGAACATGTGCTGGTGGCTGTTGTAGACGTCCGGGCAAGCATGGTAAACGTACTGGGCAGGCTTGCGGCTCGCAGATGTGTTGTAAGTACCAGTAGACCATCGCTTCAGTCTTGGCCCCTCGACGCTGTAGGGAGCAGATCGAACATTGCTGGGTCGAGGAGACGGAGAAGCACCGCGGCCACGACTCTGAGTCCTGACAAGGTCGGTCCTCGACTGAGGAGTCATTCGCGGCGAGGCAACGGGCGAAAGCTGGGTGGAAGACATCATGGAAGTGCGGTTAGAAGGCGGTGGATAATCAGAGCTGAAGGAAGGCGCTTCAGAGAGCGCTGCCGAGAAATCATCGAGAGGCATGTCGGAGAAGGCTCCAGAAGTGGACATCGAAAAGGAAGAACCGGACATTCGACGTTGTTTTGAACCGTCATCAATGGCCATCAGATCTTCCTCGACATGTGTTCCCTGCTTCAGGTCAAGAACAGGGATGGCTTCATCGTTTGTGAAAGAGCTCATTCCCATGGTCATATCGTAGTCCATGCCGTGAAGATCAAATTGATCTTCGACTTGCTTTTCCATCCACGATGCTGCTTCCAGTTAGTTTGAGTGACACCATGAGGCTCGATTTCACTTACAGTTATCCATAGTGGTAGGAGGGTAGAAGTCTTGATGCATAGATCCTGGACGTGACATGGTCTCACTGGGGGTTTGCTGGAATGAAACTGAAGATGAGTCCCAAGATGGTACTGACGAGAAGTTCTCGGCACCGCAGAAAGAGAATCCCTGATAGATGGGCATAGGGCGAGGCTTGGACTGAGTAGCTGGTGTTGACCACATCTCGTCCGAGCCCAACACGGATTCGTTTTCGATAAATTCGTTTGAGTTCATGTTGATTATAGGCGTAGGCCTAGATAGGTATGCAAGCCAGCTGTATAAATACTATCACAGATAGAAAAGAAAAGTTGAGTGTCAACTTTGGTGTTGCTGCGTGAATAAAGTGTAAGTATTGTGTGCATATGGCTCAAAGGAAGGACAAGAAAGTATGAAGCATACAGGTAGGGTGGTGGTAGAAGCAGGAACCCAAGAGTCCCTACAGGAGCGAGCTGTTAAACAATTATGCAGAATCTATCTGGCAAGGGCCGGGTGGTGTCAGCATGAATTCTCGATGAGATGGTGGACGATCATGGTAAACTGGCAAGCCCAGGTCCACATCATATCTGGATCTTCGGGAGTGCCGCGGGACATCTCGAGCTTACCTGGTCAACTAAGAGAGCAATGGCCAAGTCGAATGTGGGAGTAATTTCCGGGCAGTCGATATGCGTTGTAAGGAATGGATGTGTTGTAAGGAACGATCACAGTCGATTTGGGGGATGTCAGGCGGTTAGGGTATAGTAATATGTACTATGGAGTAAACAGGATCCCTTGGACTGATGAGAGCGGAGACTGACGCGAAGAGAGTGAATCGGTTGTTTGTCTTTTGTAAAGGAAAGTGGCGTAGTTGGTATAAGCCCTGTATATGAAGGAAAGGATAGCTAGACCTGGACTTGGATAGCGGTGGGTGGGCTTGCTATATTATACGGTTTGATGACATGCAAGTGTTTGTGTTAAGGAATGACTGGAGACAAAATGGACGAACAAAGTTAATGAGCTGGTAGATTTGCGGAAGAAGCGAAAGGGAAGCGGAGCCGGAACCTGGAGGTATAAGAGAAGACGTGTACGATGGGCAGGAGGCATCATCCATGGAGGCAAGGAAGCTCCGCAAGTCAGGGACGGTCACCAGGGGAGAGGTTTGGATAGACGGGAGGGGCTGGACCGAGTGGGTTCCAACACGCAACACAGACCGATCTATGAACTGGTACAAGAGAAAGCGGATACATAGCAGAGGAGGGGGCTATCCGGTGCAAAACAGAGTCGCAGCGCTCCTGGGATAGGATGGGGCCTAGCAGGTTGCGAGTACAGTAGGAAAGTTCGTCAGTAAAAGTCAAGGAAGTTGAGAAGCCGGTGGAGTTAGAGGACAGGGGTATGTGCAGGGATTCTCATGACCCCGGACTAGGGACAATAAGGCCACAGCTTCCAGTCAGCAGGGCTAGAAGTTGTACTAAAAGAAAGTTAGATCCCGTAAGAGGGCGTGAAGAGGATAACAATGATATCGAGAGGCAACCGTGGAAGCTGAAGCTGCAAGACGATAGTCCTGTATAATACCAATTGATGATTCCAAACCGACTCCAAGACGACCAAGAGTGGCGCAGGCTTCAAGAGTGTATCGACAAGGGGCTCGATCGGGCCACTGGACCGTCCAGTCGGGCTGCACAACAGCAACTCGACGGAGGTGGCTTGTCTCATCCTCTGAAGAAACAAGAGGCAACGAGGGACGTGTGGATGGACGGGCGGGCTAGTGAGTCGACGAGGTCGAAATCCAGTGTGTCGACTCAAACTGAGCCACGTTAGACCCGTCTGGGGTTGACAAAACTTCCGACGACAGCGGATTCAAGCTGTGGACACGCCACATCTATCGACCGACACCCAGACCTTGGGTGCGATAACTTGATGCCTCACCTCGGCCGTTCTTGTCGACACACCTCTAAAATCGGCCAGCACGCCCCCTGCTAACCCCGGAAGAGGGACAATACCCTCTAGAGTCGAGACAGGCCAGGGTATAGTAGATGCAGTATGCTATTTTTCACAACAGTTGAAACCACTAAAGCCCGGGTGTTAAGGCTAATTGTTCGATCAAGTCAATTCAGGAACCGAACCGAGTTGCAGCGGGATCGCCTACCGCCTGAGCGCAGACCTCTCGATATATCTGCACTTACGGCAATATGGCAATATCGTACATATGTCAAAGACCCCGTCCTCTGATCCCCCGCATGAGGGGCACATAGATGGCGAGATGCCAGAACTTTTGTCACGATCGTACGGCGGTTGTCCCTTAAGGAGCTTGATGGAAGATTTGATCGGTTTTTTTTGAGGCAGTAAAATCGGCGAGAGCCGTATAGGCGAAGCGGCAGCTTCTCACGGCAATGTCGGTATTTTTTCTTGAATGATAGGTCATCAGCAGACTGGTGGCTCAGCATGCATCTTGCTTGGGACAAAGCAACACCATTCGCATCGAGACAGTGGGCGATGCGCCCTGAACTCTGGGCTTAGCCAGTCGATTTCGAAAGCAGGTGTGACGTTGAAGAGGCCGAGAGCGAATCACAGACACAGTTGAGCTGTGGCATCTGTATCCTCAGGCGCTGATATAGACTGAATCATGAGTTATCCAATTTAAAGTAACTTTGAGGCTCTCGATCTCCTCCCGCTAGGCCGATGGAGGGTATATTCGACTGAGACACAGAAGCATAGCTGAGGCTGCTATTTCCTTTCTCTTGGCTGATGTTTATCCAAGTGCTGTGATCACATTCGAGATGCGCTGGAGAGCCAAAGCAGAGGTTGCAAGCGTAGCAAGATGAGGACAAGCGCGTGTTTGAAGTTGTAAGAGAGTGGGTCACGGAAAGCCATCTGATTTGCAGCGGCAGGACAGGGGTTTTGGGCAAGAAGCGGGACGAGTATCTTGTTCCTACCGTTTTGGCGTAGAAGCCGTTATTTAGGGTATCTGATTGGCTATCACTGACATGTCTCAGCTGCTAGCAGGGAGACCGGCGTGTCTCAGATCTGTGTCAAGACCAGGGGTATATGGATGAGGTCCACTGATACGTCGAACATTATCCACTCAAAACCCACAGGCTGATTTCGTGGCTCATGTTTAAACACCCAGAGCACCACAATCCACTAGAAGCTCACTGGAACAAGCTCACCAACAGCGGCTTTGCGCCTGGAAAGCCACATCTTACAGGCGAGTCGGTTAGGCGAGGACCACGTCAGAGCTCAATCTGAGCACATTTAGATGGTGGATTTCAATTAATTGTTGTGGATCATTTAGGCTATGAATAGCAGATGGCGTTCACTTTCTCTTATGTAGACAAGAGCATCTCCAAACAGCCGGTCCTTTCATCTTGACAGTCTATCGCTCAGTCCGCAACCGATCTCGATTTGTTTTCATCTCTAATGTTTTAGTCGATTCTTCAGCTCTCAGCTCAGCTGCTAAATTTGGTACACCTGAAGATCCGTTCCTACTAAAGTCGATACGCCTGAACATCGAACGACACCACGATTCCTTCATAGACGAGGAATCCGCTACTATCACGATTAGTGTAGAAACCCCCCATCTTCAAGCCTTCAGATCATCTTCACATCTCACAACAAGTGCCGGATCCTCTCTAGGGGCCAGGGAATAGCCCAGTTGACACTGTTACATCGCGTTGAGACTCCGTTGTTTTCCATTGCATCCATATCATCCGACCAGTGCTTCCCCTCGTCTCATATCCATATCTAGATGGTACCTATGTAGGGAGGGACCTTCTGTAGAGTCTCATTCGCATATTCACTTTTACACGCAACAATTTGTTCCAGCGCAACGCGTCATCTATTTGTCAGTGTGTTACGAGCTGTTTCTTGAGTTTTCCGTGCCTGAGCTTGTGCCTGGAGCTACGATGGCTCCCCACAGTGAGCACGGTGGTTGTCTTCCATAGACTTGGGTTGACGCCCGACAGCTCGGAACATAAACGAGGCTGTCAATTGACGTGATAACAATAGACTCGCATGATCGTTTATAAACGCGTCAATGCTCAAGCTGTTAAAGGTCTGTTCAGGTGCTCTGATAGTGACGATATCGTGATCTTGATCTTGATGGAATGTGCTGCACCCTGCGGCCGTCAACCTCAGGACGGCTAGAGGATGCTCTGCCCGTTTCCGCTTCGAGATAAGCTGTATCGTAAACAGGAAGTTGCAGGATAATCTGCCGTGCACTAACTCCAACAGAATTTCTTTGCTCATCTTCTTCAAGCGTTCCATAATTCTTCTATGGGTCGCCCGGTAAGGCCGTTTTGTGGCCAGGGTCTCATACATCCGTTCCTGAATCACTACTCAAATGGGAAATTACACCACCACCTTTTGGGAGTGAGCATGATTCAGGCCTGGTCGATTCCCTCAAAATGGACAACATGAACCAATTGCGACACTTTAATCTCCCCGCAATGAACTTCTTTCATTTTCTTGCTACGTTACATACCTACCTAGCACCTGGGAAAGATAACTTCTGGAAGGCCTCTGCCCAGGGCTCTGATCTGTCAGAGCGTTTCCGTCCTCCCCCCAGCGCTTGGAGATTCTGGAAATAGAACAACAGAAACATCGCCCACAACGGGTCCGATCCCCTTAAAACATTAATATATTTAACAAACTCTCAGGGAAACGTTAATGTTATCGTATCCCGGTCATAGCCCTATCATGCCGAACCGGTCTTCCGTTCCCTACCTTAGCCTGTGCTGTTGGCTGCTGCTTGCGCGATGCAACAGTTACTCCTTGTTGATCCTCTTCCACACTTCATGCTCGGCTGCAGCAAGACTCTCGCCTGCAGCCGAAGCCCACTTCTTGGCGGCCGACCAGACTCCCTCCTCATCGTTGTCTCCTATCAGAGATGGCCTGCGCTCCTGAGAGACTGATGCTTGGTGAGCCGCACGCTGGGCGCTGGAGAACTCGGACGCGTGCACGTTTTGGTGATAACCAGGTGGATGAGAAAGGTCGCTTCCGGAGCCTCCGCCTGGCACGCCCATTGGGCCCAGGCCAGCCATAGGGGACGGACCAGGAAAAGGAGCTGCAGTCGTCGCTGAACGAGTAGCGGCGAACTCAGACCCACTGGATATAGGCGCATAGGGCACCTGTGCTGGTGTAAACTGTGTCTGTATCTCTCGCAGAGTCTCGCCGGCCTTTGGAGGTGGTGGTAAGGACGCTCCGTTTTGCGGCTCCGGTACAGCTCCCGGTTGCGGGGCCGGAGGGCTCGAATTTACAACTGACTGTGTTGGAGTTGGCTGGATGTTGGCGGAAGGTTGAGGTGCCCCAGTTGGAGCTGGCATTGACGGGCGAGCGCCTGGCTGAGCTGCCGGGTAAGTGGACGTCGGCACTTCATTCCTTGCAGGTACTTCGGCTGGCGCCACTGGTTCATCTGAGTGCGCCGTCTTTGGGGTGATTCCTGACGCTTTTGCTGCCGTGATAGGGCTTGAGGTGTGAATAGGAATCGGAGGCATGTTGATGAGTCCTAGACGTTGATCCTGTATAGAGGTGTATGGTTGACTCTCCTACTTTCCGAGTGTTTATGTTGCTCCAAGGTGAGATTTCGTGTTACTCCAAGGTTTTGAATCTTGTAAGTACTTGTCCCAAAACATTAAGTGTGATGAGATGTTGTCTGAATAAGAGGTGGCGATGGATGCCAACTACGTCATGTGATCTGCTTTAGGTGCCTAGCACGCGGTTACCTGCAGTCAGCGGGGAAATGCCGATCAGATTCCCGTCGATAGTTCCGTGTCTTTTTCCCATTTCCAAATGCGGAATACGAGAATTGATTCTTGGACAAACGAAACCTACCTATCCTCTCAACTTGGATTTTGCGATAGAGTGACGTAAGACTCCCATTGGATAAACAACTACCCTAAGGTTGCAAGGCATTGGTGCCTTTCTTCTTCTTCATGGACAATACGAGGGCTAGGGGAGGAAAGAAAACTCAAAACCTTGACCCAAAGCGATAAAATCATTTAGGTGAATCTAGCCTAAGCTCATGGGGCTTTTTGCTAAGTTTATGTTGGCGTCCTCTTTTCAAGTCTTGAGTTTTGCTCACTGAGGGAGGTTTAGAATAATATTTGATGCATTTAAACAGTGAAAAGGCTCTGGATCGGAAAGCAGCGGCTACGATGTAGAAAAGATTGAGTTAGATATTGAATGGTGGAAGTTGAATTGAGAACAACAAATTGCGGTGATGAACAATGTACTGAAGGCTCATTTTTAGAGGAAATCGTATCATCTGGCCCAATGATATAATGATGAGTTTGCGAAACGCTGTGAGCTTTGGAGACGAGTAAGTACCTTACTGTATGCAACTCCAAGTTCCCACATAATACCCAGTGAAAAACTACCTATGTACAGCAAGCTGGTGGAGATAGCCTAAGATCGCTGGGTGCTGACCAGGCCATGATGCCATCTATATACAACTATTTGAGAGCATGATCTGCCTTGTCATCCACTGCATACCTCCTTCCAGTCACCCAAAAAACAGTCTAGTTCTCAGACGACTTGTAAGGACAACCCGCAAACGCTTTCGTCTTGACAACCTCTTCGAAACCCTTCGTCTCTTCAACACCCTTGCCAACAACCTTATCAGGGCCCAAATCCTCAAAAAGGAAACCTTCGGACTTCATGCTAGGTCCGCCATCGCCAGGAAGTAACCCACCAGACAGCCATGTGATAATTGCTTCGGGGTTCCAACGTTGCCAGAAAGTGGGAGGAACATAGAATGGCTCCTTCATGTAATGATATGACTTGATGCGTCCAGTCTGCTCGTCAGGGTCGGAGAGGTATATGGAGGGTGCCAAGCGAGGGAGACAGAGATAGCGGACGATGAGTTTTCGAACAAGCAAGAAACTATATGTCAGAACTGTGATAGCCAAACCCGGCTCTGGGAAACTGTTATCATGTAAATATCTGGTCGGAGAAATGGAAATAGGATGAACTGAAGACTTACCCAAATGCTCGTCTCAAGCGAGGTCCCATAAGAACACAAGCTGCCGGGTATCCAAGGGGAGAAGCAATCTTGGGATAAGAATCCAACAGCATCTCCATAAGGAGATGGCCTAGTTTCTGGATTTCCGGTGTAGGCTTCAAATACTTGTCCTCGTAGTCTCCTCCAAAGCGAGTCATGTCTTCGAAGAATTCAAGACCATCCGTCCACTCATTCTTCCCGAGCACAGTCCTGTAGTCGATATCCATCATGTCCGCAACATACTTCCACAGAGTTGACAGGCTAGCAACTTCCATGTCAGTGAGTTTGCGATACTCATAGATGTTGAGGAATCGAACAGGCTCAGCAAAAGAGGCGTAGAGCACATAAAGCAGATCTTCTTGCTTGATTTTGCCGCTCTTGATGTATGGAGCATGAAGGAAGTTTGTGCGTGCAACCGCTTTATGAAGAACAGGCGACGTAGGAGGGAAGTTTGCGAAGCTGTCATCATGTAAGTCTTAATAACTCGAGTAATGAAATCCAAGTAAACTCACCAGACATAGACGGCTTCAGTATCTGCATATCTGGTATTGGTTAGCAGAAGTCACAAGATCCCAAGACACTCATTTAGATACCTTTTCGGCGCCTTCTTTCGATTAGCTAGGTCGCTGCCGCCGTAGAGAACATGAGCGACGGTTTGAACAGCATATGTCTATGTATTGACGTCGTTAATAAACAAGCTTTAAATGCTGACACTAACTCGGCAACTAGTAGTTAGTTAAACATACCTCAAATAGAGCCAATCGAACCGCAAGGTCATAGAACAACGGGAACTCGAATCTAGCGATATTCTGAACGACTTGAAATGCATCTTGATTTGTCATGCGACTCAACGAAGCGCGGTCGTGATACCTCAACTTGGATCGAAGCGAGTTAATTCTGGAGAAACGCAGAAGAGAACAGAGTACAACATAACCAAGAAGGGCCCCAAGGATAATTGGACCTGACCAAGAAGTGGGCGCAAAACTGGTCAACAACTCTGATTGAAGGCCCTCAGAAGCTGAGGCCTTCAAGCTTGGCTTCGCTGCATCCATGGCTTTGATGATGAGCTCCTATAGAGTTACTGGGAGGGAAAACAGCGCAAAAGACAAAGGAGAAGCAAGATCTACAAGAGCCAGGAAAGGAATGTGTACATATTTATGGAACCCTTGTAAGAAGTGCGGCTTTCAACCCGAGTTGGGAGTGTTTTAAGCGTGCTAGATCCATGATGCAGAACTCCACTGGCCCTATCGGATGAGGGGCGTTGGCAATGGCTTTTGACAGACACCAAAAGTTGCAAGTAAGTAGCTAATGTGCCAACGGTGCGAGACACGGGAGTTTTTGATGCTGACCCAACTATTCCGAAGTCTAGAAATAGTGCTTGCTATAATATGGTTATACAGCTGAGGCGGATAAGCTGACAACCCGACAACTCAAAATTGCAGCAGTTTGGCAAGCCCAATAGGCACATAACTTTCTATGTTCACTTACTGAAGGCCGACCGGAAGTGAGGAGGAAATAGATGTCCAATAGCAATAGCAGAGGGAACAGCAGTGTTGACTAGGAGCCTTTCAGTAGTGATCTCCGACATTTGCACATGTCAATCTCCCCTATCTGGGATTGCTTGTGTAACTCCAGATCACATAGAGACTTCATCATCGTGAGATACAATTGACTGAAACAATAGGTTGCCACCCAAAGCATTATATACGGATATAGTGGTTGATGAAATAGAACACTTCGGCCGCCGATTCGAGCTGTACTCCGCAACTCTATCGAAATAGCCTCTTGTGGGGAAGAGCCGCTACACGGACCCAATCGCCAATGCAAGTTCGAGGGCCCGGGTCATCAAAAGTCCGAATAGTTTGCGCTAAACCCGTTTCAGTGCCGCGATTCAGACCATGAATGCGCTCCTGGTGTTTTTGAGAGCTTGTTGAGCGCGCGTTGGAAGCTTCTTCAACCAACTCACTACCGATGTGAGCTTGCTCAGCGCAATTCCTACTGCAACATTAGAAAGGTCAAGGCCAATCCATCAATATGGTTGGAAAAGTCAGCGAGAGGGTCCTCCTGCGGGAAGGTATGTTTCATTATCACTTGTCGATAGCGACTCGGCTGTCGTTCTAGACACATGTACTGACAGATTGATTGCCTTAGGTCTTGAGAGAACTGACAATGGCATGAAGCTGACGACATGGCCTGATGTCACCCCGATCAACCAGAAAAACTACTATACGTACGATGACCCTTTCGAATAAGCGGCCTTTATGCTGATGCTTTGTTAGTGATTACATGAAGCGCGATGACCAAATCCTCGCCCTCCGCCTCCAGAGCGATGCCACCCGAGATCGACTAGTACAAAGTGCTCGGGACCGAGATCGCGCTCTATCCAAGACTGCCAATGGGGAGCTACCACTTCCTGTCGCAGATCTTCCTGACGAAGATGGTGCTACAACACCTTCGGCTGGCCTGGATCCCTCGAGGGTCATTGTGATCCACCCCGGCAGTCAAAATCTTCGAATAGGCTTCGCAAGCGACGCCCTCCCAAAGACAATTCCGATGACATTAGCGACCAAGTTCCCCCAGACCGAGTCCGAGATGTATGAGGCCCTACCACGACGACAATTCGAGGCCAAGACCCCCGACCAACAGTACGGCGAAGAGTGGTCAAAGAAATACAACAAACTGTGCAATGACCTCAAGGTCGAGATGCGAGCCAATAAGCGCAAAGTCTTGCCCAACTCGAAGGAACTTGTTCAGACTTTCAACCGCCGTACGGAACCCGAAGTTATCCAGAAGCACAATGACCCCCTGGAGATCGAATGGACTGATATCGAAACGCTTGATGACCCCGACTCATTAGCTTCGTGTTTTATTGGACACCAAGCAGAGCGTGTTCCCGACGACTCGAATCCCAAATTCAAACTTTGGTGGCCTATACAACATGGACAGTGGAATGAAGATGGGTACACGAGTCAGGAGCATATGTACGATGATCTTGAAACATTACTCGATAAGGCATTGAGGCAAGAGCTTGGACTGAAGACAAACAGCGAATGGCAACAGTACAGCTGCGTTTTTGTCATTCCTGACTTATACGACAAGAAATACGTGGAGCAAATCCTGCGATCGTGCATGACCTGGTTCGAATTCTCCAGGGTGTGTTTCGTCCAGGAAGGAATGGCCGCAACTTTTGGTGCTGGATACACACAAGCCTGTGTTGTCGATGTGGGAGCCCAGAAGACAGCCGTGACTTGTGTGGAAGACGGCCTTGTCATCGAGGATTCAAGGATCAACCTGAAATACGGAGGCTACGATATCACGGATACATTCCTCAAAATGATGCTTTACGACAACTTTCCTTACCAGGACATGAACCTGCGGAGACGATACGATTTCCTTCTTGCTGAAGAGCTGAAGATTAAGCACTGCACCATGTCGCAAGCGGATATTTCTGTCCAACTCTTCAACTTCCATGTACGGGCTCCTAACCAGCCAACGCGGAAATACGCTTTCAAGACATACGATGAGGTCATTCTGGCTCCGATGGGAGTGTATGACCCAGCCATCTTCGACAACAGCGCCAAGTTAAGAGGGCGGCGTAAGCTGGTTGAGAGATCCTACAACGCCTACGACGTTGATATTCCAGACGATCCCACCTCTGCCGCCCAATTAGCTATTCTAGCGCTTGTCCAGCCGTCGATAACGTCCAACGCCAATGGCTTCACACTGTCACAGCCCGATATCTCAACCCCTATCAAAGAGAACAAACAGTTCAACTTCCTTGGAGCGAAGGAGAGTATGACCAACGGAACCCCCATGGGTTCTCATGCCGGATCTCCTGCGCCGGAGGGCGCTAACACGCCACTTCCCTATGTCTTTGGCAAGGATAGGGAGGGTATGAATGGAGGTAGCCCAGCGCCTAATGGTTCTCGTGCTGGAGGCACTCCCAATCCCGGACAGACACAACCACCAGCAGGCATGTTTGTCGATGCTGCTGCCCGAACCGCCAAATCCATGGCCGCTGAGCGAGACGCTGTGCTACCGGTTGCTCCACTCGACATTGCCATTCTCACAAGTATTCAGAACGCCGCTAAGGGCGATGAGAAGAAGCTGCGAGACTTACTTGGAAGTATCATGGTTATTGGTGGTGGCGCCAAGATTCCTCACTTTACGGTTGTCCTGGAGGAGAAGATCAAGGCCCGACGACCCGAACTCAGCGATCGGATCCTCGTGAGTCGAAGTGCGAGAGACATGGATGAACAAGTAGTCACCTGGAAGGGTGCTAGTGTGTTTGCTAAGCTGTCGACCAACGACTCATGGATTACACCATTCGAATTCGAGAGGCTAGGTGCCAGGACTCTTCACCACAAGGTGCTCTGGGCCTGGTAGAACGGGACCTACAAGATAATGGACTAATGGAGTTTGGGCACAGGCATGGAGTATGGGTAACTTGTATCTTGTATCACTGGAATGCAGCATGGAGCCGATTATGAAGGCAGTTGTAGACAGAAGCTTATAGGATGGGGTTGAAAAGCCGTTAGATATATGGATGTTTATTTATTTATATGGTGAACTTGGCTTAACTTACACAAGGAGACATGACACATAACTATGGAGCTAGCTTGATCTAAGCGAATCGTGATTGTGGTGTTACAGCTTCAACGCCACGCGATGTTGACGCTCACTTTTCAGCATTAGCTACAAACTTCGTGTTCCAAGACTGAATCAATCAATCAACATCTTACGCTGCTCTTTTCTGCGAGTGCGATATCGGGTGCATAGGTACATGATGCGTGAGGATTATGTAATGGCACCGTCATTCGATATCCGAGCTTCAATGGAAGCTGGAATTACCTACCTACCTAGGTAGGTACAGTAGTTAGCTCCCCGGTCATCCGCCCTTATTGTTTCGCACTATTATTGTTTGGGCATTTCATCACATACTCTACACCCATCGATCGCGCTTAGAACGAACCACTACGTCAACATTCCGCGTGTCCAAATACCAGTTTTGTCTGTTGTCTGCAATGTGATTATCGCTCCTCTTTTCCAAAACAACAATCTTTCCGAAAGAACCCCGCCGCCATGTTGCGATATCTACCATTTGCGCCGTCGACGACGCCTCTACAGGCACTGACGTACCTTCTCGGCATATCGCTCTTCTCGATCTCCTTTCTTGTCTTCTTGAACAGCTCCGTTTCTTTTGTTATTACCGACCTGATTGGGCAGAAGGAGGGCGTTGGTGATGTCGTGGGAACTCTGGGCTTCGTTGATGAGCTCGTGGCGCTCGTCGCTTGTCCAGGATGGGGCCTTGTGTCGGATCGTCTGGGTGTTAGATGGGTTGCTGTTATTGGATACGCGATAATCGGTGTCTCGCTGGCTCTGTTTGTGCAGGCCAAGACTATATATCCCCAATTGTTGCTGGCTCGCGTGTTATTCGCAATCGGCGCATCTGCAGCGTGAGTTGAGCCAGAGAGAGTATAGTTTACACGAACGAGCATTGCTAACACTTTGGAAGGGCCACAATGGTAACTGCGATACTCCCATCTTTGACGGACGATAGCAACAACGAGGAGGATGAAGCCCAAGCCAGAATTAAAGCTCTACAGAATGCGACAGCCCGAAGCAGCATTGCCTTCTCTGTCGAATCTGAAGCCACAATCACCCAGGAGCGATACACACAGTCTATTTCCGAGCCAAGCACAACAGATACCGCCGATACTGCTGCAGGAAGACCATCCAAACTAGCGGGATTCGTTGGACTGTTTACTGGATGCGGTGCGCTTGTCGCACTGACGCTGTTCCTCCCCCTCCCGGCGCGATTTGGCGAGAATAAAGACACTACCCCCGCTGAAGCGGTATCGTATAGCTTCTACGTTGTTGCGGCTGTCGCATTAGCCGTTTCTATCTTTGTTGCGATCGGTCTGCGCAACATCAAAGGTGAGGAGGGTAAGGGTTGGAGAATGCTCTTGGGACTGAAAACCGACGACGAATCGAGTGACGGAAACGGTCGTGACCGACGTGTAAGTCAAGCGCAGTTCGGTTTTGGTTGATTTCCCACTAACAATATCCAGAAACTTGCGCCGTATCTCCATCTCATGAAAGACTCGGTCTTCCTTGGTTTCGTTGATTCACGAATCGGACTTGGCTATGTCGGCGGTTTTGTTGCTCGAGCTTCAAGCGTTGCCATCTCACTCTTCATCCCTTTGTACGTCAACACATTCTACATCAGCAACGGTTTCTGCAAAGGCTCGCCTCACGATTCGTCGCCCGAACTCAAGGAGGAGTGCAGAGCTGCATATGTCCTGTCTTCCATCCTTACTGGTGTGGCGCAACTCATGGGCCTCATTTGCGCTCCTATCTTCGGATACCTTGCCAGTCGAACTGGTCGCATCAACTACCCCATCGTTGTCTCGACTATTTTTGGTATTGTAGGCTACATCGCCCTTCCGCAGCTATCTAGTCCTGAAATCAAGGACATAGACGGCCGAGGCGGTAGTCCCGCAATCTTCTTTATTGTTTCACTTCTTGGTATCAGCCAGATCGGCGCTATCGTTTGCAGTCTTGGGTCTCTTGGCCGTGGAGTTCTGGCAGTTGAGCTGCCTCGAACTGCCCGCCCCGAAAGCCTGCTCCAGCCAGAGGAGTACGAATCAGCCAACGATGAGAGCCGGCCTCTCATCAGCATTACGACGGACCAAGAGTCAGTCTCTCGCATCCGCCTTAAAGGCTCTATTGCAGGCGTTTATTCTTTGTATGGCGGCTTTGCCATCTTGCTACTTACTAAGCTAGGGGGCTGTCTCTTTGACAAGCTCTCCAACGGGGCGCCTTTCTACATGATGGCCATTTTTAACGCTGTCTTGCTGGCGTTCTCTCTTGGAATGGATGCTTCGCACACGTTTTCCCATCGGGTGTAAGTATTGTGGCGTCGCTGTCTTGTAGCTAGATACGAAATAAATGAAAAGCGTTCTTCTCCCCTTTCATTAGGTCTTACAGGGGTCATCGGTGTAGTGTTGTTAGCATAGCAAAACGTCACTTACTTAAGGAACAAACATTGATATGAGGCGTATACAAATTTATTGAGACTGATATTCCTAACCGTACCAGATACAAGTGCTGAAAGTTGTCAAATATGTACTCCACCCCCTGGATTCTCAACCCAGATTTCTAATACCCACACAAGTGTTGCTCGGCCTCACCATGATGTCTCGTGTCCTTTTCTTCAGTGCTGTGATCAAACTTACGGTCGAAGCCTAGGGAGATGTTGACCTAACCTCGGTGTTCAATACGGCAACGCATGGACTCCCGGAGCTGCTTGAACTTGCAGCGGAGCTTATCTCGGATCTCATTACAGGCACATTTGCAGGCGGCCTTGAAGTTGTCGGTGTGATACTCCATGTTGAGGCGAAAAAGCTTCAGGTACTCCTTGAAGATATTGTCCTCATCGCTCTCCTGGTCTTCAGGGTCGATGGGTTGGGAATACTTCATTGTGGTGGTTAGTGGTTGCTTGGCTACTACTGAGTGTAGGCAGTGCTCTGAGCGTGGAGTGATGGCAAAGAATACTTTTGAAGTTGCTTTGGTATCGTTGCAGGCTTACTGAAGTATTCTCAAGAGGTTGTTTAGCTCTGAAGTGGGTGGAGAGAAAAGCTGAATGGAGATCACTCCTTGCAGCGAGGGGAGGGCCTTTTATACTCAAATTCTGTAGAAGCATTATAGATGACCACTGAACAACTATTTTGTTCTGTTCACTTGTTCTACAACAGTTGTATACTTCCTAAATGATCTGGTTGGTGGAAAAGGGGCTTAGACACGAAAGAGCCCATTCAACGATGTTGAGGCCACAGGGGCCATCAAGAAGCAGAATCCAGCACACTTTGCTACTTTAACTTATATAATAGAGTCCTATAGCAGTCTATGAAGCTTGTTAGAGCTTAAATGAGCTTCAAAGACCGAAAATTGAGCGAGTTACGCCTCAACTCAAGGTCGCTCCAGCCCAGCTGACTAAGAGCTGCGATCGCGATCGCGACGTAACTTCCAGTGAACAAAGACTACTTCTCCCAGCTATATAGAACATAAGAGAGGGTTCGGGATGTAAGCTGGGTGCAGTTCTTGCTTCAAGGCGCCTCGCAAGGTTGACTTGGATGGCGGTTCAAAGGATGACTTCACCACACGACGTGGGCCATCGAAAAGAACAATATCTCAAGCTGTAAACAGTCTATATGTTCTAATAAGAGAATCCAAGTCATCCTTTTGCTAGAAAATCAAGTGCTCGTCATTCGCAATATGATATCTGCCCATACCCCTGGCAGGTGCTATGTGATGTATCAGATTCTGTCTGCGTCCTTTTATTGGCTTGCGAGCTTGCATAGTAAGCATTATACAGTCATTATACAGTGAGAGCAAAGAACTGAACAATCCCAGAGTTCTTTGGGCATATTTGCGCTGCAAAAGTTGAGTACTAGGTAGTTATAGGTGTAGATAAAGGGGGGGCAGTAATGTTGACTTAGGGATGGCGACAACCATTAAGCAAATCAAGTAATGCACAATCACGAATTAGTAGAACCTGTCTATGAGTCATTCATACTTTGAAAATATAATGCTTTAGTAAAGGCGTTGACGTTGCCTATTGGTTGTAAGCCAGTGCATTCAATTCATCTTAGGTATAGCGAATCACACATCAGACCGAAAAGATATAAGAGCATTTCAAATGAATTTTGTACGGAAAACCTTCGAGAAGACCTAGAGGACAGAAATATTTCTGGGTGCAGCAGAGCTAGTGAGATCTGAGCTCAAATCCTCCCTATATCACGCAGCACTTTGCCCGTTGGACGCAGACCATCCAGCCAGACACAAAAACCAATGGTCAACTTATTTTTTTTTTCATTTCAACCTGTCGAAGAACAACGAATATGGCATCCTTTCCACCCCCTTCTTATAATCGTGACGAGTTGATGAGGGAAAAGGAAAAAAGGGGGGAGGGCGTAGACATGCATGGACGTTGACCCGTGTTTGCCTTATACTGTGAGAGGGTGCAAGCAGGGGATTTTTGGGGCGCTCTCTTGTGCGAGGCGCGCGGGCTTTGGCTTTGGCTTAGGCAATCTAGTTGCCGCCGAGGCTGGGGAAAGCAGACTGGTCGCTGGTGTTAATAGCAGCATTGCCCTTAGCAGATCCCTGAGGAGCACCACCGCGACCGCCGCGGTTACCTCCACGGCCACGGTCACCACCACGCTCTCCGCCACGACCGCCACGGCCGCCTCGGCCTCCGCGAGCACCACCTCGGGTGCGCTCAGGCTCGACAAAGCGAGGGTCGAAGTCAATGGTTTGCTTGACCTTGCGCTCGCGCTGGCGCTGGGCCTTGCCTCCGGTAGGGGCAAAGTACTCCTCCTCCTCGTTCTCGAGGGGCTTGGCGTTGGCCCACTTCTTGTCGAGCTTGCTGCCCTCGTTGGCCTCACGGACCTTGAGACCGGACTCGAGAGCGGCCTTCTTCTCAGCCTGCTGGGCGAGATATTCCTCGTAAGAGACCTGCTTCTCGGCCTCCTCCTCGGCGGCGGCAGCCTCAGCGGCAGCGTCCTCAGCAACGGCATCCTTTTGCTCGTCCTTAGCGATAGCTTCACCGGCCTGCTCGTCCTTAAGCTCAGCAGTACCCTCGTTAGCACCCCAGGATTGGGCAGCCTGCTTGTCAGAGCCACTATATTATGTCAGTATGCCAATCAAGACGGGGAGATGCAGTTCAAGCATACCCATGGCCGCCGAACTTGGAAGGGTGTCGGTCATCGCGCTCACGGGCGTGTCTAGCGCCACGTCCTACAGATTATCAGCTTTTGTTCGGCATGACCAAGATCCTCGGGGTACTCACCACCACGGACACGAGCACCGGCACCGCCTCGGGGACCATCACGAGGAGTCTCCTCAGTGGACCGGTTCTGGTTTCGGTTGCTGCCAGCACCACGATCCCGGAAAGCTATTCCGAGTCAGTATTTTGACCATAAACTCGTTTTCTGGTGCTTGGAACTCACCACCCTCGTTACCTCCAGGACCACGGCGGTTACCGCCAGCACCACCGGCCCTTACGGGAGCCTGGGGCTCGACATTACGCTTAGTAGTACGAGCAGAGTTCTTGTCAACGGTCTTGACAGGAACGACGGGCTTCTCCTCGCCGTCACTGTCGTTGCCTGTGGAGGAGTCGCTATGTCAGTACGAATGATCGTAATTGAGTTGGGCATTGGGCATCGGAGTCGATGAAGCAAGATTTGGATTTGGATTTGGATTTTTCTTTCTCGCGGGGAAAGCGGGGAGAGGAGGAATCGTACCGAGGTAGGCAAAAGGGTTCTGGACAGAGCGTTAGCATGATCGTTTGGTTATTTGGCTATTGCGGTATCATATTTGTGGTGTTTTAGCATGAGGGGACAGGCCGTCGCGTTAGGTTAGGGCAAACAACCTGATGGGCGATGACGAGCGAAGGGAATGAGGGGCTTGTTTTGTGTTATGGGCGAGAAGATAGGCGATGCGACAAGAAATAGCAGAGGCGAGGCGTAGAGCAGGCGAGGAGGAGCAGAAGCAAATGCGACTGCTGAAGCCATCGAGAGCGAACGTTCTCATACAAGAGAGTTCGATCAACGGCGTTGTGATGCAAAATTGCCAACCCAATGCAGCGCCCCAAGTCAAAACTCGAGTCGAGATCGTAGGGGGTACACACACTGCATACAATGGAGAGGAGAACAGAGCAGAGCAGAGCAGAACAATAGAGCAGAGTCATACCTTTGTGACAACCGACATCTTTGGTCGTCGCCTTGGGCTTATCGCCTTCCGTCCGGGGCGTAATTCAAATCTTGAGGGCGACGAAGAGTGGTCTACGGTCGCATGACCTTGTAAGAGGAAGAGCTTTGGGTGGTTTTGTTTGGGTTTGGGTTTGGATTTGGTTGAGTGAGGTACGTACGTAGAGACTCCAGCCAGCAGAGGGGGGGTCCGAAGCGAGTATTGGATTGTAGGTAGGAGTGGAGGGCTCAGTCAGGTTTGGCTGAGTCGAGTCGAGTCGAGTCGAGTCGAGAGAGTGAGGGCAGTCTCGTAAGGTTTAGGCACTGTAAGTATTTTTTTGGCTTCTATTGGTGTGGTGTGACCTCGACCTTGATTTTTTTTTATTTTTTTTGTCTTGAGACCTAATTAATGGTGCCCACGATCAAAGACTGAAATCATGGCCTAATGTTACTGGTAACAAATTTATGTACTACTAATACAATTATTAATTGGACCAGCCTCTTTTTTTGCCCACTCCCGCTCCGTCTGCATCTTGTATTTTACCTGATCTAACTGTGGTCTGGTAGGTACTAGGTACTGACAACTCTCTCCAAGTACATAAGGTACAGCGCACAACATGCCCTGACGCAGCTGTTACCTTTTACTGGTCATCAGGTGGGACGCTGAGGGAACTCTGACGCACACGCCAAAGCGCTAGAAACCTTGTTCTCGCTTAAACGATTAAAATTGAATTTTGTGAGTGGAATTTAGGGCATGAAAATGGGGTACTTTTGACAACTGGATTGGATCTTCAGAGCTACCGCCAATAAACCCCGCGGTTGATTGAGCTCCAAAGGATGATGCTGCCCATGACTACGATCTATGGTCTATGGGTGCTATGTATATATGCTCGTGACTACAGCCATTGAATTGACTCGATTACTTGGTAGCACTGCTATTATATAGTACACAATGTATGAGACTAAATTGAGCAGAGCTCAATATTACTTGGGAGGCTTAACTCACTTGCCTCTCCCATTCAATTACCCCGCCAGAGCTTGGACTTGCTTATTACCTAGCTACGGCTGAGGTGGGCTTCCTTGGCTGGTAGAAACCTCCATTCCCCTCTCCAAAGTCAATGTCATCACGTTTCTAAAAAGAGTCAGAGTCAGTCAGTCATTCATTCATTGAATTTACCACACAAAGTTCAATCTCCTCAATTCAACGCTCACGTTATCAATCTTAAGCTCAAGCTCAATTGAATACCAACAAAGCTCCATTATCCTGCAACAGTTCTTATGGCGCCCGCTTAGATCTCGATTTGCCTGTGCCTCGGTCGTCCGCTTCCGGTGCCGAACCGATATGAACGCTCTCATACCTTAGTAGTTACGTACCTCATCCGTCTCGGGCTTTCCATGTCCTGATGATCATGATAATACAGCCATCTCATTGGTTTGCTGAAACTGTAATTCTTTCTCTCTTGGCGATCATTAAGCTCAGAGACTCGTACTCTATGGCATCTTCATATCGCTCTGCCAGCCCAAGTTCGCTGTATAGGTACTTAAACACGCAACCAATGCAAACAACACTTCTCTTAAAATTCGATACATAATTTGCATGTGAATAGGGTCCTGCTTCGTTAATACATACTGCCGTGTAACAACCCTCTATCGTCCTGTAAAGAACCGTCTCAGCTCAGACCCGACCTTGCTTCCCCATTCTCCACCGTCAGACTGTCCCGACTTCGTCTTCGTGATGCCCTCCTCGGTCACGCTTGCATCTATCCTCCTTAGTCTTCTCACCTCCTGGTTCTGTGTCGATCTCGTCGTCGCGGGCTGGTAACGGTCAAGATACTCTGATGATTGTGGAGTAGCATGCACAGTTCGTTGCGAGTGCGACGTGAGCTGTGCGGGCAAGGGGCTAGCCGTCTTGACGTTTGACAAAGGAAGCGGATATGGTGTCCGCAGTACCTGATCTGGATATTCTGGAGGCGTTCTGTATGCCGACGACTCTGCCTCTGAACGATTGGCCTCTGCGCGACGTGACGGGGCGAGTCGAGACGATGGTCGTTTCAAGGGCTCTACGCTGACCCAGCTAACGGCTTGTTTGTGCCGCACTTCAGACCGGCCATTCATGTCTATGAAGTCGTACTCTGGAATCTTTTGACTGCTGTGACTGTGAGATGGCGAAGAGGGTGGGGTTTTAGGTAGAGTTGGTGATGGTTGGCGTGGAGTACGATGTTCTGGTGATCGACTTCTTACAGGTGCTTCCGAGGGACAAACTGAGCAAGGAGCAGAGTGCTGTTTTCTCAGATCGTGAGGAGGCTGAAGGTATGTATCGGCGGCAGTTGACCTGCGCTGGCGCTCGTGGATAGTAGGACTCGGTGGTCGTTGCATGAACAGCGGTATAGGCTTCAGGGGGCTTGGTTTAAAGGAAGGGCCGTTGATGGGATCAAAGATGTCGACCCATATAACCGATTCGGAGTTGTCCTTGAAGTCGGTTGAGACCTTGTTGACTGTAAGGTCCTCAGCCTCGACGCCATATTCGTTCTTGTGGGTTCTCTGTTGGCTAGAGAACTGCTGCACATGGATGTTAGAAAGAATCACAGAGAAGAAACTTGCAGCTTACCTTCAAGTTCTTCTCGCTGTTTTTGGCCTCCCATCTCTTCCTGGTCAATCCCCCGTCCACTTTCTCAACTCTCCTTAGCCCCCTTTTCACAACATTATCCTCCTTAACACCATCAACCTCGACTTCCACAACACAAGCTGCACAAAGCGGTACCTCAGTCACCTCTCTCCCTCCACATCCTTCCTTGACTCGACCTTCTGCTCCGCTCTCTTCAAAGAGGTCTTGGACTGATACGCCCTGGTGAATGGATCTGCTTCCGTAGAGTAGACATCCGTAATACGCTCGATGCCAGAAACACCAACCGAAACTGACACATTCATCCCCTCGGTATATGAGCTCTCCACAAACCCAGCAGATGGCTAGGTTGAGAAGCGCTGCGTGACATGTTGCACATGCTAGACGTCCGGTACGACCGATGATTTGAGGGAGGCCTTGAAAGACGTGGAAGCAGAACGTGCAGGTGAATATGTTGATTTGACTGTGGTTTGGCATTGTAGATGCATAAAGGGAAAGAAATGCGTTCGATGATATGTTAGGTATTGTGATGAAAGAATGTACGAGCGAGCGACCGAAGACCAAAGCTGTAGTTTGGTGATCTCCAGATCGTGCCCTGAAGGAGTGTCATAGTTAGGATCAGATGTTAGATATCAGGTATGGATAGGTACCTAGGTATGAGAGTGGAAGACCACAACAAGGACATAACATATCAGATGAAGGAAAGTGCAGGTCATGCCATGTCAGGGAAGAAGAGTGCAACATTAGTAGGTAGGTAGTATCAGACCGTACCAACAAAGGTGTCTGAAGGAGACCGAGAGATATTGTGCTAAGTTTATACACAACCCTATACAATCAAATACAACGATGAACTATTCTCATCTGAATTTTAATCTCAGAACCTGATGCATTTTGCCATAACGCCCCATAAACCCCATAAACCCCATAAACCCCCTAATCCTTCCTTGAGTGACCCGAATCCTTTGTCTTGTGTGGTAAAAACAGCATGTCATTGACTTTGTCGACATAAAAAGCCAGGTAAAAACAATCTCGGAACTCCAGCTTAATCAAAGCACGCTTCATCATTAGCTTCTTGTGTCAAGCTCTGGGTGTCAGCAGAATCGAGTGGCCAACATGCTACCAGACGAAGCAAATAAAAGTGACTCTATAACATCTGCCGAGACAATCTCCAGAATACGACAGACACATAAAGTCGTATTACACATTCAATTTTCAAAAATATTCGCAGCTGTAACTGCACTTCGGTGGATTCCAACCATGTGGAAACTTATGCTCGATTCTTAGGACGAGCAAGCATGTTAAGCCGGCTCAAGCTGAGAACTGCGCGCTTCTTGGTAGGGCTGGCAGAAGCAGGGGTACGCGGTGTCGTGCTACCAAAGCGGACCTTCTTTGCGCTGGGAGTGCCCCCAACGAGACGGGGAGCAAGAAGGGCTTCACCTTCAGGGACATGCTCGGCCTTACGCTTCTTGGCTGCGCGTTCGGCACTCTTCTGCTCCTCTTCTTCCTCGTCCCAGCTGGTTCGGTGTCGCTTCTTGTTAGACATGCCATGAGGCGCTCCAACCAGAATCTTGGCCGAGCCAGGCTCCTTATTCTCCTTGTTGAGGCCAATCGGGGAAGTAGGACCAGGGAAGCTACCGGGCATCTTCGCATTAGGCTTGAGTGACTGTCGGACTTGGCGAACACTCGACTGGCCGGGGGAGGCTCCAAAGCCTAGCACAGGAACGTCTCCAAACTCGATCGTATGGTCACTACGGAATGTGAATTTGCCGGGGACAGCCGCAGGTGCATTATCCTTCTGTTTGCTGGGAGGTTCTGGCAGGGGTCTAAAGCCACTGAGGTCAGGATATACAACATCCCCGGAGTCCGCCTTTGCAAGTGTTCCATCAATGCCTTGGAACTGCTCGTCCAGCAAAGTGCGTGTTGACCGAGCCTTGAGACAAGACTTCTGTGGGGAAGGCGAGTTCTGCTCGAATGCGATTCGCGTGACCTCTGGGGTGAAAGCGACGTGCTTTGTTACCTTCCGTCGAGGAGTAGTCAACGGGAGAGGAGGCAAAGCCTTGTCCTTATCGGCCTTTGTTGGGGCAGGTGTCTGTGAGACCATGGGCTGTGGAATCGCGGTCTGAGCGTTGCCAGAAGGTGTTCGGTTTCCGCGCAAAATCGACTTGACTCTATCGAAGCGGCCTGGGCTAATGACCCGAGATCTAGGCGTGGTCGGCTTGCCAGGCATCAGGTGAGAAGTACTGGTAGATTTTGGCAGACCACTCTTCAGGTCGACCTTGGAAGGAGACTTGATCAGAGAAATGGTGGGTTTGCCTGTGTGCGCTAGAGACGCCTTCGTAGGGCTCATGAGTCTTGCCAAGCTTGAGCTTGAGGCGGGCAACTTGGTTGAACCACTTCCACTAGACTTGGGTCGAGGAATCGAGGAGTCATCGCGTGATGGGGGTCGATTTGTTGTCGCGTCATCCTCCATTCGCTGCTTGAGTCTCTTCGAAGGAACGCGTTGGTGCACGTTAGGGAACAACTGTGTCTTCTTGGAGAATGGGGGAATGGCCGTAGGTATGTTGGACGGAGGCATAGTGGACTTCTTAGGCGAAGGCGATTGTTGGTATTCATCAAGGTTAGCACGCGACGACTTGCGCTTCAGGCTCTGTGTGACGCGAGGTGTCGATGGTGTGGGAACATCCAGTTCGGCCTTTGAGGGTGATCGCTTGAGCCCAGACTTGTCAGGAGAAGAAGTTGGTGTCGTTTCCAGGTTAGCCTGTGAAGGTGTGCGCTTCAACGACTGGACAACAGGCTGGAACCGCCCGTTTTGGGCTCTCCAGGCAGACGCATGGTTCTCGATAGAGTCCATCTTCTTGAACTCCGCCATATGCGCCGCGCTATAACGATTTGTCTTGCCCTTGGGTTTGGCAATCTTGCGGCCAAGAGCGTCTTCTTCAGCATCCTCTGCATCACGCTTTGCGATCATATCAGCCTTGATCTTGGCTGCCTGTCCGCGAAGTTCCTCCATTAGACGTTGCGCATCACCACTGAGGGTGGAATCGGTAGTATCGCGCGTGAATCGGAACGTGAAATCGGAAGCAGGAACGCCAATCTTGGACGGTGTGTCAGGCGGGATGCCAGGGCGCGTGGTGTCCTTAATGTCTGTGAAGCCCAGTCTCATCGCGGAGGATGGTTCGCCCATGTTGTGGTGAGCTTTGCTTGGGTGCATTTCTTCGTGGGGAGGCTTCATGGCCGATGACGCTGGCGTCGAAGGCGTAGGAGCTGGTGAGGATGGAACGGCATTGGTTTTGCCTTTCGCCTTGCTGCGACTTTTCGGCTGTGGAAGCCGCTCAGGCGACTCGGCATCTTCGACAACAGAGGTCAAGTTGGACGTCGCAGGTTTCTGTCATAACTGTCAGGATACTTGTCTTGGAAAATTGCATGATGCCATCACGGAACTCACCTTAGGGGTAGTACCAGAGGCCAACCGGGCCGAGCGACGGCGCGGAGGAGACATTGCGTATGATAAGAATGTGGTCAAGACTCCAAGTTATGCAAGTATTAGACAGGTAATTTCAATAATTAAGGGTCGTGATCCTCGTGGGTGATGTCTTTGGGGGTCTCTGGTATGATGTCAAATCTCTCTCGATCCAGATGGCGCGTGAATTCCAACGTTGTGAGTGGTGGGGGCTTGCGGTTTGTTTACATGATCCAAGCTCCATAACGACGGGTATCCATGTACAGTGTTGGTCACAGTATTTTGCACCAAATATCGAACAGGCACTGTACATTGTCATCACTCAGGTACCTACCCTGTGGCATATCACATCAGGCTTACAGGTTGACGTTTATCGAGCTGAAGACATGTCTCAATGACAATACATGTCTTATAGGTCCCGTTACCGCGCCTGACTCTATTTCTACAGTATCGATATTTGGCTTGTATTATTAAATTTAACTAATAACAGAGTAATAACGTTGAAACTCTAAACCTTCTTAGAGTCAATGACACCCGTTGAATAACATCGCGAGTTACTAACGTGCAGGTCTATGATTCCAACACTCAGACTTTCGACGTTCACTACGGCCAACCGGCCATAAATTATCACGAACTAAGGTAATTGAGAATCACGTTGTCCCATGTATCATATCACGAGGCCAAGGCACAGAACATCAACAGTCGATGGACCAACGAAGACAATATGACATTCTAAATCCTAAATTAAGCAAGTATTCTCACAAAAGACATGTGCAGAGGCAAACCGAAACAAATATAATACTCAAGGCTGTACTCCACTCAGACCGAGGCATTGCAATGTTGCTGCTCAGGCACGAGTATCACTGAGCTCTGGTCGTCTCCGAATGGAATAGTTACTTCACAATGCCACCAACACACAACTGAATTTGTCGAAAGCACATCCTACGATTAACCAATCCCTATGCTGGCTCCAATATGCCCATAATATGATCTACCGGCTCTCATCCGTTACCCATGGCATGCAAGTAATACCCAAATCGGATATCATGCCACCGAGATCTGGTGCCTGTCACGAGAGCTTCCCAACAGTCTCATGTTGAAGGCTTCCGCTTATGAAATATCAGATTTTGTCACGAGATTTTGCCAGTGTCGACGAGGGAGATGCCGAAAGAAGGCGTGGAGAAGCGCAAGATGATACGGTACCTTGGTCGAAAGGACTCACTCAACAAAAGTCCATACCCGAATACGTCCTCCTGGATCTCGTGCCCGTGTACTTCCTTAGTAGGACTTATCCTTACTCCTCTTCCTGGAAATTATATGACCTACTCCGCCCTGTCTCAGCTGTTCACAAATGTGTGATCGACGTGAAATCGAGACCAAATCGACTCACATCACTTTCACGGTTCATGGGGTGATGCTCCTGTTCGGATCTCACAGTGGCAGCTGGCTGTAACCCGAGCCGCGCTAGAAAATTTCCAGAAGCAACACCCCATGTCTCGAAGAGAACAGCCCGCCTGGGCACCGTGGCGCGACCCGACAATCCCGGCGAAGCCTAGTCAACACAGTTAGAGTCAGCTGAGGCGAAGACGTTTACTCGCTCGGTGAGGAAGGTGTAGGAGAGTTTCGGCAAATTCGACCGATGTTGCGTGGCTTTGGCTAGGGATTGCGAAGGGCCGTGGAGATCATGTTAATGCGAGGAATGTCTGAGGAACATAACCTGAGAATTCTCTCTTACACAGCCCAAACGATTTGTCACCAAGGACTATGCTGAAACATATTCACCTTCTTGATCGAGTAGCATTATGATCTTCTCTGACAAAATGCCGACCTTGAAGCTCATCAACATGAGGACAGCGTCACCGAGAAGACCCTCAAGTTGTTGCCCAAGGGCGGAAGCTAAGGCTCAACTAAGTTACGACAGGAGACCGGCTCAGTTCGGGAGATGCAGGTCAAGCGGGTTCGCTAGGTCAAGCGAGACGAACCGTCATCTTCGACCTTACTTGGCAGAGCCTCTCTGACTCTCATTGATCAAGACAGGCAGACAGGGTTGCATCGTGTGTGCCTGGCCTCAACCACTGAAACCAACACATCAGGATCGGTAGGGCGTGCTTGACAAGCATTTAAGTGATTGCACGGTATGTGCTCTCAACCTCGAGAGTCTTGATTCACAATTATAGGTCGATATTGCGTTCATTGATACCATATTAGACCATCAACACCCTGTGGATTATAGAGTCATGTCGACAGCTTGGAGCTTCAACTTCCCTCGAAGTTGAGATTTGGTGAGCTCCCTCCCAGGCTCTCACCTCATGAATCCCACAAAAGGTGGATGGGTGATCCGGGGTAGGCGATAATTGCTAGTTCTGACGGTGGATTCACAAGTCAAAATTACGATTCCTGCTACCAAAAAGGGACTTAAGATCTGTAAAGTCAAACAAGCCGCAAGCCATGGACCAACAGGAAATGAACAATCGACTGAGCAGAGTTTTCACCAGACATGGAGTCGCTTCTGGAAAAGCACATGGAACCCAAAGGTTTCTTTCCATCATGTGAGGCTCCACCACTAAACCACCTCATACAACATGGCCCGGGGGGCTACGTATGCACGTCCGTTCCTAAAAGACAACGGACTGGGATGGTTATCATGGTTGCGACTCATGGCACATGTGTAAACGCCGATGGGATGCATCGTAGCAAGCACTTGAGCATCAACTATTGCCTAGGATTGTTGGTCGCCGATGGCCGGGGATACATGGCCAGATATTTTCTCATGATATGTCCTCAGCTTATCAATGTTTGGGGACAGGCCAGAACCTTCGACACAAGGTTCCATCGAGGCGTTGGGTTTTGGGTTTGATGAAACGGTATGTATTTCTGAAGTCTGTTTTTAACACAATGGCATACATACTGCTATACAAACGTAGTAAGAAAACCCATCAGTTCTGAAGAAGCGTTTCCGTTCCTGGCTGGCAAACTCTGTGCTAAGGTTTTATGCCAGGATGTTGGGATATGCCGTCATACCATGCACTAACGTAGCTTGCCTGTTGTCTTTGGAAATGATGAGCAACCGCATATCAGATTGATATGCAACAGGCAGCTTGTTGTGTTTCGCTTATCTCTCAAGGTTTGAAGGACTTTGTTGCATACTGTAAGAATGTCCTAGTGCAAGTACACAGCATCAGGTGTGCAAACAGCTTGAACATAGCGTGCTGTGACCGTTGACTGTCGCTCAGGCTAAAATAGACCAAAAAAAAAGTGTGACCCGAGTTGACTTCATCGTCTCTAGAATTTGTCTCTCAGAATGGGGTGCTACGTCAATCACTTGCCGCACTGCTATGCAAACAGTACAACAGCCAGATGCGCAAATCATTTTGGGAGCTTCGTGTAGTTTGGAACACATGATGCAACAGGGATAGGCTGGGGATAATTTACTCGGTTCGGAGGATTCGGAGGACATCTAGAAACCAGGATCAAGACGTCTCGAGGAAGGGCGCTAAGCAAAATACGTTGACTATTGGACATTCCTGCCGCTGACAGCTCCACCTGGTGCTTTAGCAGTCTGAGTAACCTGGCAGCGTAAGCCAGGTGTGATTGTGTAGAGGCCGGTTATCGGTTATGACTGGGGCCGAATTCACGTCCTGTGTACGTATGAAAGCCAGCGGCGCCGCAACTGTTCAAAATTGAACCAGGTGACCACAAGAGCTGAAGACTTTGATGCAGCCTCCATCAATCAGATATGAATGATAGCCAAAAAGGTTGAGGTGCACAGCGGGGGTCGAAGATAAACAGATCCCTGCTGAGAGATAGCGCCAGAATGATGGGTCATAGTCGTTCCCTGAGTTTTCTAGAATTGCTAGGGTCACAGCCAAAACAAACGGTGTAATTAAGCATGACAGGATGATCGACCGCATAGAGCGAAATGGCGGACTATATGCTGGCACGACGGGATCTCACTGTGAGCTCTAGCTCAGGTTCTTCAAATTCCATCGACTAGGGCATCTGTGAGAGATTGCAACAAGTGCTGAAAATTTCAACCACCATCACGGGACAACAGATCGATGATTGGATCAATGGAATGGGTGCCAGTTTTGGGGCTGTCTGTCACGAAAGACGAGAAACGTATCTGGCACATGCCCTCCGCCACCAAGGAGCACCGCGTACCGTTGAACACCACTAGGAAAACCGAAAGCCGCCCTTGCTGCGCTCTCGAGTCTCGACAACCGCCCAGTCTTACCCAGTAACTGAAGCGTTTCCGGTGCGAGAGGGCTGGAGCGAAAGCGGGGGCTCCGATGTTACAGCTGCCGATCAGTTCAGCCAACGGACAGAGTGGCCAGGCCCGGCGGCCGAGCGAACATTCAGCCGGCGGCCAGACGACACATGAGCGATAAACGAACAAAGCTTTGTTGATGATGACGGTCGAGGGGCTGATGGTTTTGTATGTCTTCAAATCTCAAGCATCGAAAGGACCATTTGGATCCTTATCAGGGAGCGTATCTCTGGCATCCCACTGTCTCACACCAGACCCAGGTTAGTCCTTTCCATCCTGGGTTCAGCTCGACCGTAAAGAGGATGGGCGAGAAGAGTTAGTTCCAAGGTTGAGTGGGATGTGAGAGTGCCAGGGCATGCATGGCTGCAGCGTCTTGTGGGAGTGCGAGTGGGCTGGTCTGGTGTGGTTTGCTATGGTAGACTCGATTCTCACTCGCCCCTTGCGAGAGACGCTGCGTGTGCTGTTTGTTGGCGATTGATTGAACACTTCACGATTTTATGCCTCATGTGAATGAAATGCTTAAAAGGAGATCACGATGGGACCGTGCACTACCCATGGTTTAACGATGGATGGATGGTTTGAAGGGGCCATGGTGAAGAATTTAAGGTGAAGATTGAGATGGACTGGTTTTTTTAGTGGATGTCTCCTTGCTCCACTTATGGGCCTTGGAAGCCCACTCTCATCCCTCGGATACGAGCCCTTGATTGGCTCAAGGGCTAAGGCCCTCGAGTCGACAGAGAAAAGAAGGAGTTTCTTAGGCTGCCCCCTCCTCTTAATTTACATTACATAAAACCGTATTCCCTTGCGGCCTGAGTGATCCCCTTCTCTGTTATCGCAACTGTCCCCCCCAAGAACTCGACGCGAATTACAGCCCGTCTTTTATCTCTTGGTAGAATTTCTTACGTTTCTCAAAGACCCTTACCTGCGACCTACAACTGATAGGCGCTTGTTAGACGCAGCGCGTATCATTGTCGCTCAGCCAGTACCATCTCTGAAAGCCAAGCGTTTTTGGGTTTGTCTGCGTTTCTGCGTCTGATAAGGACCTTTTTCACACTCCAGTACGCTGTTGACCCCCGTACGACCCCCAATCCGGGCTGCATTTCCTATCTCTTGCGCCCGCTCTCCCTACGCCCGCAACCGCAAAGCAAAAACCCAACGGGCGCACACTTGCCTGTCTTGATTCTTTGCGCCCGTCGTCGTCTTGACGTTGTTCCACCTCGTCACGTAACAGAATTCCCGTTTTGCGTCTCTGGGGCGTTTGCCGCTGCGCGGCAAATCGTCTAGTAGCCCGGTCTGGGTAATGGCAGACAAGATGTCAATCGATAAGGCGGATCCTGCGCAACACCAAAACAACAACAATCATCTCAACGGCCTAAACGGTCATTCTCGGGAAGAGACCGACTCTCTCGTTGGCTCCAGCCCTGAGGGCGATCATCACCCTACGATAGCCTCTGCTGCCAATGCCACCCAAGAGCCTCAGCAGCCCAAGAGGAAGGGCGGCCGCAAACCTGTAAGTCTTGTCTTGTTTTCCTTTTACTTACACCATATGCACACTACATTACATTACACACTGCTTTCCGTCTATCTATGAGGATGGATAGTTCTTTGTGAACCAACACGATGGGCCCTGGGATAGATCAAGACATTACCTCGACAACTCAGTTTCCCCGCTCTCCCCTCGGGTCTTACCCATTGTGTCTCTCTTCAAGACAACATGACGCACATATACATCCGACCTTAAACAGTGACTAACAGAACATGAAAAGATATATGCGACTTCCGAAGAGCGAAAACAGAGGAACCGACAGGCTCAAGCTGCTTTCCGTGAACGCCGAACTGAATACATAAAGCAACTCGAAGAGACCATCCGCGTCCATGAGTCCAACCTCCACAACCTCCAGGCGGCTCACCGCACTGCTGCCGATGAGTGTCTGATGCTTCGATACAAAAACTCGCTTCTCGAGCGTATTCTCCTCGAAAAGGGAATCGATGTCCAGGCTGAGCTTCGCGCCAAGACGGGTAGTCCTAACTTGGGACCAACCCATATGCCTCAGAACCTCGTTCAGCCTCCTCCTATCCAACGTGCGATTATGAACCGACACCACCAGTCTCGACGATCAAACTCGAACATCGCCCCTAAGGCTGAGCCTGTACCAGTGCTGCCTCCTCCGCTGCAACCTCATTCGAATGCTACTTCACCCAAGAATCGACCTACACCATCGTCTCATTCCAACTCACCGAGTAATACTGGCTCCGCCTTCTCTCCTGCAGCCTCGGATAACATGTCGATGAGGGGTTCGATGACTAGCATGTCGCGCCAGCAGATGTCCCAGCAGCAACAGCAACAGATGCCTCAGAGCACACAGGTACCTCGATCATCGATGATGCAGAACGGTGGACGGGGAGGTCAAGCAGGATCTGGAGCTTCTTACTACCCTACTCCTGCCTTCCAAAACCATATTGAACAGCTTGGTAAGTTTTCTCGTGCCATTTCATCGATAACGCATCCTAACGAACCATTTAGAGCAAGAATATGAACAAGATGGCATGATTGACGAGCCTGAAATCGAAACACCAGCTGGCCATGGAGGATACCCTTCAGGCTACAATGGTGAAAACCAACAGCCTATGATGATGTCGCCTGCCTCTAGCGGACCAGGACACCAGATGACACCATCTCATGAACCCGTCCAACAGCCACAAACCTCGCACTCGCAATATCCATCAATGACCCAGCTTCTAGACCAGAATGGTTTGGACTGGGACCCCTTTGGATTGAGTGCTAGCATGGCATTCCCCAACGGGCAACAATTTCAGTTCGAACAAGCCAACATGAGGTGAACTCGGAGCTCGAACAAACCTCTGGAATTGGTCACCTAGAGGGTCCATTCATCGACGGACGCCTGAAGAGCTGCTATCACGGGAGACGCCATACTTTCGTCAGCTCTGCTCAAGTCTTGAAATTCATGGTCGAGAGTTTGGAGGTTGAGAAACCAACCACTCCTTACATAAAACCTCACGCACCATTGGCATGCTTCATGAAGATAAGAACACTTAACAGTCGCACTTGATTGAAAGGCAATTTCGACGCGATTGACTTGTTGACTCTTCTGCGGGATGTGCGATAGATATATCCCACCGCAATAGACTTGAGCAACAGGCTCACCACAGCGAGGCCTATAGTCATACGCATTCTCCGTGTCATATCGCGCTGGGGATGAGTAGTGCTATGGTAGCATTCTGCTGTCAAGGCATGTCGAAGGACTTGACGACTACAAGCAAAGACAGAACACTTCAGCATAGAGATTATATCGTGTTGAACAACTCTAGCAGTACTATATACAAAAGCACCTAATTATCGCTTCTCACAACTTTTAACGACAAATCATTTCAAGAGCGAGATTTACCTGTCGGCTCAAAACAATTGATGGGGCAGTGGCGCAGAAAGGACACTGGAAAAAAGAAAACTAGCATTATATTACGATGTCGGGATTTGGATTGACTGAAGACTCAATGTTTGAGGGTTTCTAAAAGTTATATGATCAGACAAAGGATCTGTTGAAAGCGGTGTTTATTCTTGAGATATCAAATCGTACAATAGTTGGTTATAACGGGACATGGGACTTGTACATAGATAGCAATTGCGTAACGAAGCACGCATTGAATATCATCTTTTGTAACATGTATCGCTCTCCAGTAACTCATGCTCATTGTCTCTCGTCGATCTCAACGTGTGGGACAGCGCCTGAACCTCCAGTCAACAACATTGCCCCAGAAATGCACGATCATAGACAAAACGCCAACAAGGAACCAAGCAAGACTTAGACTGGGGAAGATGCCACACGATGTGGGACAAGGTCAAAAAAGTCAAGGTGAATCTTGGCGTAGTGCCGAATTCCCACGAGGCTTGCTATGCGTTATGTAAGTGTTATTAATGGCTTCACTGCTTCAGTCCCCAGTTGTTATTTGTTAAGTTGGTTGACACTGGGGCGAGGCTTGTGATCTGAAGTCGGGTGCGGGTCGGAACGGATGCGGGATAATCAGTGGGACTTGTAACCCTAGATGATCGACGATAGTGTGAGTTTGTTTGATGAGAGTGTGAGAAAAAGGGGAATACTTAATATCTGGCCGTTAGATCAGTGCTACCCGGCCTGAACGTTATGTCATTCATGAGCTCAATCATGTAAAACGGTTCGACGCACACTTGAATCACCCTGGAAATAAACTCCAACGCTTTAACGCTTTATATATACACCAAAAGCATGAATCCAAACACAATCATCCTTGTCCAGTATGGCATATCCAGCATGTGAGACGCCGCACTCTTCGAAAGTATCTTGGTCTCTCCAGCCTTATCCGCCTCATCGATGCTACAGACGACCTTACATGCACCCTGACGAGCATCTCGCCGTACCAGCCCATCGTCTTGTTGTTTAGTATCGCTCTCCAACCTACGGCCATCGAAACTTCTCTTTTTCTCGTGGTCTTTTGTGACATTATACACCATATCGATCCACTGGATCTGCATATATGCTGCACCATTGAGGCTCATATTCCCGCTCCACGAACCGCCGTCGCTCCAAGCGTTGAGAATGATCTGTGCCGGGTCCTTGGGTGTCTGGAATTCTATGCTGGCAACTTCTTGACCATTAGCATACCATGTAGAGCGTTTGGGCGTCCAGTCCAATCGGTGCACAACCCAACCATCCCACTCAACACCCTTGGGGAGGGTACCGTTACGAGTAGCCTTGGGGATATCATCGCCATCCTCCGTGAAAGAAGGCTGATTTGTGTACTGGACCCGGTTCTTGGGATCGCGAGTCATGATCTCGATATCAGCTTCTTGTACATCGGCTAGCTCTTCACCCCCGAGGTACGTGAAGATAGCCATGCATGCACCCGCGCTGCCGGTGACACGGGCGAGCATCCGTACTGAGACGTAGTGATATGTCGACACAGACTCGAACTCTGCAGCGCTTTGGAAGCCGGGCAGCCGCATAGTTCGCATGGTGAGGAACGTATCCGAGGCTGCGTCTTTGTCGTCATTCTTTTCAACGTAGATATTGTTGGGGGAGTTGATCATTAGGACAGTTGCATCCCCTGAGAGACTGACGCCTTTCCCGCGGTTGCTCCAGTCTTGTATGCTCCAGCTGTCATCCCAAGTGTCGCTGTTGAAATAGTCGCTTGTTACGCCTGCTTTTCTGGAAGCATTTTGAATAGGGCTGGGAACTCCCGCATAGTCCCCAAGGTTTCGGTAGTCATAGAAGCTGTGTCGTGAGTAATATGCAGAGTTGGTGCCATTAGTGAGATAGCAGTCACATTCATCGTTTGATGATCCATGAACTGCGGCTACTAACACAGTGAGATGTATATAAAACAAGCGACTTGGCCAAAACATGGCTGTAAACTAATCAACCACAAAACAACAGAAGAAGAGACAAAGCATTAACGAATGCATTGCCGTTGATAAATGCTAAGTAAGAGCTGAAAGCTATTGAATTGGCTTACGGGCCTCCTTGAGGTCTTTGCCCATTCAGAACGGTCGAGGCTTTGCTTAGCCTCATTTCCTCGCGGGAGGCCTTGGACAAGTAAGACGCCATCCTACAATAATGCCAGTCAATTACGGATTGACCTGATATGATGAACTTCGCTAATTAGACGCAGTAGGTCAGATACTACCTATGGTTGCTGTATAGCACTGAGATGCAAGGTTACGAGTTGTATTTCCAGGACATTCTAGAGTGACAAGCTTGGAGGTTGAATGTGTCACGTGACCAGCATAGTCCGCTTTACCGGGAAGGCCCCCGCCTAATTTATGCAGCATTACAGGCGCCGCTGATTCATTCTTCATTATTATTCGCATCTGCATTTACCATCTCTTTATATCCTGCGTCGTCACCAACAACGATTCGCTTTTCGACGACGTGCATAAAGCACTCTTGCTATGTGAAGCGTAGCCTGCGACTCCATTTACTTGGACAACAACCACACTCGCTCATCTTTGCTAAGATAAACTCCAGGTGCATAAGTATCATGATGACACTGTCGATTTTCGTAAACTCATTTTTGGGATGATAGACGCTTCAACATCGCAACAAAAACCGCAATAATCGCCATGTCGTCGCCTAAGCCATCCACAGGCGTAGAGGAGCCCGCAGCCCAATCGCCAAAGCCAGAGTCGCCGAAGCGCGACGGCGCAATCGAACCAGCGGAGGAGAGTTCTGATCGCGAAGACGGAGAGGCCTCTGAGTCTCCCAAGGACCCAAATAGTGCCCCCGATGATAAGGATGCGCCTCCTCTTCCGAACGAACCAACGCCAGGTGGACCACCTTTGCCAAGCGAAACTGTACCTGGTGGCCCTCCGTTGCCCAACGAGCCTGCACCGCAACAAGAGGATGATGGTTGGGACTGTCAGTGGGACCTAAACACGCAGGCTTGGTTCTTTGTGAATCGTTTCACCGGAAAGTCTCAGTGGGATAACCCTCGTATTGCCACGAGCACTCCTATACCCGCTGCCCCAGGTACCGCCCCAGGTGTTCCTCAACCTCCAGCTTCAGAGAAACCTGTCGCTGGAGGTTACAACCCGGCGATCCATGGCGATTACGATCCCAACGCTTGGTACGCAAAAGGCACACAGGAGGAAGGCCAATTTGCGACCACAAGCACTGGGATTGCCGACCCTGCAGAGATATACACCGCTACAGCAACGTTCAACCGCTTCACAGGCCAGTTCCAAGCAGCTGGCCTAGGGCCCGAGCGTCATAGTGACGAAGCCAAGTCAAAGCGCCAGATGAACGCCTTTTTTGACGTTGAGGCCGCAGCTAATGCCCATGACGGTCGAAGCTTGAAGGCAGAGCGTTCAGGGAAGAAGCCTTCCAAGGCTGAACTGAAGCAGTTCAAAGAGAAGCGAAGGGCTCGTAAGGAGGAAAAGCGTCGTGCTTGGCTCAGGGACTGAGACTAGCGGAACTTTTTCTATTTTCGTATACTAGGTGGCTTCATTGCTTCAGGCGTTCTTATGGTAGGGAGGAGTTGGTGGGCCGTTTCTGGATTTGATTGAAGAGACGACGGCCACTTTGGATGTAGACGTGCTATCGCGCATTAAGAAGAAGGTCGGCGAAGGCTAGAAGGCAAGGGATCGGTTCACATATATTTATACCCCAATACATGTCTTCAAATTACTTTTCTATGTCTCGTGAAATGGCTAGTCCTCATCCTCATCCTCATCATCGTCCAATTCCATATTGAGATGAACGCTCTCATCATCATCATCGTCGTCATCCTCTTCCTCTTCAGGTTCCTTGGCCACAACTGGGGCCTTTGGTATTGGCGCAGGGAGAACACGGTCAGGAGAAGACGACTTTTCCAAAACCTGTCTCTTGGGAGGTGCAGAATCCGGACCTTGGTGCTTTCGCTTTGGCGGTGAGGATGCCCGTGCGAAGCCATTCTCAGTTGAGGGAGCAGCCTTCTCGATAGGAGCAAATGGATTGCTCTGAATGGGGAGATTCTTCTCGGCATGTAGAACTGTGGGCAATACGCCTGGCTTGAACAAGTCACCCTTCTTTTCAGGCACTGCATCTTGCTCTTCGACATCACCATCCTTCATCTCCTCATCTTGGTCCTCTTCCTCTTCCTCCTCTTCGATAGGGAGAGCCTCTAATGACTCTTCACCCTCAGCGAGACTCTGAGCACCCGCACGAATGTTGGTACGCAGGATCTCAAGACCTTTGTCATCAGGGAATTGTTGAGTAAGATGAGGAAGAATGCTGGGATACACTCGGCCACGTTGGTCCTTGTATGGGTTGAGAACACTTGCCAGCATAGCGTCACGGCTATTTGTCAAGATAGCTGTCTGGTCAACAAGACCACGCAAAGAAGCCTTGAGATGTCGCTGTGGTACTTTTGACAGAATAACGGCCAAGAGGTTGGCAGCAGCGGCCCTGTGCTTAGGCTCTAGGGACGGGTTTGAGACAACGGCGCCAGCTTGAGGCTGAAGGAAAAGATCAGCGTTGGCGGCGATGCTGTTCTTCTTACTATCGGTGCCAGTTGCCGCTGGCTTTTCAGCCTCTTTAAGGTGACCTGCATCTTGTTGCAAGTCACGACAGCAAGCGCCAAATACAGGGTCCAAGCTACCAACCGAAGGCTTAGATAGTGTTGGGCCAGAGATAAGCAAGATCTCTTTGAGGACAGTATATCCGGTCGTTCGGACTGTGGGAAGGTTGATACCTGACTTGAATACTCGGACAAGGTGGTCAAGGACCTCTGGGGCAATAGACACAGCGTTCTGACCCAGGCGCTGGAACAATGCTTCAACGAGGTGCAGAGCGGCGATGTGAATATCTGGTAGCGCAGCCCAAAGCTCATCCTTCTCTTCCCTGGCAATCGCAGCGTTGGTCTGAAGCGCTTGATCCCACGTTTGGGACTTGGGCGAGAGTCTGGCTATGAGTAGTAACCGAGATGCAGCGTCGACAAGTGCGCTTGTGGGTATCGTGACGGGAGCCTTGGTAGGATATCGCAAACAATCAGACAGGTACTGGAAGAGGCCAATTAAACGATCAGCCCCAGCGTTGATTCCTGACCAGGCTGGGAGCTCGTCCGCAGATGAGCCACCACCGTGTGGCTCATTATCGAGTTCAACTTGCGATCGAGTGAAGCCGCCTGTTCCCTCCCATGATTCTTCAACGGCTCTAAGGACCTGGTCAGCTGTAGAGTGTAGCTCCTTCAGGAGAGTGTCGATCAGCTTGGCCCACTCATCACTACCTCCTGACTTGGCCGCGACATGGTGAAGCGAGATAACAAGTTTTCGCGAAGCTCGTTGAAGGCTTTGTTGAATGACAGTCTCATCTGATTGTGTAGGAACGAGATAAGGCTTGACTGCTGTTCTGAGCTTGGAGTTTGAAGGCCGAATAGTTGGTGGGTAAAGAGGAATCAAGGCTGATAAGGCGTCGCAAATAGTCTCAATGACGGGCAGGGGCGTTTGAAGTTTCTCGCCGTTCTTGGGCAAGCTGATGAGCTTTATACAAGCCGTAACAAATGTTGGGATTGTTGGTGTGGCAATCTCTCGGACAAGGGTCTGATATGGCTGGACTGAGATGTAGATGCGTGCAAGAGTCACAATGGCCAACTCCTTTGAAGCAATGGGATCGCTTTTCTGCAAATTGTTAATATTGACCCTATAGAACTGAGTGTACTGACTTACCTCAACTACAGACAAGAGTCCAGTGACCCATGGTTGACAACCTCGTAGGATCTCCCATCCACCAACGTCAACCACAGTCTTGATTAGAGCAACTGCAGCGAACCTGGCCTCACGGCTCCGGCCATTCAGATGAGTAGTGATGCTAGCCTTGAGCTTGTGTACAAGCTGAGCGGCTTCCGAGGAGTTATCCTTGACCTTGCGGTCCGAAGGTGCTGATAATGCTTCTTTGCAGTGTAGGATGTGGTTGATGAGAGATGGCAACGCATGAGGGAGCTGAGTTGGGGGAATTGAGGTGAGCTTGCGGCATAGAACCCGAAGGTCGGGTGGTAGTGAGGCAGCCATGACTAATGGATTCTGTATGAGGGTTTCTGGGATGGGTTGTGAGGTCTCAGATGCTTTGCGACAAGTTGAAGCTTGAAGATATTGGCCAAGATAAAAGTAGATCAATTCAAAGTTGATACTGCGCCGTCACGTGTAAAAGGCGAGTACAGCAGTCGCACAAGAGGTCCGGGTATGTTCAAACAAAGATTCCGTATCCAATTAAGTAGCTCAACTGGAAATCTCGGCTTATAACCTGGAATTATGATGAAGCTGTAAATTCATCAAGAAAGACTCCATTGAAACTTTTTTTCTGCTCCCAGTCCAGTAGACTAGGTCCCTAGCAACAAGCATACCAAAGGTGGGTTAGCTTGACTGACGGGAAGACCCCTGACAGTGGATCCAACCGTGCTGTATTAAACGGCACTGATTGGCTTATGAGCTGAGTTACGTCGTCCCAGCAGCTCTCATCTCCAGCAAATACGACCTTGACCACCTGGAAAGTCCAGAGACCGCAATTATACATACCATTCACCTCAGGCGGCCTCTGAAACATCACGATTGACTTTTGTGACCGTTATATTCGATATTGTAACTCTCCTAAGCCCCTCATCAGAGGATTCAAATCTATTTAGCAATCCAATCTTCCTCGCTATGCACTTGGCGCCATCTATTTGCTAGGTAGTCTAAGTCCGAGACCGATCTCCTGAAACCCTGAAATAGGTTTCCAACGAACCATGGGTGTAAGACGAAACAAAACGCCCTCGCCGATTATGCCTGACGAAGCTGACTCTGTATCGCTGCTGCTCTATAGCCCAAGGCCGTGCAATACATTAATCAGCTGGACCATGCCCGCTGCGACGGCAACTGGGACCTGGTCCCGGAGCTTGTTCGCAAAGTCCGCAAGCATGCTCCCGACAGAGCTTGTACGTCATTCTCCGAATAGCTTCGTGGCGGCCACAAAGCTAATACTGTTCAATTAGGTCTCGCTTTGACAGCCGAAACCGAATGCGCCATTGCCAAAACGACGGGAGCTGCAGCTCACACTAACACCGAGGGCCGGCCAACAACTGCTGTAAACACAGGCGATGTCAATGTTACAGATCAACTACCAAAGCTCGAAGCGGCAATTGACGAGGAAGCCGCCCACGAGAACGACCGATTCCAGGCTGAAGTATGCGCGGGTTGGTTGCACTGGACATTAGGAGACTATAATCTCTGTGTCAGTCGACTACCCGAGAACAACTTGGAGGAAGGCGAGATCAACCCAGCCGACAGAAGCGCCGAATGGACGAGTGTTTGCTCACTCAAAGCTGCGTATCTCAAAGCTAACTGCCTTGCGCGCAGCGGCGAGTTGAAGCAGGCACTCTCTGCCTACCGAGCTGGTCTTCCATCACTCGGACGAGTTTGGGCAGAACAGGGCATGGGAAGACAGCTTCGCTACTGGTCAGAGCTGTTCCTCACAGAATATTGCATGCTCTCAGGCGAAGCATACCGAAGCAACGAAATCACACAGGTCGACGCTGATTCTATGGCGGGCTATCGAGCGTGGGCACGATTCTGGGATACTATGTCTACCCCTGTCACAGGAGGATACGGCTTCAAGGGTTCTGTACCTCGAAGAACGGTATGGAGAGAGTACTACTTTGCCCTCTCATCCATTGTTGATACCGATCAACCTTTTCCTACCGGGTTTGTGAGCAACACAGCGGGCGACCTTTCACCTCGGAATCAGCTGCGCATTGAGCTTAAGCATGCCGAGGCTACGTACCAGACACTTTTGCTAGGCGAGACATCCTTCCCCAGAGCCGATGAGGAGCGTGAGGAAGTCGAAGCGTTTGTCAATCAGGTACTACGAAACTGGTCCATCCTCTGTGGACGAGGATGGAGTGAAAAGGACCTTGGTCAGGGTGGGCGAAGCAGCCTGAGCCGTGGAGTTCTTGATATTCTTTACAGTGCGGCTATGAAGACGTACCATTCAACATCTATCCTTCGGTCTCTCTTCCTCGTTCACCTTTCGGTTGCCGAATTCGACCTCGCTTTCAAGGCCTTCGACTCCTACCTTGAGATTGTCAAAAAGGGCAAGGCTCGTGTTGACAAAACCGGACTTGTTGAGCCTAGTCTGGACGACGATGCGACTGTCCTCGAAACAATCTCGCAGTGTATTTTGGCTCTCTGTCGATATGGCCAACGATCTGCAGCGGAAAAAGCGCACCAGCTTGGATCCGAGCTCGAAGACTGGTTGGCAAAGTTACCGCAGATCACCTCGCAAGATAACCCCACGCCTGTAATTTCGGAACACAATGAGCTTAGCGCTTCACATCCGCCCGTGGCACCGCATACTATTGCCCTTGCATGGCAAGCTATTGGCCTGTCCCAGGCTCATTGGTCAAGAATCACATATGAAGCCTCGGCTAGAACCGAAATTCAACAAAAAGCTATTCGCTGTCTGAGAAAGTCTCTCGCAGCTGAGCTTGGGCGCTCAAAGGATATTAGGAGCTTTTATGCTCTTGGCCTTCTATTGGCTGAGCGAAGAGAGTTGACTGCTGCGATTGAGACAGTCAGAACTGCCTTGACAGCAAGCAAGGATCAGGAAGAGAACTACGATCTGGTATATGGGCCATATTGGCAAGAGCGTTCTCTTATTCCTGTTTGGCATCTGCTCGCTCTCCTGCTCAGTGCTAGGCAAGATTATAGCATGGCCGCGAGGGCTTGCGAGGGTGCCTTGGAACAGTTTAAAGATACTACAGTTCTGTTTGGTAAGGCCGACCAAGCCTATAGAAGCGAGCACCTCAACGAGGCGGAAAAAGATACTGCAGAAGACAAACATGGCCTCGTCGACGATATGGATGATAGTGAAAAGGAGAGCATCCTGGAGGTGAAGATGACACAACTTGCATTGGTCGAGCTACTTGAAGGCCCAGACGTGGCTGTAAATGCCAGCTTCGAATTGCTGACTCTCTTCTCGAGACTGTTCGGCAACGTTGCAGCCCAACCCACTCTAAACCCTCCCAAGGCCGTGGAGCCACCCAAAACTTCTGGCACGCTTAGGAGCATTAGGGGAACCATCTTTGGCGGCAATGATCGATCCAGACCACCTACGAGGCAGGTCTACACTGCCGCGGGCGACAGGAACCCCAGACCTCAAACTGCAGCGACCATGCGCAGCAGTGCGCCGACGATTCAGGTTACGGGAGATAACGGATCCCTGGCAGAGTCGCGGCCAAGGACATCAGCATCTTCAGTGCGTCGCAATAGAAGTGCTACGGGTAGAAGTAACAGCCTGAAGAAGCGTGATCGGAGCCATAGCCGACAGCGATCCTCTAGCATCGGGGCTATCTCGTCTGCCCATGGACCTACAGTTGTCGATGGAGATGTCTTTTTCACACCAGCTGGTCCAAACGGCGAGGTTGAAGAAACCGAGCAGCAATCGGACTTCTTTACTTACTCAAGTAAACGACACTCCGCAACGAGAGGCTCATCTTTCTCAAGGCGGCCTATAGGACACCTCAACTCGTATCTCTCAACGCAAACGAAGTCAACCGACTACTCTGAGCTATCAGTTGACAACGCTTACGCATCCACTTGCATCTTGCCGCTGGTCCATTTCCCCAAGGATAAGGAGAGGGCTCAACGAGTGGTCCTCCTGATAAGAGTCTGGCTCATGGTTGCTGGGTTCTACCGCAGAGCAGGTATGAGAGAGGATGCCAAGGGAGCTATCACAGAAGCGCAGCGACTTATTCAGAGCCTCGAGGCCGACTTGGCTAGGGATCCCTCTGGTTCAGGTGCCCTCAGGCCTCCCAGCTGGGCCGAAAAGAAGACTGTAGAGGATCTATGGAGTGATCTATACGCAGAGGTAAGATACAGCCCCCTCCCTGTAGGACATGTGATGTGTATTAATATTCCTCATAGCTTGGTCAACTGTCTCTGTCGAAAGGAGCCCCCTATCTAGCTCGCAACGACTTTGAAACCGCCCTCACACATACGCCAAATCATCCCACTGCAATTATCGGCCTTTCTAACATCCTGCTCGATATTTACAGTGAAGATCTCCTCCCGCCACCTCCGATTCCGCCTCTGGAGGATGCTTTGCTTAACCTCAACATAGGAAATAGCTCAAAGCCAAATTCGAGCAGCCATGCAGTCTCTCCCCTGCCTTCGACACCCCTCGGCCTAGGCCCTTCACCAGAAACACAATTTACTCCCAGGGAACCCATGGACGACGACGAACTTCCTGCTGCGTATAAGGCCACCCGTCTACCACTTGTCGACCGTCTTGCGGCTCGTGATCGTGCGTATGCCCTCCTTTCGACACTCACCAAGCTTGGTTCCGGCTGGAACTCATCTGAGGCGTGGTTCACACTGGGCCGCGCCTACGAAGAGAGTGGCCAGCCCGATAAAGCAAAGGAGGTGCTTTGGTGGTGTGTGGAACTTGAAGAGGGGACTGGTGTTCGGGATTGGCGCTGCTTGACTGGGGGAGGGTACATTATTTGATGAGCCTTTTGGGGCTCAGACAATATCCAATAGGGCCTTTGAACGGAGAAAACTACCAATGGCCTATGTTGCTCTTTTTTCAGCCGTTTATACTGTGTTCCATGGAGTGGTACTGCGCCTATAACTCTTCTCTTCTTTGCGATACAAACACTCTGAATTATTTACTTTGTGTACCTCGTGCAAACACTCATCATACACTATCTCATAGACTTTTAACACAATCTTGTCAGTTCTAGGACACAGGGGATTAATTTAAGCATAATCTAGTCACAAACTTCGACCTGGATGGTGAGAATCCTACTTTGCCTACTCAAGAATTCTGGATAATAGTATTCAGGAGCTGGTTGTACTCTGAATATGCTTCCTAGTCAACACTATCAATTGTTTCAGTATATCGCTACGTAAAACGTATCGCTGTTCGGACTAAAACTGTTTGCTGCCGAAGAGAACAGATTAAGCCAAGTAGAACCCTTTTGCTTTTTGACGTTTCACTTCTGTCTTTGCATCCCTCGATCTGTCTCTTCAAATCCTTCTGTGTGTCGCTCAAGCTCCAGACCTGGTGTTTCTCATGAAAGCACTAAGTGGCGATAGGTGCTCGCTGCCTGAGAGGCGGTGCAGGAAGCATGATGGCTGCTGTATAACAGATCATGCCTAGGCAGAGGCAAAAGAGGAAGAGGGCAAGAAAGAGGTGGAAGACGTCTGCGTGGAAGACGTTTAATGGGGCCAAGCTAAGGGGAGATGTCGTTCATCGATCAGCATGGCCTTGATCAAGATGATATATCGGCTTTCAGTTAACGGATTGACTCCGTCTTGTCCCGTTTGCTGATATGGGCCACCTCCGGTACCATTGGACTCAAATGACTCGCCGGAAGTATAGCTGCTGCTATCGCTTTCTTCCACGTTGTTGTTCCTGTCGATTGTCCACATCATATTGCGTAGGCAATATGAGATGGCCGTAAAACTGTCACGCACTCTCAGTAGGTGGAAAGCCAGACCATCCATTTCTTTTGAGCAGGGAGTTGTTGGTTGTGTCCCAGAGAACAGCGCATTGACCTCCGTATTTTCCCCGGCGAGGATATCAGGCGCATTTGGGACATATATGACTTCTTCAGTATCGATGGTATGGTTCGAGCCATCGTCTGAATGCCATTCGAAGATGCTGTCGTCGATACGTTCAACAAGGGCCTGAATTTCATCTTGGACAATTCCTTCGGAGTTTCCCTCGTTGGGCGGTCGAGCCGAGGACGACATCTGTGGCAAGAGATTTGAACTTATGGGCCAATACGGGTTGGCGCATGTGGATTGCTCAGCAAACGCTGGAAGACCTTTAGAGTAAATAGAAAGCGAATTCAATGCCACCGCGGAAGTGTTTGCCATCATGAAGAAGGGGAAATTGAAGTGTGTTACTCTAAACTTGCAACGGTGAAGATGTTGTTAAAGAAAGACAATAGCGAGTGTGTGATAGAATCGATCGAATTGATGGAATCAAATGACGATAGGAGTATCTGTGAAGCTGATGATGCAAGAAGATGGCCGGGAATCAAGAGGGGGAGGCATATTCCCCTTAGGCGTACCTTTAGTAGGTGACACTCTACTGTAGGGACTTGCCGCTTTGATAGATGCAAGTTGCCAGACAGAAAGCGCTACTCACCTCGTTACCTTGTGAAGGAGTGACGACTGAGAAGAGCAGAAACGGAAACACCAAAGTTAATCAGATCAGGACATTCTCGTCATACTTTAGTCCACTTTAGTCCACTTTAGACGGCGTACCTCAAGTCAGGGGTTCCTTTATCAGATGAACACTTTTATTACTATCAGCCAAGAGTCGCGCTATTCTGAGGAAATTCAAACAATATCATCACGACGAACTAATCAACCAGAAAAAAACATGTCATGTGCTTATGTAGAAGTGTATTTATTTTCATCCTTGTCCAAGCCTCTCTACGCCCCTGTCCTCCACCCAACAGCTCTCCGCATTCCATAAGACCCGGCCGCCCAAATGAAATAACTAAAAAAAAGGGGGAATATTTGTTTTGATTGCGAATGACAAAGAAGACGATTCTTTTTAGCTCTAATATGTTTGTCCGCAAAACTCCCTGAACATGCGCCGTGAGGCTCCCATCCATCCATCCATACACACATCCGCCCTTGTCTCCAATTGTCATCATCATAATTTCAACCTCACCATGCATGCTTTCCAGACATGACATCCCCTTTTAAATAACAATCGTATGTTTTCCTTCAGTATCTACTGTCGGGACTTGAGCAGGTTGTGCAGGTATGAAGCAAACTGCCTCTTGTCCGTCGACGTCGTAAGAGATCGTAAAAAGTCATCACCGTTGACCCCAAGGCTAGGGAAGATGTTGTTTTGGAGTTCCTGGATAAAAGACTCGCCTGTCTTGGTGTAAATGGTCTGCTCTAGACCTGCAATCTCTGTAAGAATTTGCTTAGTCTGAGCGTCCTGGTAAGGCCGGAAGCTGGGGTTCTTCATAACCTCCCAGCAAGTCGAGTGGAACCTTTGAATCATGAAATGGTCAAAGCCAGGGAATGCAGGGTTGGGGCTACCAGAGGGAGCCGTTGGGTTCTGAGAAATAGTGGCAACGTCAGGTCCTCCCCATATAGCTGCCATTCTTGTCATCAGAGTGAAAGCCAGACGGCTACCGCCGATGTTGCCCTCAAGAGTCTTGGCGAGCTCAATGATGGAGGAAATCATAGGCTCAAAGAAGCCCTGATTAGATTCACTGACGAGAACACCATCCAATCCATTGTTCAGAATAATCTGGAGAAAGGAGAGGTATTCCCTCCTCAGCTCAGCCAACTGGATCTCATCATCGGTACCAGCAATGGGTTCCGTAAGCCCACCGAAGATACGTTGAAGCAAAGGCGTCAAAAGCATGTTCAAGACTTCGTAAATTTCAGCCTTGAAACCAAACACCACCTGATCCAGTAGACGAAGAAACATGGCCATCTCGTCCTTAGACGAACTCTGGGACAGCAGTCCTTCAATCCACTGGGGCAACTGGGGCAGCACAGCAGCACCAAGGACCCCTAACAGCTTAGAAAAGGCTGACCGGCAAGCAGTTCGGATCTCAGAAGACGAGTTCAGCTGGTTGAGGGCAATGAGAATGGCTTCGGCTGCGCGAGAAAACTCATCGGAGACAGCCTTGTCAGGAGGTCCATGTGCATTGGCGGAAGTGATGCCTGGAGTCCAGTCAGAGAACCCGTGGGCCAATGTACCCAAGGCCATAACAATGTGATGGACTTGAAGGGTGGCCTGCGCGTCTCCAGACTTGGCTCGTGGGAGATGTCCTTCCATGTCGGTAAACAGGGGGTCCATAACAGATCGGGCGTACAGGGCCTGCTTATCAGCAGGTGTACTTTGGGTTGAGGAAATACAGCCAATGGCTTCGAAAAGGTACAGTTGGCTCGTAAAGAGAGCATCCGCGGAGTGGTCAGATTCATCTGATGACATATCATCGTCGGCATCATCACCAGGGACCTCGGCCTTGATAGGCAAGAGATCTCCGATCGACTGGATGACTGTCTCCGCAACATTGCCGACCTGAGCACGCAACTGCTTGATGAAGCGGTGGAACAAGTACCACGATCGTGTCTTTATCCGAACGTGGTCATGGTGAACCAATCGCACAAAGTTCTCTAGAACTTGAGGGATATACTGCGAGAGATGGTTCTCGAAAACAACGCAATACCTCACACAAATCTCCATGTACTGCAGAAGGATGGCGGGATGAGAGAAGTTGGCAATACCTAGTTGGTTAGCATCATCACACTGTAGCTGTTTTACTGAAGCACTCACCAGATTCAACCATCTTCTGCATCATGACCACTAGCCTCTCCGAGGCCTCAGTAGAGGGCTGGTTCTTGGTGCCAAGTCCTTGGTTGGGAAGTGCGAGCTCGCCAAAGAGGTACATCTCATACAATGCAAGATCCAGATCTCGCCAGTCCATTTGAGAGCCCTGCTGGTCAAGGGTTTGAAAAGTGGTGGCAACCAAGTTGCTGAGCATATCCATGTACAAAGGCTGGTCAATGGCTGCAATTGACTTTTGCAGATTTTGTAGCTTGCGACGTAGCTCTTGAAATTCAGCTTCATCGGTGAGCTCATCTTCATCACCCCAGGTGGTAGTCTCATCGTATCTCATTTTGTGGATGATGGCATCTAGAATTGGCGCAAGCATACCGCCGTAGTCTTGGTGAACAACAGTGAGTTTACGGAGGAAAGTGAGCAGGTCTGTCAGGGCGGGAATGACAGACGAGCAGACCTCATCATATTCGTCAGAGAAGAAGCGCAGAAGGAAAGGGAGGAACCCTTGGAGGTGTTGATTAGCTCTAGCGCGAGTGTCATCACTGATCTGGCTGTCCTCGAGGGCCCGTACGATATCGGAGAGTACGGTGTTAACTAACTTGGCAACTGCTTCGGCCAGGTCCGTATCGTAACGAGAGGTTCCCTTGTACTCGCTCAAAGGGGGGCTAGCAACTAATTGTTCAACAATCTCCCTGAGGTTAATGAAGGAGATCATCTCCATCTTGTCTGCCGAACGCATCTTCTTGCCGCATATCTCATTCAAGGTATCAATGGCGGTGTCGCGGACCTTGTCTTGCACATCAGTGCTTGGTCGGCCGACTACCGGCAGCAGCAGCCCGAGCATGTCCTGGCTAATAACCAAGGAGATGTCCATCCAGCTAACCCACTTGCCCAGGACTTTGAGAACAAGTTCTACGACGGTATCGTTGTTCGAGTATCGTGTTAGGAGCTGCTTCCACGACTCAGACACCTTGTGCATATCCTGAGCTCGGAGCTGGTCCTTGAGCTCGGTATTTCGCTTGGTCTCGTTGCTCTGCCGTGACAGAAGCATATCTGCAATCTCGTCATGGATGGATCCCAGAGTTCGAAGATAAAAAACGACGCCCGGGACGTTGTCGGTATTTGTGGAGAGACCGGTCAACTCAAGTTGGTCGTCGAGGAAGCTCTGCCATCCATCTTGGTAAAGAAAGACAAACAAGTACGTCAATGTTTGTGTGAGCTTGTTCTGAAGGTGATAAGGGTCGGCTTCTTGTTGTGCATTAGGACCGTATGTTTGGCGGCAGTATTGGAGAAGGGTGTCTTTGAGGAAAGCCAGGCTTGCCTGGTCGAGACCTTGAGTGTGCACCGCATAGTTGACCACTTCGAGGCAGACCATGCGCACGACTTCTGACGTTTGAGGGGTTCGAGCGAAGAGTGTGGTGCAAGCTTGCCATCCTGAGGGATCGTTTCGTAGTTGGTTTAGGTATTCGAAAGCTTGCTCCTTGAGAGATTGATCGGAGGTGGGGTTTGAGAGAATCCCGACGGCATTCTCGACCTGAGCCATTGGGATCAGAGTTAGCAAAGAGACGATATCATGTATTCATAAGCTCCAGATAACAACCATTCCGTCGGGTCAGGCCTTGAAAGTGTGGACATTGGGCCGATGCGGCTTGGCCATCCAAGAGTGACGGCTGAAATGGCGGGGCACGAGAGCACCCCAGCGAGCGTCATGGGACAAAGACGAAGGAAGATGATGGAAGAACAACGCATCAACTCACCTGAGCTTCCATGATCAAAGATTCAGGTTGTGAAAAACACTATGTTGAGAGGTATTCCAAGTATGGACGATGCTGCTATAACTCCGGCAGCCTCAGATACACAGCATCCAGCATAGTTATGATAGAAAATAAACGGGCAAGGTGAACAAGGCTACCGAGGGGTCATGCCTAAACGTGGTTGGTATTGAAAGCTGGGGAAAAGGAGCCTGTACAACAGGCAGGGGTACAGCTGATGAATCTGGAGCTATCCCAATGGCAGGAGCTTCAAAGAGGGCCAAATTGTGCACAAAAACAGGCGATTTGAGACGTCGATGCTGATTTTGGATTGGGTAGCGTGTGAAGACTGCGTTTTTATCGAGACGTGCTATTTCTAAAAGTCGGTGCGCTGAACTTCTTGGGTCGATGTGGGGTAACTCTTTCGGCACATGTTCGGTAAAAGGAACCCTCCCCCCCCATCACCATCTCAGGAACCTCCTTCACCAAGCTCATCAACTGCAAGGTACCAACCTATCTCAACTCTCGTTGACATCTCATGTAACGAGATACTGCATTAGTTCTATGGCGATGCAGCACTTAACTTTGTTTGGAAACGCATACATAAGCCGACAGTCTTGACGGTTTGAGCTACTTTCAAACCCAAACACATTTCAACGCTCTGATAACTCTATTTCATGAGTTAAACAAATATCGAATAACATCCTTTGGGGAGATGCGTGCCATGATGAAACCTTCCAAAATTCGACATATCATGTCAAAAAGGCTACGTGAGCCCTATCAGCGGCGTAGGGCAATCGAGGCAAGCTGACACTCGATCTCAATCTTCTTCTGTACTTCGATCTTGAGGCACCCAAATCATATAGAAGTGCTCCAAGGTTTCTGTGAAGCACAAACTAAACCTTTGTACACCCAGCCATGTTTTTTTTGCATCGATCAAGGTGTTACCAAACTTATGCGTCAGACTTCTACTCACCAATACCGACCAGTTAGATATCAGATACGCCCGAATTCTCAACACACTCTAGGCAGCGAGGGGATCTTTATACCAACAAGACATCTGTTGATGCCAGTCCACTTGCCTTGCAAGAGTGAGTGGCTGTGAGATAAACACTCATATACCTCAAGCTCCAGCCGTTTCATCCAACTGTAACTCAAGGGAAGTGGAGTATATGAAACTGCTCGTCGCCGAAAGGTTAGGCATCGATAAGGTTGTCTCAACATTCTAATAGCGTTTTCGAGAGCTTTATGAAGCTCAAAATGATCAGGTATAGGATCCTCAGAACCTGAGATGGATGTCAATGAAAATCTCTTGAAGGCCGATCAACCCCTGCGGCAAAAGTACAGCGTCAACAACTTGGATATTGCTGATCGCAAAAACGATGAGTATCGTCATGTGTTAAGTTGGAAGGATGGTCGGGTAAGAGGCTGGAATATGAGGGTCTGGAAACGCTTATTATCAGCGATATTGCCAACTCATGGTGGTAGGCGCTTCGCATGACAACCCTCGGTTTGAACTTTTGACATGAAATCTGATTCGGAGGGCCGATCAAATAACCGATGTTTCGTTCGGAGAATAAGTCGGCATAGCCGGCCTCTGAAACTTGGAACAAACGAATCTCTTGCTCAAGGACAAGCATCGCTGGTCCATCACTCCAACGTATGACGTGAACTTGGGACCCAGCGTGTGTGGGCCGTGTGCTTTGTTTCTATAGTTCCTGGGAAAAAGTGACGATCGCCAACTCAAGCGCTGAAACAACAGAGATCGACAGGCGCTCGGCGCTACACACGTGCAAAGCCTTCTTTGGTGGGCATGAGGGCGATTATCAATGGATCAGGCTGCCCAAGACAGAGAAGAGTCGTCAGCTTCATTTCCCCATCTGTACTGTGCCGTCCTTGTTGGTGTCAAGTTGGCGCTGCGTGCGTACTCCGTATGATTGCCAAACATTGAAGTATCCACTCTTTATCTTGCATTATTCAACAGAAGAAAGTGTTTGTTAGTCTCCTATAGCGGAGAGGTTCATTACACATAGGTAAGTAGGTAGATTGGGGATTTTTAGCTTATGCTGTTTCTGAAATGCGGGTGTTTTTTGATACGCGGGCTCTCGCTGCAACTATCGATTCGTTGCCAAGCTTCCATGACAGGCGGCATGATCGTCAGGAGGAGGCGGCAAGCCACTACCGGCTGGGGCATTGGCTCACAATCAGCCAACACCCACAAGGAGAAGCAAGGGTCTAGCAGGGGTGTTATACAGAAGGTACACAAGAATCCTTAGGACCTATCTTTGTTGTTACGCAAGCAAAGGGTACAGCTCCCACAGCATATCGAACAAGAATAGAAGCATCTCTAGTTGTGATTGCAATCGACGATCGAATATTCATGTACGAAGAGTCCGATTATATCGTCGGTGGTGGAACTTCAAGAAAGCGAGCCGCGTAAGATGTCAATATTGTGGTTCTTTGTTTCAAAAAATCAATTCGATGTCATGAGCTTGAGAAAGTTGTTTTTTTATCAACACCAGCGAACTACAGTGCTGTATCACATAGACAAGGGATGAGCATCGCGGGAATAAGCATTCATCCAAGGCCCAAGATTGGACGAGATTGAATTTGCGCTTGTGAGTTAAATGACCATGCTTCTTGAGCTTTGAGGCCTCTTTATAGTTTGTGATGCAATGCAATGTTACAATGTGAGATCACCGTCACCGCCTCCAAAATCACGTCTTGAGAAGCTGAGATCAAAGGCCTTCACCGACACAACCAGGTACATACTCTTCTCAATCTTATCTTCTTTTTGTCTCACATTTTCGTATTTACAATAACTATGTCGCATTAATCTCTCCAAATCGATCCAAGTGAAGTAACCGAGATATGTCTCTTAAAGGCCTGCAACTCGGGGTCTATCGCTGTCCACTCCCTCCAGAATTAGAACTTTTGATCTCGGTTCTGGTTATATTGTGATGTTGCACTTTCGACCCTCCTTCATATCCACATAGTTGATAAGCCTAGCTCACGGATCTCGTGATGAACGTCAGCTGGTGTTTCTATCTTGGGGATTGCTTGTTCAACATAACCTTCCGATAGCCTCAGCCTAATCTGAAGTACGCAATAGTCTAATCAATGCCAAGTTTTTACAAGAGATGAGATGCTCATAACATCCATTTCTGGTGCGGAATTTAGAGGGTGGTTGCAGTACATAGGTACCCTGTGGGTTCCTGCATTAGAGGAGTGGCGCTGTGAACCCTGTCCCACGGAGCGTTTAGTGTTGTATCAGATTTTGTGCAAGGAAGATGAAGCCAATCAAATGAATCATGCAAGCCCTGGATAAAGTCACCACGGCGCAGTGCTGATCCAAGATGAATTTCCAGAATTTATTGGTTATTACAACTTGTGCTTTGAGACACCATGTTCCCTCTTTTGATGTCGAGCCAACATGATCAAGACACTTCAAAGAACGTTACAACTATAGAATGCAAGAAATAAGCTTCAAGATAATATTAAAAACATCTATATGCCGCATACCAGGTTGCACATAAGGCGAAACAAGACATGTCTTGGCCTTCTATCAAGGGTCTGGAAGACAATCTCCAATCCCTGGCCCAACGTTTATGCAAACCCTTTCAGTGAGGTAAGGGCGGCCAAAGGCTTCTGAGCCCCTCCCCTACATAAAAGGGTTACACACTTGCACAAGTCCTTGTAGCTTAGCCGTCGGCCTCCAAACAGCAGGCGGGCCAGGGAGGCTAGAGTGGAGGCTACAGTACCTACCGCATTAGGTAGTAACGCAGCGCCAACTTCCGCTGGGGCCAGTTACCTTACCTCTAATCCAGGGAATAGGATACACCCTGGTATCGCCTTCATCAACTATCCCTGATCAGCATGCACCAAGCATCGATCCTCATATGCCGTGTTTTAAGGTGAGGCCGACTAGACACAGTGGAAGGACACTCGAGAAACACAGCGTTGGATATTGCTTCGACAACCATTCCGATTCTTCATGCGCTGTAGAGCCTCATCAAGCTGTCATGCAACAGATTAACAAGCTTATAGATACAATCTGTATCGAAACCTCGACAAACTGTTCGCTAGACTTGGCGCCGCAGGAGTACCCCCCTCTTTCAAACAGCCACTCAGAAGTCAAAACATGCCTGTCGATCGATGGGTGTGGCGGAATCCACTTTAGACGACCGAGATGAAGAGAGGGTGAAAGGACGGCGTTCGACTGGTCCACACCTTGTTTCCGACCACCAGTTGGCCACTGATATTTCGGCTTTGATACCAGGAACCATACGATCTTCCCAAAACGGTCTGATCTTGGAACATCTTTGCTTCTCGGAAAGTGATTCTCTTGAGAGTTCAGAGAAAGCCTCATCACGCTCTTGTTTTGAAGGCTGAACTCGGCGGTCCGAGACTACAGTACGAAAATGCGTTGGTGACATGTACCGTGCTCCTAGTCATGGACCACTGTCCGTGACCCAGATTCAATGGTGATCCAACAGCCATCTTTCAAGGGTGATATGGGTCTCGGATCCACGGACCTCAGAAACGACCATGGGTGGTCGACCGACTGTGAAAGACCGGGGCAGCGACATGGCCTCCCCCAGCTTTGATGGGCCATCTGCTAGGGCCGCACACTTCATCCCATGTTTGTTGCCTTTACTGGAACCCCCTTGGACCCAGAATGGTTGACCTCCTGGATGATCTGGTACGTAATCTCCGTCTGTATAGGAGTTGATGCTCTTTGTGTGGATGGACATCGGTATTAATATGCGACCATCCTGCGGCCTCAAACTCGACTTTTCTTCTCTTTCTTCTTCAGCCCAACAAGCCATTTCTAAGCTGCCAGTTTCAGAAACTTTTGACTTCGGTCGTCCATTCTTTCACCACTTTCGATATATCAACATATTTTTGAGCTTATAGCTTCAGACTTTCATTACCAACTTTCAACCAATTCTTCAAGATGCGTTACTCTACTGCCGCCGCCGCTCTTCTGGCCTCTGGTGCCATGGCCACCGAGTACTCCAAGGTCTACGAGACCAAGCGAGTTACCATCACCTCTTGCGGTCCTGAGGTCACCAACTGCCCTGCCCGATCTACTGTCACCAGCAACACCGTTTACCCTGTCCCTCCCCAGGTCACCTCTGCCGAGCAGGGCAGCGAGACCACCGAGGAGGTCCCTGAGGTTCCTGAGACCACTGAGGCTCCCTTGACCACCTCTACCATCTACTCTACCAACATCAGGACTATCACCTCTTGCGCTCCCGAGGTTACCAACTGCCCCGCCCGATCTGGTACTCCCGTCGTTGTCACCGAGACCATTGCTGTCTCCACCACCATCTGCCCTGTTGAGCCTACTGGTGGCAGCGAGAAGCCTGGAAAGCCCGGCAAGCCCGAGAAGCCCAGCCAGCCCGGTTATGAGCAACCTTCCGGTCCCGCTCCTCCCGCTGAGACCAAGCCCGTTGAGACTCAGCCCGGCTACGAGCAGCCTCCTGCCCCTCCCGCTGAGACCAAGCCCGGCTCTGAGCAGCCTCCCGCTCCTCCTGCCGAGACCAAGCCTGCTCAGCCTAGCAAGCCCGTTGTCCCCGGACAGCCTCTGCACCCCGGTAACGGCACTGTCCCTCACCCTCCTGTCTACCCCAACCCTCCCGCTACTCAGAGTGGTGAGAAGCCCGTTGTTCCTCCCACTCCTGTTCCCGTCCCCAGCAACCCCGGCAACCCTGAGCAGTGCGTTCCCTCTCAGTCTGTGACTGCCATCACCAAGGAGTACACCACTGTCCTCACCAGCGTTGAGTACTCTACCATCCAGGTTCCTTGCGCTACTGGCACCGCTCCCGGCAACCCTAGTAACCCCGGCCAGCCTGGATCCCCTACTGGACCTGCTGTTCCTCCTCCTGCCACCACCCCCATTGGCGGAGGTAACCAGACGTGAGTATCTCAAATATTCTGACTTGTGAATAATTTACTGACTTTCCTTAAGCGTTCCTACTCCTCCTGTCGTTACTGCTGGCGCCGCTACCTTCGCCGGCTCTGCTTTCTTCGCTGCCGTTGCTGGTCTCGCTGCTTTCATCCTGGTCTAAAACTATTCCCCTTTCTCTTAGCATCTGTTGAAGCCTGCAGGCTATGGCAACTTATGAACTCTTTTGTGTTTAATGGTCTTGCTGGAATGTATAGTACTCGAGTAGACTTTTGAATACATTGCTCTTTTGGCTTACTTCTATGTACTTATATATATCTGATCTACAGTCTGGGATATGCGATTGGAACTTATTTGCTATTGTTTAATTCTGACATGACATATAAATCGCGGAGTCTTGGAGATCTATGTGATTCAAGCTGCTCACAACTCATGAATCGTCAGTATCCGTATGAATGTCGTTGCTATTGGGACAGACACTAGTTGACGCCAAGGAGTATTATCAAGTCCCCCGATTTTCGACCCTGGCAAATCCGGGGTGAAGGGTTCGGTTCGCCAATGCACATGGCACATGCACATGCCCCACCCATCTAATTTCCCAACCTTGACCACTTGGGATCTGAAGCACTGGCGTCGATTATCCAAAAGGGAACACGCAAATTGCCAAATGTCGCTTCAGGGAACTCGTCTTCAATGCATCTCGATCAAACAGGAAGATCGCTCTGTCTAGATTGTGCGTAACATGTGATTTGGGTCAGATGGTTTGCTTGACATGGATCTTGAAGTGAAGTTCATTTTATTTGCTGCAAGATGAGTCTATTCTGGTGTCTGCTGACTCGGAGCTGGAATTGGACTGAGTAGATGAGCAAAGGAGTGAATGAACATGTAGTAGGCTCGGTTCTCACAGTCCTGTTTAGAGAGTTGGTTCAGCGAGCTAACTAGCAAGGCAGTGAAGCCATTTGGTTCGCGTATTACTCTGTAGTATTCGGGTTTGTCTGAAAGCTGTGTTATACCTACTACGTGCCACTCGGATAAAATCTTAAAAGCTAGTAGATACCTTATCTAGCGTATCAGCACGGGAGGTGTTCTCTATAACACGGTGAAAAGTCAAGAACAGGTACCTACCCTGTATTCTCGACTCCGGGATATCTGTCAAGCCCTTGGGTATTATAGCAGAAATATGTATTTTATGCAAGCTGTCATTACTTGTGCCTTTGTCAACGGCTGTCGTATCGTATCAAGCAAGAGTGATCTAGGTAGTCTTTGTTTCCCAAGCATAGTGTCTTTTAACCCAATGCTTGATCCTGTAAATAAGCCTCGCAATCCCTGTTATGTTGGAGGTGCCTATTGATAAGTTCGAAGAGGAAAATGGTAAGAAGGAAGCTCTGAGTTCCCAGGGATCTAAAAGAAACCAATTCTTTTTCCTATCTCATGGTTAATAGAGTGTTCGTGGCAGTTGTAGGGCCACAGTGTTGTGACAGGGCTCAGGTTAACACTTGCCCGTCCCAATCTTAATCATCTCTTGTGATGTTTGATGGATGCTGTACTTGTGTAAGATGAAAAAACACCAAAGTGTTCTGTATTTCTGAATATCTGCCCCCTACAACAATCAACACTTACATGTGTCAGCCCTCATATGCCAACTAGTTACGTGAGTGCCTGACCTTAGTTTAGCTTCTTTGTTATAAGTCATCGGGCAAGACGGATGTCTCCGAATTAGCACAGTTAACCAATTCCCCGCATGATAAGAATGGATGGATGTCTTTGATTTCTTGGAGAAGTTGGGGAAACTCAACGCCACAACAAAAGTACGTACCGCAGATATCACAACTTCAAGTGAGAGAAGTTCTAAGCCATTCAAGCACGCCCCTTTCAGAATGAGCTTGACGAGTATGTTAAAAGCCCTTTATTAGTTTAGTTTAAGCTAGGCTTTATTAGAAATTGTATTTGTAAACTCATAAGAGGGGAACTCGAGCACGAGATTGAGAAGAATCTGGAGATAGAGTTGGCGATAAGGCCTCGGGTATCTTTAGAACAGCTTGTAATATTCTCATCTTGTGATATTATATTATCAGTTTTAGCCATTCTTATGATACAGGGAATGTTTTACAAGACTTCCCCTAGTCTTGATTCGTGTAAAGGATTAGAGGGTATGGAAGCAAGAAGGAACCACTCTGTGCGCAGTCTTGGTTCTACTCTAGATAGGTAGTAAGATTAGGTAGTAAAGAATATCGAATAGATAGGGAGCATTAGATCATGCGACTGCATCAACAACGTCCATTTCGTCATCGTGACATCTAACTTTGGCATTTACTGTGGGCTAAGTCACGATGTAGGTACCTTATTCAATGCCCTCCGAACGTGGTTGACGAATGCCACAGTCAAGGTATGACCTGCCACAAAAGTCAGTTCACAAAGGATAAAGAGCATTTAAGGATACAAACCCCCCCCGGGTCTTGATTTCATTATTTATCTTTGTTCAATATCACGTTCCTTTCGCAAACACTCTTATCCATCCGTATACCCTATCAAGTATACACTTACGACTTCAAAATGGCTTTAGACGAAATCGCTGCCGTCGAAGAAGCAAACCATTCCAACTCTGCAAACGAGAAAAAAACCACTCTTGCTGCGAGCAACTCGAACTGGTCCTCCAGGAGGAATACCTACGTCTCGGAAGCTATCGAGGATGAGGTCTTTGGCCACGTTGGCGAAGGCGAACAAGGCCCCAACTACCGCGCTGTACGTAGCTCTCCCTCTCTACCATGATTTGTGGCGCTAATGTAGGTATGTATACCTAGCTTTCGTGGATAGGTACCATCGTCCTCATGACGAAAACCCAAGTCGGTCTCGGTGTCCTCACTATTCCCAAAACGTTCCATACCCTCGGACTCCTCCCCGGCATCTTTAGCCTCGTAGCCATCGCTGGCATGACATCTTGGTCAGGTTACATTGTTGGTACTTTCAAACTCCGCCACCGAGAAGTGTATGCCATAGATGATGCTGGAAAAGTGATGTTTGGCAGAGTTGGCCGCGAAATCTTTGCTGCCATCTTAATGCTGAGTAAACATTTCTCTCCCCCCCCATAGGTACTAAGGCTACTACGTACTAATATTATACAGACTGGGTCTTCATCTCTGCATCAGCCATGCTGGGTGTCTCGGTTGCGCTCAATGCTATATCAGACCACGCCCTTTGCACCTGGGCTTTTGTCATTGTCGCCGCTATCAGCACGGGTCTCCTATCCAGTATCCGAACCCTGGGCAGAATAGGATGGATTGCATGGGTTGGTGTTGCCGGCATAATGATCGCCATCTTCTCTGTTACCATCGCTGTTGGAGTCGAAAGGAGGAAAGATCCAGCGGTTACTCAAGGAGACTCGGCGACATTCAGGCTTATCAACAACCCTCCATTTGCCGATGCCATGGCAGCAGTCTCTAGCCACATCTTCGCCTACGCCGGCGTGCCCGCCTACTTTCCCATCATCGCCGAGATGCGAGAGCCGGAGCATTACACATCAGCGCTTATCTGGTCGCAGAGCATTATGACTGCTGTCTACGTTGTGATTGGGTTTGTTATGTACTGCTTCGTCGGCTCCGAGGTTGCATCTCCTGCTCTGGGTTCCGCAGGGAAAATCATGAAGAAGGTGGGCTTCGGATTTGCTCTGCCGGGCCTTTTAGTCAGTGCCATGATTGTCACTCATGTAAGTCTTCCCCAAAACAAAACCAGCATCACGTCATTTCATTATTAACAACAGCTATAGTTATCAGCAAAATACATCTTCCTTCGTGTCCTCCGCAACTCTGATCACCTCCACCGCAACAATCTCATTCACTGGGGTACCTGGCTTGGCTGCATTGGCGGCATAACTATTCTCGCCTACATCATAGCCAGCGCTATTCCCGTGTTTGATCCTCTTGTGTCATTGATTGGTGCATCTTTCGGTGTCTTCCTTTGCTTCCAGCCCTTCGGATTTATGTGGCTATACGACAACCGGAGATACAGGAGCCGCAGCCTCAGGTGGAGAGGAAAGATGGCCTGGAGCGTATTCATCATCATTATTGGCACCTTCCTCATGATTGGTGGTATATTTGGCTCTATTGACGGCCTCATTTCTGCCACTACGAATGGAGATGGTGGCCCTTGGAGTTGTGCCGATAATTCTGACCCTCCTAACTCAACGAACACTCCCTAAGCATGGTTGGCTTTCTTTATACTCTAGATAGTCCTCCTTTGCCTTTTCGTAACTTGATAGTATAAATCATAAGATATTCTATATGCGCATGAAACTCTAATATAGTCAAGTGAGCAGTGCACAGATAAAATCTCACTTACCAAACTCTGGTTTCGTTGCAGAATGTGACTTGTGGAACTTACTGTCCTGGCAATAGGCAGATTCCCCCCGCAGCAGACTTGTCCTCTGAGTTACCTCATAGATTAGGAGATACAGTACGTAGATAGGGCTATAATTGAGTTTTGTGGTTGCATGTATAAAATTGACTTTTGTTCTCCTCTAAATTTAAGCTTAACTAGATGCCAATAGGCCAATCATGTTTTCTCCGGCACTTGATGCTACTTAAGGCACTTGGCAGGGGTGCACCCATCATTAGGTTGGTGTGAGATTCCCGAATAGGCATCTCAGGATCTTCTGGGGTTCAGCCAAGACCTTGGCATAGCGACATGAATAATTGCATTCTTGGCTATATTTAATGCTTTGCATAAACGTTGAACCCCCATCATCGTCGGGTGTGAATATTGAAGCCAACTAAAGACTCCCTATTGGGAAGAGGAAAAGCGATACTATCAGAGATTGTGAAGTTGAAGAAGAGACTCTACATACCGGACGAAGATCGAAGCCGAAAACTCAGTTTCTATCAAAAGTCCAAGCTATAGGGCCGAGATGATTTCGCGATGAGCCTGCCAGTAAGCGAGGTCCGTATCGCCACGATTACAGATCTCGGTGTGAGCCGTGTTCCCCAGTGTGCTCTTGGAAATTATTCTAGCTCAGTCTACCTATGCTGTGTCTCCTTATCCCAGCTATGTTAGTATAAGGGGCCTAAGACGGCATTTTTCTTGACTTGTTGCATGTAGGAGACAAATCCTCCTCAGGTTTGAGCGCTGCAGGCTGCGAGATTCGTTTCTGTCCTGATATTGACGACATCCAATAGACTTCGGTGTGGTATTTGGAGGTTAGAGGATATCTTCGTGGGACAAGGCTTAAGTTACGAGAACGTTGTGCGAGATCGGGCCGAGTATCAGCCACGACCAATAGAGCTGGAGGTATTACATAGACTTCTTATGTTTCTATTTATCTTTCATTAGCTCTGGGGCGTTGTCTCGGTAATGTTCCCCCATAATGCCTCGTTAGGAGAAATGGTAGCATGACCTGTAGTTGGAGAGACTCGATGGCTGTTGGAGGGCGGAACTGCCTGTTGGAGCATTCGATCGACGGTTGTAGTGGTACCCAGGCTATAAAGCTAAGATGTCGAACCACCATCAGTTAAAGTCTTTACCTAATGGTTGTAAAACTAGTAAGTTGGAGATTGAATTTGCGAAGACTGCTTCACTGTTGTTCAACTCCGCCATGGTACCGTCGAGTAGGTGGACTCTGTATACATTAAATATGACCAACAGACTCTTGGCACGACGGTGGGCACTGGTAGCAGAGATGTCTTTAGTTGCGGTGGAATTTGACCGTTTGTAGTTGCAGAAGTCTTTGTTTCTGTGAATTCGTGAGTAACAAGGCTCACAGAGTGTTGACTGCAGGGCCAAGAAATGATAAGGTTCCTTGAAGGGTATGATTAGGTAATGAACGTTGAAAACGGAAGTATGAGGCTCTGTTCGCACTCGGATCGGAGCTATAAAACGGCTAGGTTGCATCTTGGCCACTGGTACGGACACGGAGTCGGACCAAGTGGCATGCATCCTACTCCGTACGGACGGAGTACAGTCATACAAACAAATAGCCTGTAACTAAAGGACAGTTCCCCTACCAATAAACCAAAACCTCGCTAGCATGTCAGATTCTTAAGCTTCGTGTTCAAGAATCTGACCAGTTCAAACCGCGTGGCCCGCCCGCACCACGTAAGAATGCGGAGAGAGAGGGCATCTTACGATAAAGGTTTGTGATTGTATGTATTGTGGTGAGAAGATTGGGCTGGAGTACGAATCATTACGCGTACACGTGTTGAAGTCAGCGAGGTTTAAATTGGTGGAGTGGATGGTAAGATAATAGTTTGGTGGATTATGGATTATGATTGTGGATGGGCTGGCGGTTAGATAGCTGTTTCAACCTGCACTGCAGTCCAGCAGACAAATGTCTTGCAGAGACGAGGAGGTGCTATTTCAAAGGCTGGTATGCTGCAAATTACAATGCAGAGCTTGTAGAGCTGAATATGCAAAGCGAGGTTTGTACACAAAGCACACATGTCAGCAGAAGCAGGAGAGGGAGTGAATCCCCAGTGCTGAGCTGATGCTGGGTGTAAGCCGGGTCAATTAACCAAATCTTACAGGAAATAAAGAAAAACATGCCAAAAGGTAAATTAACATTAGTCCCATTCATCATTATCCTAAAATTGTCGTCGGGGAAAAAAAAGGGAAGAAGAAGAACAGGGTGACGCAAGTCAGGCTGTAAAGTCAAGGATAATGTATCCAAGCCTCCACGAGTGAAACTGAAAGAGAAAGCGATTCGAGAGAGAAAAGGGCTGAATGACGCATCATTAATTACCTAGGTAGTTAACGGGTTAGAGTCCTACGCAGCGCTCATTCCCGTGGCCGAGACGATGATTGGTCAGATCGTGGTGATCAATCTCACTCGGACTCGCTTCTCGCACTTTGACTTTTTAGCGTGCGTGGGTTTTACTTCTACCCGACCGCTATCTTTATCTTTGGGTCCTGATGTGATAGGCTGATCTGCCCCGTTGATCAACATTCCTTTGGATTGATCCTTGTGCTTTCTTTCTTTCTGGCAGGGCTTGATGCTGTTTCAGCTGTAAGCATCAGAAGGACATTGTCACGAAAAGATACTGAATGAGGACATATCTGTAGTGAGTCTAGCAGTCTTAAGGATCTTGAGCATTGTATTGTCGTGTAAGCCAATATGCAATTCGTATCTTCTTACAGACCTTGATAGACCTCATAGGTAGGTACCGGCAATACCATCCAGAGCGTGGATCTACATGCGGCTTTGTTAATGCTGACACTGCCCCGTTTTCGAGGCTGATGTCCATGATCCTTCGTCTTATTGGTCTCAATGATCGACATTCGCATCAAATGCCTTGCCCTTCGCGCTAAAAAAGAGCGAGAGCGACAGCAAAGCCGCCCGCTCTTAGCATGCTTAGCAGATGAGCCTCCTTGTGGTTTTAGTGCCATTCGTTCATTCATTCATTCTGCTATTCCGTGTCTGCAGTTTGAGAGTCCGAGTCCGACATTATCGCTGCCATAGCCATTCTTACATATCACATCACATCAAATCTGCAGCTCTCATCATGTCTATATCAATGGCCCATCCTCCCCCTCCAACAACATTCTTTTCTCACCATCACTCACACATCAGCATCTACATTCCTGCAATCCTACAATCTTGTCTACTGTCTCCCACAAAGCTTAGCAACACATAAGCTTACCTTTATCCGGTCGAGAATAAATACAACTACATCACTCACTTCTCCTTTACTATCCCGACTTACACGCTTATATCGACTTACAAGGCAATACACATCAACCAACATGCCTTACAATTACACCATCAGGCCCGAAGATGCCTTCGGCTCCGACTCGCCCTGTAACTTGGATACTTGCCCCGTTGAGTGGAGTATCTACAGCTACCGACCATCTCTTGCTGCCAACATCGTCTTCGTCGTTCTCTTCAGTCTTATTGGTCTCGTCCACGCATATCTTGGTTTCCGGTGGAAGAGTTGGGGTTTCATGACTGGTATGCTTCTTGGCTGCCTCTCTGAGATTGTTGGTTATGTCGGTCGTATCATGATGTGGTACAATCCCTTCTCCTTCAACGCTTTCATGATCCAAATTGGTAAGTCTCAATACTTCTCATCCAACTTTACAACCACAATCTAACACCTTGTCATAGTCTGCCTCACGATCGCTCCCGTCTTCTATACCGCTTCCATCTATGTCACCCTCTCCAAGACAATCAACTTCTTCGGCCCCGAACTCTCTCGCTTCAGGCCCGCGTTGTTCTACTGGATCTTTATCCCCTTCGATATCGTCTGCCTCATCCTTCAGGCTGCCGGTGGTGCCATGTCTACCGAGTCTGATAGCAATGTTGGTGTTGACGTCTCAATGGCCGGTCTTGTCCTCCAGGTCGTTGTCCTCGTCGTCTTCATCGCTGCCTTCTCTGATTACATGATTCGATACTGGCGATCTGGCCATGCCAAGGCCTTCGGCTGGCGCGAGACTGCCTTCTTTGCTGGTCTCTCTACTGCCATCATCCTTGTCCTCACTCGATGCATCTACCGTGTTGCTGAGCTCCGCGAGGGTTATGATGGTGATCTGATCAAGCACGAGATCCCTTTCATCATCCTCGAGGGTATTGTCATCGTTCTTGCTGCTGTTGCCCTCTGCTTTGGTCACCCTGGTCTTGTCTTCAACAAGCCTCAAGTCACCACGTCTGTCTCTCAGGTTGAGAAGGGTGTTGTTTCTGGCTCTGAAAGCAACAACTAAGCTATCAGTCGCTCGTACTCTGGGGGGGGGGGGGGGGGCTTCTGGCCTTTGACTGTAGAAGATGTTTTCTTTTGTTCAGCGGATAGCGATGTGGTTATCACTTTTGATTTTGATTCCCTCTTGTTTGTGTTTGGGCCTGATAGAATTGGAATACTGGATAGGTACCTTGTAGCTCTGGCGATATGAAGACTTGCCATCGAGCTTTAGATGAGTTATTGAACGATTTCAGGATGGGATAGATGGATGGTATATGCCATATGATGAGGAAATTGGAATAGAAATACTTTGAACAATCTTTCGTTTTTCATCAGTCTGCAACACTGGAAATGAATAAAGAGTGCTCTACTTGTCATTCCTTCTCGATGACATATCTTGATTGGTTGTCTGAAAGTGCAACTCTTGGTGAAATGTCAACCAATTGGCTTGGATGCCACGAGCCAGGAATAGGATAAAACAGCGAATGGTATTGGTACATGTTGGACACATTGCGCAGCCTGCATTTGAGATTGACCAATGATGGCGGGCTACAGTTACCTATCAGGCTGTGCAGACTTGCACATTTTCTTATACAATCTTAACGAGAACACCAAGTTTGAGTATCATGATAATGAAAGTGATATCTTCGTGCTTCATTCATTCACTTGGTTCCGCAATAGGAAGCTCGCTCGCTCATGCTATGGATGATAAGATAAGCCCCACTACTAACGGCATCAGGTGCGGATTGAATGCAGATGACGACCAACCAACCAAAGCAAACACCACATGACCAGTCCCAGTCCCAGTCCCAGTCACCAAACGACTTCGTTGATCTTTCTACTTATTTAACTTAGTCACCGCTTTCTTCTCGACTCCTTCACCATCTCGTCAACAGATGCTCGCTCTCTTTCGCATCTCTTCACGTCGAGCATCGCCTTTCAGAACCTCAATTGATACTACCCCGCGTCTATTCCCAGCTTCATTCTCGACTTCATCCTCCATCATGGCACCTCCTCAAGAAGCTCTCGACTTTATTGAGTTCGTCAACGAGTCGCCAACCCGTTCGTCACCTCAATTCCACCATAATCTTAACACCTGCTAACGTACTACAGCTTATCATGCTGTTCAGTCTGCCTCGGCTCGCTTCGAAAAGGCTGGCTTCAAGCTTATCCGTGAGCGCGACTCTTGGGCTTCTACCCTCCGACCTGGCGGTAAATACTACCTCACCCGCAATGCTTCGACTATTGTAGCCTTCACTATCGGTCGAAAGTGGCGCCCTGGAAACCCTGTCGCCATCATTGGAGCCCATACCGACTCTCCCTGCCTCCGACTGAAGCCCGTATCCAAGAAGAGCAACGTCGGCTACCTCCAGATCGGCGTTGAGACATATGGTGGTGGGATCTGGACCTCATGGTTCGATCGAGACTTGAGTATTGCCGGCCGTGTCCTGGTCAAGGAGGGCGACAACTTTGTTTCAAAGCTCGTCAAGGTTGACAAGCCTTTGGTCAGAATCCCAACCCTCGCCATTCACCTCCACCGACAGACCAACTTCGACCCCAACAAGGAGACCGAGCTTTTCCCCATTGCAGGACTTGTTGCAGCTGAACTGAACAAGGGATCAAACAATGAGGAGCCCAAAGAGAAGAAGGATGACGATGAGGAGGATGAGGAGTTCAAGCCTCTCAAGGTCATGGCCGAGAGACACCACCCTCAGGTTCTTGACGTTATTGCAGCTGAGGCGGGAGTGGAGGTTTCTGCGATCATAGACTTTGAACTGATTCTATACGATACTCAAAAGTCATGCATTGGTGGCCTTAGCGACGAGTTTATCTTTTCTCCTCGTCTCGATAACCTTGGCATGACATACTGCTCAGTAGAGGGTCTTATCGAGTCCGTCAAGGATGAGTCCTCGCTTGAGGAAGATAGCACCATCCGAATGATTGTTTGCTTTGACCACGAAGAGATTGGCTCGACTTCCGCACAGGGTGCCAACTCCAACCTGCTACCATCAGTCATCCGCCGTCTGTCTGTTCTTCCTGGAAAGGACACCGCCAGTGAAGGTAGCTATGAAGCTGTCCACCACGATAACGAGGAGGCCACAGCATACGAGCAGACTCTGTCACGATCTTTCCTCGTATCTGCTGATATGGCCCACTCTGTGCATCCCAACTATGCCGGCAAATACGAGTCTTCGCATCAGCCAGCCATGAACGGCGGAACTGTTATCAAGATCAACGCCAACCAGCGGTACGCTACCAACTCCCCAGGAATAGTGCTCCTTCAGGAGTGTGCTCGTACAGCTGGCGTTCCTCTTCAGCTCTTTGTCGTCCGCAACGACTCGCCCTGCGGTAGCACTATCGGACCCGGTCTCGCTGCCGCCCTTGGCATGAGAACTCTGGACCTTGGCAACCCACAGCTTAGCATGCACAGCATTCGTGAGACGGGAGGTTCTGCCGATGTTGCCTACGGTATCAAGCTGTTCAAGGGATTCTTTGAGAACTATGGATCCCTGGAGCCAAAGATTCTCATCGATTAAGCATTAGAAGTGGAGCATCATATGACGTCGGGTGTCATTGGAGTTGGGTGTAGAAGCGAGGAGCGGATGAATGAATGAATCACAGTGGACGTAGTCTCACTTGTATATAGCTTGTTGGATGAATGAGCAATGTCACTTTATCATTGAAACTGGGCTTGGATTTGTCCTTGTGAAAGACCATATCCAGACATTGCGACCCCAGTCCGTGCAATGTAACTCCTCTGTAACGCCTTAGGATATCTCTGATGAATCTTATCCAGATGAGAACACACTTATGTCTCATTGCCGCTCATGATCGTCAAATCAAATAATGCTTTCCAAGCAAATGCACTTCCATCGTACATATCTCGCTTCACATGCCCGCCATGCCCCGCTCATAAAGGTAAGAAGAAAGCCATCAAGAACTCCCCAACACCATCCCATCTTTCCCTTTTTTATATATCCCGATATCTCATCAACTTTGCTCATCGTCTTCTTCCTCCATAATCTCCGTCTGCTGCGAATCTATCGAGTCTCTTCGCGATCTTGTCTCTGACTCTTCCTCTTGCTTGGACACGCTGGCGGACTCGGGGCTTTGTACGCGGACGACGCGAGGTGACTCGCGGGGTAAAGGCCGTTGTTGTAGTTCAGAGAGGGGCACGGTCGTTTGGCCCGTGCGGACTTTGTAGTTTGCGAGGGATAGACGGAGACGAAGTGTTTCTGCTCTCTGTAGGATATCAGCATATATACATATGTAAGTGGGGCAGGTGTAAAGAACTGACTTGTCTTATTTGTTGGCGTGTAAGTGTTGTAGTCTGCTGTGTAGGTTGTACTGTTGGAGGAACAGCAGCTGTATCATGTTCGGTTGCAGCAGTGGCCCATGAATTATCGTTGGCAGACGTGTCGAAGACAGAGCTAACATCAGGACTGGCACTTCTCTCAGACGCGTCCTATACAATCAATGTTAGCTACCAGTTCATTTCCCATCATGACTCCTTGTAAGTAATTGAGCATACCTCATCACGTCCCAGACACGCCTTCTTAGCAGCAGGCGCGCCACCCTCGATATCGAGCAACCTCTTCCTCCCCTCGATAGCCATCTTTACAGGACTATGACCCAATGCAGGCTTGAATAGGTTCTTTGGTGCAGCGAGCGCGTTAGAATCCAAGGGAGCGAGGGCGCGTCGCTTCGTAGGTGATGATGTAGAGGATGATGTAGCTGATTGCTCCATTGCAAGTTGAAGCACTGTTTATGTATACACGAGAGAGGGAGAAACAAAAGTATGAACAAGAGAGAGCTCAAGGTTTGTATGTTTTAGTCGCGTGTCAATGCGTGTTAGTGGGAGGACGTTGGGATGGGAAATGGTAAAGTAGAGCCAAGTAAAGTGGTGGTTTTGTTGAAGGGACGCGGGCGATAAGATAAGGTGGGGTGGCTTTTTTTGGATTGGAGAAAACGGAAAATGGTCAAGGTAAGGAAGGATGTAAATGGCGTCGTTCCTGGTCAACGAAAACGACAACAATAAATATTATGCAAGGAGATCAACACTTTGAAACAGACTATTTGTTGCTCTTTGATTCTTCATGTTCAATTATTGATGGCAATGTCTCTCTTTCTCCCTCAATACTACTGACACTCATTAGTATATCCTCACCCGGGCACTAGTAGCAAACCCCAGAAGGTCTACCTCCGTACGGTGTATCATTATACCTACTCTTCATTTTAATTGACCTCGCCCTTCACGTCTGTAACCCTAACCCAGCCTCTTACGCCCGACACGGTCGCGCTTTATATCCTTGTCTCAAATCTCGGTCAACCTCGCTCATATTGACTTATTTCCGAACACGGTCTAGCGGCACTTACATAATCTTCCCCAGCCGTCAACACTGCAGATTCGCGTGCCGTGTCGGAGGGTCCATCGTTCTATTCCAAAGACGGCCTAGCGTTTGTGCCTCCGGAGACGGGAGGCGCGTGCCTTGTGGGGCATGATTCCCGGTGCGGCCCGGATGCAGGAACGGGTGTTGGCCGGACCTTAAGTCGATCTTGACCAACATAGCACGGGCGAATGAATACACGTACATACATATACAACTGTCAAGTAGCAAAATGCTGGGTATCATTTGCTCAGAGTCCATGTCTATGAATCTCATAAGCCCTAGCCACTAATTCCGACTTTGCAAAAAAAGAAGCATCTAATAGCTTCAACTAGAAACACTAAAACAACCACAACGCGCTTCGAATAGCATCATAAATCAAAGCATCATGCATTACAAACAAAGCCTCCTACCAGTCAAACTCCTGTGTATCCTCTTCCAAATCACACCCTGCCTTTCGTCCTTGGTCCAGAACAAAGCGCCCTCCATGATGTTTTTTCAGCCGCGTCCACCTTTTACTGCCGTCACCTGGCTTCGATCCGCATCCCTAAAGTGTTATCCAAGACAAAATGCAATTAAAAAAAACTACCACGGGTCGTGGTGATAAGACAAAAACAAAACATATCATGTGTGGGTACATCTCCCGGACCTGAAAGCCCTGTTACCGGCCTACTTGTGGTGGCTCGGTAATCAATTCGTCTGTTGTATAATGCCGTTCAACGGCTGCGATTATTATGAGGTTGCCATATAATAATGTTGGCTAGTGTCGAATTGGAAAGGTTTCGAAAAGTCCATCTTCACATCCTCCCAGTCCGGTTCTTGCAACGATGGCGGGTCGAATAGCGCTGAGGGGTCAATACCCATTACGCCGCTTGCGTCCAAAGTGTTGGTCATGTTCAGGAGCAGGTCGGTATCCATGTTGTGCCAATCCGCATTAACATCGATGGCTGCACCTTCTGGGAGATCGCTGTTGGGCTCGCTACTGCCATTATCCTTGACCGAGTCAGGTGTGTCTCTGGGTGTCAAGTAGCTAAGAGCGTTGAGGTCATAGTAAGGGTTATCGTAAAATCCGTACCCGCGCTCAACTCCAAGGTTGTTCACCAGCATCTCCGTGTCGATAGTCGCATTAGCCCAAGGATCAACTGCAGTCGGTTCAACCGGTTTGATATCCGCCATCTTGGGAGTTGTGCCAGCTTTGAGGCCGGCCTTGTCTTGGGGTTTGCCCATACTACTGGCCGATCGCTTCATGCCAGCATCGGTAATAGACACAGGAGTTGCCGCCATAGTGACAGGTGTCTGGCCTTGCTTGGAGTTGGTCAAGCTCATTGCAGCAGCTTCAGTACCTGGTTCCCGCTTGATAGTGCCATCGGGCTCGAGTCCGAGGGCCAAGGCCAGGTTCTCCTGAGCAAACTTGAGAGGATCTTCCCGAGGCTTCGTGTGCTCCTCGTAGACATGCTGTTGAAGAGCTTGCTCAGTGTTATAACCAGTGGTTGAAAACTCGCACTCCGGTTCCTTGCAGAGAAAGACTGGCTTAGGTGGCAACTGCGCTTCGGACGTCCTTCGGAGCTCAGGAGATCCTTTCTTGCTGATTTTAGGCGAAGGCGTAGCGCCCTGGGGTGTCTGTCCAGTCTTTTGCTTCTTGCGTCCTGTCGGTAGCTGCAGGTTGAGCTCCTTTGATGGGGCGACATAAGTTGGGTTGCCATGAGGAGGCAACTGGAAGGGGGGCCGAGCACTTGTAGGAGCCTCTGGGGCACGTGAACCCTTATTGCCTCCCTTGGGGGTAGTATTCTGAGCTTGAGAGTTACGGCGACCGTTTTCGGCGTTGGCGGGAGCTGCTTGTCCTCCTGGAGGTTGCGTTGACTGATCAGGTTGAGGTTGAGATTGCTGCTGTTGAGAGAATGACTGTTGTAGTTGGGCAGCCTGAGCATTCTGATTTTGGGGTGTGGGTTGTCTGTTAGCATTATTCAGGCCTCTGGCATACACGCTCGCCGCGAGATCCTTCGCCATGCTCTCCAGCATATTTCGAGCCTGGTCGATTTCCACAGCTCGCATCGTGAACACGGTTTTAGGCACAGTCATCTTCTCGCCATCGGAGAACTGCTTAAGAATCCTCCATCGCTGTTCTGAGTTAGTGCATGCCATCCAAGATACAGCTGGATGTAGACTTACAGTTCGGAAGAACATCTTCGCTCTTTGGTCATCACGCGTGAGGCCATACCATCTGCTCAAACCACGGCCGATCTTGCTCATATCAACCACAATTTTCTTGAGCTTCTCAGCTGTCTCCTGGTATTCCTGTTGTGACATCGGGATCTCAGGGTCGTTCTCTTTCATAGATTGTCGTTGCTCTTCTTGTCCTAGCAACTTAAGACGAGAGAGTATCTCGTTTGCACCTTGAGGAGGAATCTGGCCTGCCTTGTTCATCTGTGCCCTCATCATCGCTTCATATTTGGCACGTTGCTCTGGTGTGAGTTGTGCAATTTGCTGAGGAGTCAACATTCTTGGGCCTTGGGCCTGCTGTGGCTGGTTAGGCTGTGACGCTGGTCTTGCGGGCGCTGCCTTTGCGGTTTCTGGTACGTCGATAGCATCGTCGTTGCTCGGGCGCTTAAGGTTCTTCGGGGCGGATGCCGGCGATGGGTTTGGAGGCTGTGCTCGGTTGTTGGCAGGTTGAGGGCGGGCATTTCGTGCTTGCTCTGGAGTCACGCTTGGTTGTTTCTGGACTGCTTGTTGAGCAGCATTATTCGGTCCCATATTGTTGGCCCCTGACATGTTCTGGGCCTGTGGTGTTTGGTTTGGCTGGGGTGGTTGTTGAAGCTGCATTTGTGTCGGAGGAACACCCATCTGTGTCTGCATACCTTGCTGGCCTTGACCATTACGGGCTTGCGCCATATGAGCCTGGGCTTGTTGGTTCCGCATTTGCTGTGCCTGCTGGCTCGCCCAGGAAGTCCTCTTCATCTGGAGAATCGCATTGCGCAACTGTTCATCAGTCGATTGAGAGAACTGAGGTCTATTCCGAAGTGTCGCCATTTCGTGCGGAGAAACCTGCAGGATGTGTGCTGGTATATTGACAGGCATCTGGGGGCGTCCTGCTTGGAGAGGATTGGGTCCAGGTCCACCTGGCGCTTGCATGCCAGGGTTGGCATTGTTTTGTCCTGGCTGCTGCGGTTGACCTTGCTGCTGAGGTGAAAGCTGCTGTCCTGGCTGGCCCAATTGCTGCTGTTGCATGTTACTAGCGCGTCGCTGAAGAGCGAGTTGGAACTGCCTTTGTTGGACGGCTGCCAGTTGCGTCCGTAGTTGCTGAGGAATGTTGTTTTGCTGAAGCCAGATCTTGAGCTGTCCCCATTTCTTGACCTCTGGGGGAATCTGAGTCTGGAGCTGGGTGAGGACTTGAGGAGGTAAGTCCATGGAGTCCATCATAGCCAGCTGCTGGTTAGGGGCCAGCCGAGGCATCTGCATTTGCTGCGGGTTGCCATTCATAGGCATTCCATTTTGCTGCTGCTGCATATTGACTGGCATTTGTCCAGCACCGTTGGGGTTCATTGGGTTCATCTGGCTTGGAGGTCGGTTCCCCATTTGGCCTGGAGGAAGTTGTCCACCATTATTTAGGCCCATTTGCTCATTGCGTTTTGACTGCCAACGCTGCATTACCTCGTTCAACTTATCCGGAGTCAGACCGCTCACAATCTGACGTTGCTCCTGTGGTAGACTTGCCAGCATGTTCTGGAATGTTTGGTTGTTAGGCCGCTGCGCTCCCTGGTTGAATCGCTGATCCCCGAACTGAACACCGCCCTGTCCAGCACCCTGGTTCATGTTGCCAGGCCGAGAAACAGGTGTGTTAAGAGTGTTCATTGCAGGACTTTGGGAAGGCTGCATGTTGGCAGCCATGCCTGCCTGATTTTGCATCTGCTTCATCTGCTGCGCCTGTAGTTGTGCCTGTGACTGCTGCGAGACTTGGTTCATCTTCATTTGTTGAAGATTCATGTTCTGCTGTTGTTGTTGCGGCGGTCGCTGGCCTTGATTAGGACCTTGCTGGTTGGGTGCGTTCTGGCCCATCGGTTGGGGCGTCGCGTTTCGATTCGGTCCGGCGCTGGCAGGGACTACCATCTGACCGGCTTGCTGAGCCATCAAACCATTCATTTGCTGTTTCTCGATGCTGTCCATGTTGGGTGCGAAAGAGTTATAGTCGTTGTTGCCCTGGTTGCCGTTCATCATAGCATGCTGCTGCTGACCTTGTTGAGGGATCTGACCCTGCTGCTGGCGAAGTCCTTGCTGACTTGCCTGCTGTTGCATCATGGGTGCTTGATTATTGTTGGGATTCTGTCCCATCCCTGGCGGCTGCTGGCCCTGTTGAATTCTGGCCATGTTCGCTTTGAGAACTTGGAACGCTTGATTTTGATAAAACCACATCAAAGGATCTTTGCCCTGCGCGGTGAGTTCGTTCATCTGCGCGGGGGTTATCCTTTGAGAAAGTTGCATTCGGGTGTTCTGTTTCTGCTGATCCGAGGCAGTGTTGAACATCTTTTGTGCGAGCTCGCTAACTTTAACTCTGTCTTGTTGCGAAAGCCGTGCCATGTCAGAGGGGAATGAATTTGGTTGAGGTCGGTTCTGACCTCCAGCCATACCTACCATCTGCTGGCCTGGGCCCATCCCACGACCAGCTTGGTTCGGCATGCCCATGTTCATTCCGGCATTCATCGACAATTGTTGTTGTGCTTGGTTCATCTGGCCACCTTGCATCGGGTGCTGCATAGACTGGAAGCCTTGCTGCGGGCCTTGGCCCATGCCGCGTCCCATCTGCATATTCATCATCGCTTGGGCTTGTGCTTGTGCCTGCGCTTGAGCGTTGACATTGATGCTATTCTGGAGCGTGGGTTCATTGGCCTGGCGTCTCTTAAAGAATTCCATTATCTTATTGCCCATCTCCTGATCGTAAATTTCCTGTGATGGTTGTGAGTAACGTGTCTGGAGGGAGGAAGTTTAGGGCTCAGAAAAGAGAAAATTAAATGTGCTTACCTTTGTAGCAGATTTGTGAAATGCTTCACGCTCAAAGTTGCAGCCCCATTCAGCCCCCTTCATGTAATCCCCTCCGTTCATGGCAAGAGAAATGTTGGTTATCCTTTGACAAGTCAGCAAGGTTCGTGGTAGAGTTTAAGTAGGGCCATACAAGTTCATGGTCTTACCCATGCGATCACTGATGGCTACATTGGCTTGCCAACATATACCAGTGAATGGCTGTGTGTGTTGGACAAGGTTTTGGTACACTATCTGCTGCAGCTGATTGGGGGTCGGCTTGCGCATCGGCTGCTGCATCATCTGCCCGGCCCCAGCCATGTGCTGCATATTGGCCGCCATGGCCGCTTTTAAGTTGAGGGGACAAGACCCAGACTAGCAAGCAGTAGATATCTCGACTGATAATTTCGTCGTTTGAGAAGTACCTGGGCCAAGGTGAGGGAGCGAAGGTTAAAGTTGAGGTAGAGCACGAGATCAAAAATGTACAAAAGTATGTCTGGCAAGGCGGTGCAAAGGTATTGGCGGGGGGTCCGTTTGGACTGTGGTTGACGAACGAGGCGGAGGTTGCGTCAAAGGAGCCTACGAAAACACAAGGCGATCCATAAAAAGGCGGTCGTTTGTGCAACAAGGCAGTTATTCACCCTTGAAATTGGACAAAAATGAATTTATGTTACGCGTGTCGAAAATCTGTTCGAGTATCGGGTTGTCGTCAAATGTTGCCGTGCATTCAGTGCCAAAGCCGAATCGAATTTGTGACGTCGCGAACGAAGCGTTTAGGTAGTTGGCGGCGGCAGAATTACTCTCGTCAGGTATAAAGAAATATATCTTTCGTACAGGATGGACAGGCGGTGGAAGACTGCCAGGCGAGGCGTGATTCAGTCGAGGTCTTATCGTCGAGACTGGCGGAGCGGATCGACTCGCGGTATTCGAGGATGGTGAAGGGTCTAGAAAATGCAAAGTAACCAAATAAAGTCGAAGAAGAAAAAGAAGGATCGCCAAGGTGGATGCGATGGTCGTCAAGCAAACAAACGACAAACGCCGTCGGAGTTGAAGCCCAGCGAGAGGAGAGGAGAGAAGGAAGGAAGAGTCGAGTTCACCGATCGACCTAGGGCGGTGATGGTCAACGGTTTTGGTGTTGTTTTGGTGAAAAAGGTCGCAAGCGTCTCGAGTTGGGGGTTCCAAGATGGCAGCAGCACCTCAGCAAGACCTAGGCTGCTAGGTACCTTAGTGAGGTGGGTGTGGACTGTGGAATTTGGGCGGCGCCGGGCCACTAGCACTACCTTTACCTTACCTTGCCTTACTACCAGGGGACCCTGGTCGCCTAAGCCATCCCGGTCAAGTCTGGTGTATGGGATGTATCTGATACCTTTTCCACTCTGTCAATCTGCTGTAGGTTTGATAGGCCAGAGGAGATACAGGGTCAGGGCGACTGCCGAGTTGGAGCAATTCACTTTTATGGAACTGGCTGGCCTGGACTGCTGAGCTTGACTGGGAATGACGACGACTTGGATCTCGATACTGATGACGGTAGCAATGAGTCAAGTCAATCACTGCCTCTCAAGAGGTCGCATAAGCTCAGAAGCAGTAGAGACGAAGAGATAAGGGAAAATGGCCATGTGACGGATGATACAGAAGTGGCAGCGAGAATTCCTCTTTGGGGTGGATGCTCGCTCATTCACTGACGGGAGTGAACGATCCAATATCAACCAACAAGGCCCTGCCTGCTTGCTTCCAAGGGACCTGTCGCCGCAGGGAGAAATAAAACCTGTGACCTTGAACTGAACTGTCAAAAACAACTAATCTAAGCACATACTACACAATACGAAACTTAACCGAGTCTTTTTGTCTCTTTAGGATCAAGGTCTCAACTTTTCTTGTCTCTCCTCGCCTCTTCCTCTTCATGTCCCTCCACTATCTTGTCCTCACGGTTACGGCACTGTTGCCAAAACGAATTCCAATCCCAGGCACGAGTCCACTATCAAACTCTAACCCCAAGAAAGTCCCCATGTGTACCCTCAATCGCCCGTAGATCCCTTCTCTTCACTCACCAGGTGTTTCAAACATTCAGCTCTCTTGTCCCATCTCCATCTTCCTTCTCACGCACACGTGAAAACCGAGGGGAGCAACCACGTACGTAGACAGAAAAGAGGTTGATGGAGCTTCCAAGGTCATGGTGGATAAGGCAGAGTCGCACTAGAGCCAAGAAGAGACGACGGGGGGCATGGACAAGCGTCGGCAGGGCGCCTGGGCCTGAGCCTAGAGGGAGGCTATCCCTGAGTTGGACTGGTTCCGTGGGTATGCGGTACCAGTACCTGACCGTCTGTCTCTTGTCTCTTGTGTCTGTGTCTCTCGAGGACAGAACCAAGAGAGAGAACCCTGAGGCTTTGGAGGAAATCTCACACTGCACAGCCTTGGAGATGGCCTCGTCCAGGTAAGGTACGTAACCATACCGCCATCTGAACCATGCATGTCGACTGCCTGCTCTGCCGCTGCCGCTTCTTCAGGTGTATGCGGCATTCATTCTCAGCTTACAACCTGTTTCTCTTCAACGTACGTCTGCTGTCTGTTTCACAGATGTTCAGCCCAGTGTGGCATGTAGGTTTTTTGTGGGCGGCCCCTCCAACTCATCCTCCTCTAGGTATTTCCCTTGAGTATCCATATCCACCAAAAGTTGAGGCGTCGGTCGCATGAGCTAATGGGCGGCGTCTATCCGTCGTTGGACGGCCGCTAGAATCATTTCTCCAAATCAATGGACGGAAAGGTACAGCAAGCAGAGTAGGTACTAAGGTAGGTACGATGAAAGTCTCTGCCGTGTGCGCTGTTGCGTGCTGTGCTGTCTCTCCTACCCAGGATACCTGCCTGTGGTGTCTGGGATTGGCGACAGTTGAAACAAATGGCACCGAGCATCAGAGTAACGAACGACCCTTGATCTCAACGGTGCACGGTCTAGCAAACCGTTTTACAACAATGTTAATTAACAAAAATAACCCATGGCATTGCTCAATTTCAATTCATAAACTCTCTCTCCCTCTCCATCTCATTCTCATTCTCTCAACGATGATCAACCTTATATCGCCAAACAAGGTGTTGGTCAAGGATGTACCGCACATCAGTGGGGTAGACAAGACGTCGAACCTCAAACGGAAGTGAAGAGGAGGGAGAACCTGCGACAAAGCATTGGAGACAAAGGTGACACGCTTGCACGACGGGACAAGAACAAGAGGCACATTCACACTTCGACGGCCCTGTCATTGGCCAAGTCCCCCGTCGAGTCGGAGAGAGGAAGAATGAAAGAAGACCTAATCGAGGTTGAAAGAAATATCTCGACAATTTGAGTCTGGACAAAACGAAGGCTCTGACTGGATATTTTTTGTTCTCCTTATCATATCAAAGGTCGAGGTCAAGTCTCATTGCACCCCCGGGACTGGAGAAGTCCTGGTTGTTTGAAAAGGGCAGACATCCCTGTTCCCCTAGTCTGGTTGGGGAATTGTGAGGGCGCCCAGGTACGGTACCAGGTACTTTGATGTGCGCCAGCATTGACAGGAGGGTCTCTATTTGTTCTTGTCTTGCATGTTTGAAGCCAGTCCTTGAGCACATTGCATTGTGTTTCTTGCATGCACATACACACACAGTTCTATTATAGGATCTCATTCATTTCAACTGGCTTCCAAGGACAGTCTGAGCATGATCAATCAAGATGCACTTTCAACAGGCTGCAGCGGCATGTCTGAAATGCAAGGCGAGGTAAAAATAAAAAAAAGAGAGGCGGCCCACCCGGGTCCAACGTATGTATGTATGTATGGAAGACTTCCACTCCCACCTCCACCTCCACCTCCACCTCCACCTCCACGTACTTTGCCTTGCAGGAGAGAAGCGTTTGAAGGTAGTGGGATTGGTAGTTAGTGGTGGTGGTGGTGGTGGTGGGCTGTCAGTCACTGGCCTTGGCTCGTGGATCATCCGTCACCTCAGCAGGACATGGTGCGACTTCTGACCAGGTAATGAATTGCCAATAAATGATGGTTGAAAGATGGGAGAGTTCCTGATTCTCAGAGAACAATTGATCTTGTTTACGGTGGTGCTCATGAATGGAGAGAGATTGACGGGGGTAAACAATAACTAAGGGGGACCCATTCTTGTCAAGGGATCTCATAGTCCAAACTCCACCTCATCAACGACCTCGACGACACACCGTCCGTCAAGCCAAAGACTCCAACACGAAACAGTTTTCAGAGAAAGAACTTGAAGGAGACTGTGGCTTGTGAGTAAACTCTCAGTCAGATATCTCATGATCATTGAAGTTCCCTAACTCTTCAAGATGAATACATGAGCATCTACTGCTAAGGCTACGGTTCCTTGGGAAAAAGAGTTGGATGCGGAGATGCCACGAGGCCCGGGATGTCATCGTCACACACACACTCACTCACACCGGGCACTGACTGACTGACATATTGACTGAGCATCAGCAAGTCATTTCTTCCGCCTCCTTTCATTTCATCAATAAGGGGCATGAAAGACTCCTTCTCTCGATTATCTATAAAAAAAAAAAGCATACGCCGACAGCACGATCAATATGAATATCTAACCCAGACCATGTAAAGTCAATCCATTCAAGTCTTTTTATTAGTCTTTTTAGTCTTTGAGTCTCTTGAGCTTCCCTTCTCTTCCCGCCCTTGGTCGCCTCACCAGGGAGCGTGGTCCTAGAACCCCTGCACATGCCCCCATGTGCATCTGGGAAGACCCCCGTCCGCTCACACCTTTTTTGGAGACGCGCTCAGTGTTGCTCTCTCCATCGATGGATGTGATAGTGTGAACTGTCGGCGCGTGATTTACTAGATGACCTTGAAGAAAATCGACGATTTATGCTGTTTCCCACGTTCGAAATTGGAGATGTTATGTGTATTGGGCCCTCTGAGATCAGAAAAACTGTACATTGAGGAGGATCAAAAAGGCGGGAGGGTCCCTGGTCAGGCTGGCTTAATGCCGTCACCACCACCACCACCACCACCAATTCATTCATTCACTCATTCATTCACCTTTTGGTGGTAAATGGTGGCTCCTAGCTCCTAAGCTTGGCTGGGCTTAGTGCCACCGCTTTAGCTTCAGGTCAATTGGCCAGATGAAGAAAGACCAGGGCAGTCGAGGGGTCCTCATGAATCTTGGTTCATTCAGTCAGTTCTGACTGATTGCTATGCTTGATCTGTGATGGATGTTTTACAGTGATAATGTGATATGGTATCAGCAATACCACCAAGTTTTTGTCTCACCCTTATCATGAATGTCTTGACATATAGATAAGGACGTCAATGACTGTCAGATTGAGTTGGGCATCTCAGCCCTGCCCAACTCCCTCGAGTCAAGTCCAGTCCATCCACTCACTCGAGGCGGAGAGGTCCTCACTGTTGCTGTACTCCAACTCAAGTTTCAACCGCTGAAGCACCACTGAATGTGGATCTCTGATCTGATCTCATCTCATCATCACTCATGTCCTCTTCGTCTGTCAGCCTTTACGCCTGAATTGCGTCGATGGATGTCTCTTTTTCAGCCTCGGTCCAATAATGTCAAACTTTGCATGGTGTATTGCTCCCCTTGCTGACCATCAAAGGGAATAACTCTGGTAGCGTCGAATTCTAAAATCGCCCGGACCCTGGCAGTTCTGATCTGGTCTGTTTTGGTCTGGCCTGGCTTGACTTGGCTTTTGATGAACTGGGGGCCGGCCCTCCCAAGACCCAGTCCCACGGGACTCGAATTGGGATTCTCGATCGTCCCGCTAGCGATCCAACCGCCGTTGGTGGCGTATCTCTTTCTCTCTGTCTTCTCATAATCAACTGTGTTTGTTGCAGTCAGTGGTGAATGAATGGTTAACATACATACACATCCAACTGAAGTCGAATAAACTCGGCTGTCATATGTATGTATGTATGTATGTATATGCAAGTCTTGGTTCACCTTCCTTTTTCTCCTCTCTTGTTTCTTTTTCCTCGCAAGTGATTGCCCACTGCAACCTTTTTAGCGCCCAGCTGATGAACCATCCATCCCGTAAAGCTCAAACCAGTCCAAACACATGATCCAGCTGCATCTCCCGAGACACACATCACCTGGGAATCCTATCAGCGGTTCTGTCTCTACACAAAACCAGATCGGGTCGTGTCTTTTTGATCCCGAACCATCCAATAGGAATTTATGTTCTCCCGGGTATTTTTTCTCTCTCTTTCTTTTGAAAGGGGCACAGAATATGCTGCAAGGTACCGACACTGAAGCCAGTGAGTGAGTGGATGGGACATCTACCCTGCATCCGACATCTTTTTCGACTGACGCTGCCAAGACGGGCGGTCAATTTAATGAGATCTTGGCTTGCGTGAAGAGAGCTGGACTCTTAGTTAGGCGTTCGTTCGTCTTGACTCGTAATACGATTATTGTGTGAGGTAGCTCATGTACAGATGCTCCTTGCGTTAACCCAAGCTCTTGGTACGGGCAGGGGCAAATATCTTGAGTACCTATCCAGTCAGAATTCACCGAACGACATTGTCCTCTTTCACGCGACTCGCAGGCCATGACAAGTGCCGTCGATCAACCATCACCGCCTCGATACCTAGCTTTACAGTCTGTGACTTTACTGATCGTCAAGATGAGATGTGAAGAAGTATCGGCGCGATTGCAGAAACACCAGCCTACAAGTTACTCCGTAGATTACCTACCTACTAAGGTACCTATATTTATTGCCGTCTTCTTCCTTTTCTTTGTCTCTCTCTCTCTCTGCCCAGCGACGATCCGCTTTAGCTCCCGCATCAACATGTGGCTGATGAGATCTGACAACCGACCCCACCATTTTCTCCAAATGGAGACTTTTGGCCCTTGGAAACTCTATTGAAGAGATTCGGATCGGATGATTGCTCGTCTCTCACGACGAAACGTTACTCTCAGTTGAGGTCTGTTATTGAACTTTGGTATCTCAATGGCATAAGATAATCTCACCATCTCAGCTCATGGCTGCCTCATCACTAAGAATAACACACACTCGTGCTACCTCAGTTTCAAGCCGCTGCCTGAATTGCGTGTAGGTACTAGGTAGTTATGCCCCAAAAGTATTGGGGAGAATGTCTCACCGCAGCTCCTCTCTGCTTGAAGATTCCTCTCCCCTTGCCTTGATTCGCCTCGTCCTGCCCTGCTTTGTCCGCTCAGCCATGCTATGTACATATGCTATGCCATGCCCCTGCAGCTGGTCCAAGAATCAGCCTGTGCCGTGCGCTTTGACATTGGCCCATGCCCGGACAAATCCGTCCATTCGTTCGTGTTTCTTCAGCTGGATGTGTCTATTTCTCTCTCTCTCTCTGTCTCTGTAACATGTCTCTCCAGATCGACGAGATCTACTTGTTATTGTTTGATCTGCGTATGCGTAAACGGCTCGGCTTGACTCGCTTGTAATTACGTCCCGACCACTTGGCGACGCCCACGGAAGGAATAGTTCGTGGCCTAGCTCGTGATGGTCTTGTCCTAGATAGAGACGATGCCGTTTGGCGCCGGGAGGCTTTTGGAGCTATTGTCTCCGAATATTTTCCTCGCCCTTTTTGGTAGACCTGCCTGAAGAGGACGAGACTCGTAATGTACAGTGGACTTTCAGCCCAGCAAACATCGTATCTCACTTATTGTTGTGGTCAGACACAGACCCGAGTTGGTGGTCGAGTCGCGATAGAACCATGAATGCCGAATCGATCACGTCAGCCAACTACATACGTATGCTGGGGACACCAACGTGGCTGATGGCCCTGACATGTTCTTCCGGCTTCAGGCTGATCTTTTTGATCTTTTTGAATCAAGGGGTTATTTGTTGTTCGCTTGGGAGGCCCTCGGACTAGAGATGAATTCTAAGAGCATTAATTTCAAGGCATTGTATGTATGTATTGTGCTTTGCAAATGAGAGGCTATAGTCAACGTTGAATATAACAAGAGTCTAATTGCATTCAACGATCGACCCAGCTAGCCGGGAGCCTCTAAGCCTGTGCTGTGGGAATGGATGGAATGGAATGTGGATGGAATTCCACAATATCGCCACAGACAGGGGCAGGCCAATCCATGTCGATTTAGTTGTTTGCTTTTCCTCTTTTGTCGTGCTGCATCTTAAACAAGTTCCATCGAGACGCATTTACATGATTCAAGCAGACAGAGTTGGGCTCTTGTTTCAAACGGTTACGATGTTGTAGATGAAAAGAAAAGAAAAGAAAAGAAAAGAAAAGAAAAGAAAAGAAAAGAAAAGAAAAGAAAAGAAAAGAAAAGAAAAGAAAAGAAAAGAAAAGAAAAGAAAAGAAAAGAAAAGAAAAGAAAAGAAAAGAAAAGAAAAGAAAAGAAAAGAAAAGAAAAGAAAAGAAAAGAAAAGAAAAGAAAAGAAAAGAAAAGAAAAGAAAAGAAAAGAAAAGAAAAGAAAAGAAAAGAAAAGAAAAGAAAAGAAAAGAAAAGAAAAGAAAAGAAAAGAAAAGAAAAGAAAAGAAAAGAAAAGAAAAGAAAAGAAAAGAAAAGAAAAGAAAAGAAAAGAAAAGAAAAGAAAAGAAAAGAAAAGAAAAGAAAAGAAAAGAAAAGAAAAGAAAAGAAAAGAAAAGAAAAGAAAAGAAAAGAAAAGAAAAGAAAAGAAAAGAAAAGAAAAGAAAAGAAAAGAAAAGAAAAGAAAAGAAAAGAAAAGAAAAGAAAAGAAAAGAAAAGAAAAGAAAAGAAAAGAAAAGAAAAGAAAAGAAAAGAAAAGAAAAGAAAAGAAAAGAAAAGAAAAGAAAAGAAAAGAAAAGAAAAGAAAAGAAAAGAAAAGAAAAGAAAAGAAACTCACCCACAAAAGAGAGTTTGTTTGACAAACGGCAGAACAGAGGACAGAATGTTTTAGAGACAACGAACGAGCCTCTCACACGTGTTGAGAGCTACTGCTGTACTGTAGCTGGATGTGTCGCCAAGAAGCGAAAATCAGGGTTCCGTGACAGGGAACAACCCTGTAGACGCCCTGAGCATCTGTCATTCAGTCAATGAGGGATCCATTTTCAATCAAATTGAGCCACAGACAACATTTCATTTCAAAAGGGGCACAGCAGCAGTAGCAGCAGAAACGGAGGTAGAAGACTCAGTAACTGCAATTGCCACAGAGTTCAGCGCTCGTCGTTTCAGAGGCTGGTCTGGTCTGTTTGTTTGTTTGTTTGTTTGCCTGGCACGTCCGTTCTCCTGTTATTTCCATGCCTGGCTGTCCATCTCTTCTGTCTGCCACGGTTTGACCATGGTAGTGAGTAGTACTGTACTGTCTAAAAAGAAAGCCCTTGTTTCATGTCTGCAACAAACTTTGCAAAAGCACAACTCATTGTGTAATAGACAACGCTTTAGTCTTGTAACGCATCAAAGTTGACATTGAAACAGCGTCATCTGTCAAGCCTCAATCGTGATCTCGCAGTGTCTGTCTGTCTCTGTAACATCAAGGCCGAGCCAAGGTTTCACAACACAACCTACATCAACATCAACTCATCATACAGATTCGACTTGCGATAGACGAGAACCTGACATCACTAAACAAGCCAACTTTCAAGATACGACCGAATCCGGGAGCGCCACAGGCTTTGGACCAAACCTTGAACTGGTCCAAGGCGAAGCCATCGGCCCATCATTGATATTGTACCAATCATGAGCACCGTCGGTTCTCGTCTGTCAAGCCCTTTACCCAAAAATTTGTAGAAGGAAGTTGAAGGGCTCGAGTCTCTGGATGGTTCTGCGAGGGGCCTTCATCGGCTGGGCCGTTCTGAACGTGGTGAAGCAATTCAGTTCCTGGGCTAGGCCTGGCTACGGCCTAAACGGACGATACCCAGGTCTTTGTGCTATCGACAGTACACGCTGTGTTTATAGATTGTCGATGATGGTGTCTGGTGCAACCAAAGACTGCCAACTGATGTGGAAGAATGAGGGACCACGATGCCTTGGTCAAGTTGCATCTTGGCGATTTTGAGACTCAAGTGATCCCTCCGTCCATCAACTTAGGTGGCTCTCCCAACGCCCGCATATCCTTTGGCCTCTAGAGACATTATCGAAATGATCGTCTCGACTGGAATGCGGGAGCCCGATAGTGTCGCTCGTTCCTGATACCATGATGGCCTAACTTCTCTAAGAATTGTGGAACATTCCGAAACGTTTTATTAGACTTGTCAAACTGGCACGTTTGCGGGACCAAACTTCCGTTGACTACACACGTTGTTGCTTGGGACGACAGTACCTTTTTCAGCTATAAGCATTGATGATGATGAGGTGCCCTTGATGGACATGGGGTGAAGTAACATAAGATTTGCGTAGAGGTACATGAGAAGCCTATCTCCTTACAGCAGTAGGCGTCTATGAACCTGTGATAGGTGGTATGGTGTTGTAATAGGGGAATATTAGGGCTTCCCATTGGGGCATCGAGGACGTCAGAGGGACCACCAGCTTCGATTACCATCAGCCAACACGCGGGTAACATGTCCCTGATATCGAATCGCTTGGTCTGTTTTTTTATGGTGAAAGGCCTGCATGTCGAGCACTCATCCCAGTCTTGATAAGGCTGGTGGATGATGAGACCAGCTTCTCCCTCAGGGGTTCACTCCTCAAAGGCGCTCAACTCATATACATACATAAACATATATTGCTCCGGCATATGAGACTACTAGCGGACCCTTTAATATCGCAAAGGTGCATAAATCCCACCAACTGTTGTCGAGTTGCTGGTGACGTTCATCCAAGATACAACCGCCGAGCCATCAGTTTCGGTTGACGTGGGATCTACATGAAAGCGACATAACTACCATAGATATATCCATGGACGGTTGCACGGCTAGCTGAGTTGATCTCATATCCGCTACGTCGCGTCATAAAAAGGAGGTTCGACGTGTGTTCCAACGAAGCTCTTGTGTATGTATGCGTTGTATAGCCATACTCTGTAGAGTTCGAATCGTGTTTTGAACACCTTCAAAATAGCATTTTTAAACATTAATACGCACAGATACACAAGAACAAGTATGAGAAGATAATTCATATGTTAATCTTTGTCGCAGCAGGCATTTCATGGGTCCCTTTGCCTCTACAAACAGCAGCATCAAATGCTGACTTCAGGTTTAGATTCTAATGCTCTCAGTTGAACTCAGAACTTACCTGTTACGTAGTATTAATTCATAAGTAATGAGCAACGAGCATTGGCAATATCAATGTGCCACGCCGTGGTGACCCAGTGGGACGAACAAGAATACAATAGACGCACTCCTATGTGCTTCTCATTCAAGAAGACTACGCGGAGTAGTACGTATACTCAGACAGCGATACCCGAGTTGTTTAATCATGTATAAATCGGATCTTTTGAAACATGCTCTATTAATCTTTCGACATCTCTTACTTCGCGGTATCACTCACGGCTAGCAATATGGATGGAAAGTTATGACCGACCAGTCACACGACACGCGATAGGAAGAACCTGGATGCAGAGAATACATTACCAATAACAATAAACTATAACTACACATGTACATTATCTTCCTAAATACGTAACAGGCTTTCAGTGTGCGCTACCACCCCTTTCATGATGAGCTTAAAACGGCAGAACAGATCCCAGAGTACTCCCTCGCCATCATATAGAACATGTAAATAAAGCACAAACTTATGATACAATACAAGATTTCAGAGTCGTCTCTTTGAAGAGTCGCTAGTGTTATTGCATTAACCGGCAATAGCTCGGCCAACAGCACCAGCAATCTCACCGAACAGAATGCCCTTGAAGACGCTCTCGCCCATGGTCTGAGTCCAGGCGCCAGCCTCCTTGAGACGAGCCTTCCAGGCCTCCTTCTGCTCCTCACCCAACTCCTCCCAAGTCTTACCCGGGCCATGGACGGATGGCTCGTGGACATCAAGCTTGAGTTCCGGGGCCTGGCCGTCTTCACCAGCAGTTACAGGAGGCACATCACCCTCGTACACAACCAGAGTTTCACCAGTGGCAGTCTTGGCGATATCGCGACCTGCGAGTTTGGCAAGGAATTCGTCGGCTAAGAAGGCGACGGGTGGGTGGTCGGGGCTGCGCAGACTGCCGTGCCATGATGGGAATATCTTCTGCACGCCAAGAACTGGTCGAGATCCGCCATAGAGCTCGAGAACAGTCTGCGCGACGAGGGCCATGATAAGCGCCATGATAGCCATCGTGATACCAAGACCACGAGAGGAAAAACCGCGGGACTTCATAGCTGTGACGTAGCGAACAGGACGAGGAGGTCCCTTCGGATTGCGGGGAGAATTATCGACGTGCTTCGCAAGGGGAATGCTGTGGACAGCTACCGTCTTCTGGAGAGATGTGCTGGCGAGTTTGATGTACTGTTGACGAAGGTTGTTCTTGGGTGTCTGGAAGTGAGAGAATGCCACTCCCGTAATATTGTCTGTTCCGTGGACTTCCTTGAGAGTGTGCAGGTGCCATAGTTTAGCAAGCAGCTCAACAGTGCCGCCTGTTGTGTGTTCCAGTGTATAGAGTGAAATGGACGAATCGTGGCCTGCAATAGCAATGATGAACTGTGTATCGCCGAGGGCGTTCAGAGGAGAAGCTGGAGGTGATAGGTTCGCGACAGCAAGAGCAGTAGCAGAAATCTTCCTTGGTATCCTGGCGTTGATGGACAGGCGTGCATCTGGCTGGCCTTCTTTGGGTAATCTCAAAGCCTGTATCACAACTCCGCTTCGCTTGGGTAGGTTGGACGCAGCGACGAGGAAGTGAGGGCTTAGATAACGGATTGCTCGGAAGGCAGGTCTTTCGCCATGGTCGTCTGGCATAACGTATACCCGCTGTGGTTCGCTGGTCTCCTTGGCGCTGACCTTGACAAGATATAGTTCGTACTTGCAGCAGTAGGCAACTTGAAACTCATTCTCTCCTGTTTGTACAATATCCAAATCCTCGGCCTCCTTGTCTAGTTTCAGAACACTTCGTAGTTTGGCTGTAGCACCCGCAGCGTCAAAGATAGCCAATTGGGGCTCCTTGCCCATCGCTGTAGCTGCGGCACCAGTCGATCCTGCAATGCGCAATATTCTCTGATATGTATCGAGGTCGGGGTTCTCAAAGAGAGAGGTACGCGCGACCTCGGAGATGTTGGCATCGGGGGTCTTAGCCCCAACGGCAGTGCGCAGCTTGGAAGGGTCGACGCTGAGGATTCGGAGGTGTTCATTCTTGCCCTTTGCGATGCTATCTGGGCTGGAGTTGACGCCGGCGTAGAGATATGTTGTCTTTCCCTTGTGAGGGCCAACTGCCAGGGACATGACGCTGTCTTCATCGCGTGAGAGGTTGATCTCGCCAGCTGTTCGGAGCTCTGTTTGAGAAACACTTTCGAGGACAGTCTGCGCATCTCGTTAGTCCATTGCTATACGCCAATCATCACCCGTAGACCCCGACTTACAATTTTGTTTCCAACGCCAGAGCGGCCAGCTCCACCTCCACCACCTACAACTACTCGGGTTGAGTCCTCAGGGTCAAAGTCAACGGCGTAGAGGGGGTAGTCGAGCTCGATACTCGAGCGAGGGAATGGCGGGGCCATGATGGCGATGAGGCAATACCTCTCTTATGAGGTCTGAGTGTTTGTGGAGAGAGCTGCCGTTTTCAATGAAGCCGAATTCGCAATGCGCCTGACAGAGATTGACGTGATGTTGATCGCGGGGTGTTTGGTGTTGAGGTGACGCTCAAGGCCAGATGTCGAGGAGCTTTCTGGTTGGCCAGGACAGGTCCCAGCCACACGTGGCGGCCACATGGTGTGGCTTGGCTTATACAACCTTGGGACTCATTTTCAGATCAAAGAATTTGAATTAACCAAGGGTTTTGATTGATATAACTATAAATTAAAGCTAAAGGGATAGTTTCAGCATCTTAATCAGATATCTGTATAAGTATGAAAAAGTGGCTGATCCTTGTTAGCCCGTGACGGCGTCTGATACCGATAAATATGCCTGCTTAGGCGAGGTTTGATATTGATCAAGCATAAAGTGAACACGACTCAGGCATGATATCGTCCGAGAGATTGATGGTGGCTGTGATCTAATTTGAGTAGGTACCTTAGCTAGCTTATGGTTTAGTCGCGTTCTTCTCCAATCACTTTGAAATCTCCATTTTGGCCTATCGTTTATCATCTTCTCAAAACTATATCTGGTTATTTTGTAAGGATCGACATACTATTGAAACTTGCTATGTCGCTATAGCCCTTCACTGCTGAATCTCATCATAGGGTAGAATATTGATTGGGCATAACATTATACTGTGGAGGGTACGGAGTACGCTTATTGCAAATGTGAATTGCGCGAGAAGATACAGCGCTATTGACAAACTGTAGGCCGGGGACCTGTGAATATTAGATGAATAACTCCAAGGCGTACATCTATAAACCAAGACAACCATGGCACAGCAATCAGCAAGACATGACATGACATGGGGACCTTGAAGTTCATGTCCGTAGATCATGCATGTCACAGTAGCAATGAGTACAATTTGTTTATACGAGGATGATACTGGTCCCTGCCCAGTGGCGAGAAAGCCTGACGCCAAGGTCCTCATTATAGAAGGTGATCTAGTCCGAGTTCCCGTATTCAGACACGGTCAATGGGAATAAACATCACGACGAGGCATAAATCCAGGGCATTTCCTCGATTGGCTGATCAAAGTGACTCGGAACATTTAGTATGAGCAAGGCGTCAAGTAAACTAAACAACCATCACATTTCGCTTTACCCCTTATGCCAGACCAGATGAGGAACAAGACAAGCGGGTTACACTAAGAAAGGAATCTCCGCGTGTTGTCTGATTTGGCTGCTTTATTAGCGTTGTTCTCGCAGCCATGAATGGCTGCGGTGTCAGTTGACTGCGGCTACCTGCAAGCCTTGGGTTCCTTGCGCTGTGCATGTAAGTGACATGTCAACGACGGACCGTAGATTGCGAGGCAGAGCAAAAGAAGAAAGAAAGGAAATGGAAAGCAACATGAGTACCTAAGATAGTATGTAAGCAATGTTTGCATGCGAGGCCTCCCTTGGTAATTAGTTGATGAGGTACCTTAGTTATTAGTGGCATCGGGCAATCAATCCTCTAAGTTATAGCCTATAAACTAACTAACGGGTGTTTGCGCAATCCCAAGGTTTAAACTACAGAACCTGGTGCCACAGTATGCAGAACAGGTCCGCTTGATACGCACTGTAATGTCACATGAGATAAGTTGCATACTTACCTAATAAATCGCCTGATCTGTTACTTTGACCTGTGATGAACACTCGGCATCATAGCGCACTTGCTGCCTTTCAGTTCAGTCACGACACTTGAACATGATGCATTCGTGAACTGAGGTCTTAATGTGGTATGTAGGTATTTCCAGACAAGTTGGCACCTAAATTCGCAAAACCAACCATGCTGCAACTTGAAACAAATCAAGATAGTACAGAGTACACCTATCGCTAAATATGCTCGAATCTTCCCCTTGATCCCAAAGTATAGGTAGTTAAGGTAGTACCTGGACTATAGCGCACAGTGCGGGCTGAGATTGTGTTGGTGTCGATGTCGATGACTGACTGCCAGGATGATGCTGGGAATACAGGCAGGAAATCAGATTTCTCGTTCAGCTAAAGCAGATGACATGATCCGATAACGCGGGATAGCGCGATCACAGTGTGGGGGCCCGGTATGACAAGATGATATGTAATACCACGGGATTACGTACCTAATAAGAGTTACATATGTTAGTGAGGTAAGGTAAGGTATGCTGATGAAGATCAACTCTATCACACAGATTATCGAGTACATGGTCCATCACACGCAGAACCGAGATTACAGCAGGATCCTACTACCTTACATTGGAGATTGGGCACTGAGCGATATCAACCTAACTTAATCCAAAAAGGTACTGCCCAATTTGTAGGTGCCCAATTTGTAGTATACGTACTCACACTCTCACACTCTCATTAGGCGACTAATAACAACCCCTGTCTGAACAAGTGTGATCTAATGTGAATCACCATCTCCATGCACATAATATGACAGAATAGGAAACTAATGTGCCTTAGCCGCTAGCCGCCCAATGCCAAAAAAAATAATTAAGTCAAACCCTCTTTTACTCGTTGCACCCCTGGCCAAAGAGCTGAGATTGGAGGATGTGACGACAACAGACCGCACACACTGTAACACGACCAGATACAAAAACCAAGCACATGCATCTACTAAAGCTAATATGGGTGTAACTTGTAAGCACACACGTGTTGTACGTACAGTAGGTACTGTACTGTAGGCATATGCAGCTACACTTAGTACACTACGTGCATATCCTGTATGCATGTACTGCAACACCCCTGCCCCTGGGAACGTTCCCGTTGGCTTAACTGCCGCTAACTTCGGAGCATGCAACAACCGTCACAGACAGCACCAACGCCATATGTTTGCATGGGGTGGCTTTGACCGTTGTCCACTGCCCAAGGTAAGGCGAGTCAGAGAAGTAGAGGGGGGAGGGAGACAACAAAAGAGACCATCAAGTGTTTCGGACACGTCACTTGTGTATCCCAGCAGAAGAAATCTCTTACAACAGACATAGTATCCGTATGACAAGACCGCGGCCATGCTCACTCACATAGTTACGTTGTTGTCTCCGTTCTCCATCTCGATACGTCGCTGCAACTTGCTTGTATCATCCGTAGCATCTCGACTAATAGCAAAGTCATTCTCACAGGCACCAGATACCCAAGTTGTAATTAAGTGCAAGAAGTACTTCCTACACAAACGCTTATTCTTAGTATTTTCTCACTCTATCCTATCCTATACTAAACTAAACTATGTAACTCAAGAGCTTTTCGATCCATAGAAAGATCCGGGGTATCAGGTAACACTCACCAAAGCACTCTCACACAACAAAGGAAAGCCAAAGAAGAGCCGAGAGAACTCCTGCCTCATCCCAAACCACTTCCCGCTAGATAAATATTGGATACAAAGCTATCTTCACAATTCCAATCTGGTATCAAATGATATGCTAACAACAAAATAACCAAAACAATAGCTAAATAACCATTCATAAAATACAAAGGAAATAACAAAATGAAAATGGGTCTTGGTCGATACCCGCACCTTTGCCATCCATTACTGAAGACATTGGTTTGAGTCTGCAAGCCCCAAATAACTGTAATTCAAGGTATTTCTCAGCCGCGTGTTTTTTTCAAAGCGCAGCTGCCTGTACTTATTGATCGAGTATACCATCGCCTTCGAGGCGATGTGCTGTTTGAGGAGCAAGGGCTCCAGGGGTATCCGGTCGCAGAAGAGCCCAGCCTCATCACCTAGCTCAAGACAACTGAAGTCTGAAGCAAGTAGAAAGGAGTAAAAAGCGGACAGAAACCCTCGGCCTGGACAGATACCTCGATATCCCAGTCCAGTCCGTCCCATGTCCCAAGAGGAAACACGAAATGACAAAGGTAAAAACATGTCCATGGTACAAATAGACCTGCTTACACCGACACAACCGTTATGAGCACTCCGTGTATGCAAACAATGCTGAACTCGGACAACAGAAAACACGTAATCAGAACGGAGAACAAGGAAACGAGATAAGACAAGACAACATTACAAGTTGCGATAAATTCGTCGGTTGCCCAACAGATGCGTCTTCCAAAGGTCCCACCCGCGAGTTACCAAAATCATGCCAAAAACCTGAACCACTCCGATATTATATAATAGACGAGAACACTGGGTCTCCATAACTGTAATGTGTAACCAAACGCTTGCAAGTCTCAAATCTCAAATCCCATCGCATCAAGGCCTGCGGTGAGTGTCCCTTGTTGCCCACCCTGTCTCTGGGACTCGAGGCTGAACGGGAACCCACTGACCAGTTCGCGGATCCTGCTCTTGAACACCTGGCCCGGGGGGTGGGCCAGTAGGAGGTCGACCTTCCATTACTCTCAGCGGCGGCAGCCTTTCACCGCTCGCTGAGGATGCCGCAGATGATGGCCGTGATGGCCCGCCATAACCTGGCATGGGCATTGGAGGTAGTCCACTAGGAGATGCACTCGGGTGGCCGCTCGCAGGGGACCCGTATGGTGGAAGCGAATATTCAGGATGGTCATCGGTTCGACGGCGTTGGGCTGGTCTTTCGTTGGATAGCACATCGCCGTAACTCATGGACCCAGATGGCCCTGATGCTAACGACCCGGTCTCTGCATAAGAATTGCTTGTTGAAATAGTAGGACTAGGAGGTCCAGCAGCAAGGCCACTTATTGATGGTGTTTGTGCGACAATGTCTCGTAAACGGTTACGGTCTTCACGGTAGAAGTCCCGCTGTTGAATCAACTCCTCGATCCGTATCTCCATGAGACGCCTTTCATCCCGAAGCTCTTGTAGTTGTTTTGAGTTCTCCTCCTGCATGATTTTCTTCTTCCTCCTGTGCCTTGTTGAAGCCACTGCATTTCTCTGCCTCTTCTCATCCGCTTTCTTGGACGCTTGCGAAAAGTCCATATGCACAGGAATAGGTGCCTCGCTTCCCGGAAGTGCCAACATAGCTTGCTGTCCCTCGACGCCAAAAAGGGACCCCCCCATCCCATGTCTCCGCAGTGTTTCCGACCATGGCGAGGCGGACTCGCTTGGGGGCCCCGGACTCGGGAAGGGCCGACCAGCCTGCATGTTAGGAGAATATGAAGTTTGAGAATGTCCCAGAGGCGGTTGCGCACGACCCGGCGCATAGCTAGAGGGGAAAGTAGACAGAGGAGCTTGTGTCCCAGGAGAAGCGAGCGGCTGTGAATGTAACCTACCATGATCCGACATTGCTGAGGGAGGACCAGTGGGTGCTCCCGTCAGAGGATGGAGATGGGGATATTGAGTTCTGGTGTCTTCCGGCGTTATGTCCTCGAACGGTCGCTTAGCAGATAGAAAGCCATGTAAAGACTGTCGCCCATCAGATTCACGAGATGGCACATGACTAACGCTTATGGCTCGGGGATGCTGTGTCGGGCTTGCTCTTGGTCTTGCACTATTCACGGCAGGAAATGGGAAAGCTGTTGGGGAATTGCGTCCTGACGAAGGCCCTCCAATAGGTGTCATTGGCCCTAAGGGCGTCCCTGGAAGAGAAATCGATGCAGGTTGTGCTGGCGGGAAAGCTCGTGCGCCAGCAAAAGACCCAGAGATCGAGCCAACTGCATGGCCTGGTGTCCCGGATTCAGATGGACGAGCTGCTGGAGGAAGATGACCATTACCCCCTGACGCCAGTAGTCGTGGCTCCATAGGGTTGAGTATGTTATGGACACCAAGGGTCTTTTGGGGAACCTGCTGTAATCTTTCCTCGCCGTTTGTATAAGGAACGTTGCTCACATCTTGGCGCAGATCGCGGTCACTGAGCTGTCTGTGTCGAACTGAGGAAGGTGAGACTTGGTCATCGCCCAAGGGGGACCTCGAAGAACAACGTGACGCATGTTGAGATGCTGGTCCAGTATGCGACATTGGGACTAGACCGCCTGTGCACACCTGGCCACGAGGGCCGGCACATTGACCCTCCCCGAGCCTGTCTAAAGACGGTGGTTTATTGTCCTGGTTGGCAGCCTGCTTCGATAGAGTGAAGTCTCTGGAAGGCCAGGTAGGTGTCGATGGTGTCCGTGGAGAGTTAGGCGATGCGCCGGTCGAATCTGTTGCGGCAGATCCGGGTCTGCTCTGAGGTGGTTGTGCCTGCGACCACAGGCTTGTCGATTGAACCGCCAGATTGGATGGTTTGTTGATGCGGACGGGATGGGAAGATAACCCAAACAGTCCTCTCTTGAAGCAATACTAAGACAGACTCTTCAGAGCTTCAGAGGGGAAGCAAACGAGTCGTAATGCTATAAGAGTTCTGAGAATCCTCTTATAATCAACACTCTTGCGCAAGCCGAGTTAAAACAGGGGATTTGTACTGAAGAATAGAAAATCAATACGTCACCCGGGGTGAAATCAGCAACAAGTCCTGACCATGAACCGCACAACGCGATCTCTGACCTTTGGCTTGATTCAAGGGAAGACAACTTAGCACACTCGCAAATAGGTTGCAGGTGAAGATGAACCACGCAAGTGTGCTTGCCGAAAGCCAGTACTGGGGGCAGGGATATATCTCAAATGTACAGGCCTGCCAGCAAATCATACACCTCAAAGACAACTTCCCCTTCTGAATGGCCGATGCTGTGTGGCTATGGATGGAGCCAAGGTCTCAATCAATCCTCTCGCCTTGCAATTCCAATAATTGGCTCTGCTGTACTGTACTTGGTCGCCCACGTCACCTCTTCTGGAGAGGATCTTACAGCCGCTTGAGATGAAATGCGAAGAACTTGAACAGATGCAGACGGTGATTTCGTGGCTTAATAAACAACGAAGAACACGCCTTGCCAGTGGATGGAAAGGCTGTTATTGAGCTGTATAGCCTGGTATCGTAAGGCCGTAAGAATAGAAAAAGGGAAAAGAGTAATGAAGATAGAGGAAGAACAGAGCAGTGCTAGGCACAGGGAAGTTCTAGTGATGTAAGATGTCTGTTCGGCACCAGCAAGAGAAAACATCTAGGTACGAGAAGCGAGTCTGTCCCAGGATGGGGCTATTGTAATCCAGGGCCACACCGTGTGGTAATTCTTTATTTGCTCTGGTACGAACCATGTAAGCCTTGAGCTGGTCCTGGTACGGCGACAAGCCCTTATCAAGCCCCAGAACTGGCCCGGGCATCCAAGTAGAAGTCCCGCAATGACCACGGTCAACACGTTAGCAAAGAAGCCGTGCTTAGCTTTTGAGACTAAGCTGGGGTTCAGAGCTAGGGCCCAACTGTGGCCAGGCTAGCCAAGCTCTCATGAGATGAAATGGCGCTAATGCCGGGGAGCGTTTGAACAGGGGGGGTTCATGAAGACTAAGAGTAGTGTGTACGTACCAAGACTCCTTGACATCAGGTCCTCAGCAAGGCTTAGGATACTGGGTCCCTAAAGACGGGGAGCTGCCGGTAGCTTTGCCGTCATGTCAATTTTTTACAATCCTTCGTTCTCTCTGTCAGGGTAGTCGGTGTAGTCTACAAGCGAATTGAGCTCAATTCAAGCTTCCTCGGACCTCAATATCTGCGACTGAAGATATATGGAAGGTTGCGGATGTATCAATAAATGTTAAAATCTCTGCTGCAGGGCTCAATGGTCGCAGAACCATACGAGGCCACCAAGGCTGGGAAAACAGGCAGGCCTCAGTCGAAAAATTCTGGATGCTTCACATCATCCCGAAGCCAAAGCCAGCTAACTAAACTGAACTCGCTGGACACCGCCATCAGTCTACGGATAGTTAGCTTAGAAACTGGCTGTCGGGCTAGCAACCCAAGCATCCGGAGACCAAGGGAAGCTAGAGCGGTCAACGGGAATGCCATGTGTACGTATCCGCAGTATGTGCGGTAGCCGTGGGCACGGTTGTGGTTGTGATGTTCCGATCAGAGCACTGCATCGATCCCGTGCAAGATCAACTACGGCCCGTCTATATTCAAGCCCAAGCGCCATCAGCACATGCTATACGTATCTTGCTTGTCAAATTTCGAGGAAGACAGACGTATGTATATATATGCCAGGAGACGTAGCAGACATGAAGTGAATGACAGGATGGCAAGGTCCTATTGTCAGTCCTTGTGGGCGACTAGCCAATGCACGAAGTGGACCATGGATCTACTGTAAGTCAGTCTGAAGACGAGATTCTTGGCCAAGATAAAGTCGTAGTACATAGGCGCGGTAGCAGTAATGCGCCTTGTGTAAATCCAAAAAGCAACGCTGGGTTTGAGGTAACAAAGCAGGCGAGAAAAGAGACGACAAGGACGAGCCCACTTGTACAGATACCGCTATGTTAGCCAAGATACAGTGCACATACTTGCAGTACAGTACGGGAACACCCAGGTCCGCATGGGAGGAGAGCTGAGAATCAGATGGGACAAAGAAACAAAAGATCGTCGTTGCGCCCCGTGTCCGTGGTTTTGGGTGGTGCGGACCTTAGTCTAACTGACCCTGGCTAGTCATTGCAAGGCCTTGATTCCTTGAGCGGTTGATTGCGTTCTAATTAACTGGTGTTACATTAGTTGATATGTTTTCCTTTTTTTCCCTTTCTCATGACCCAAAGCCAAAGTGCGCAAGAGTGCAAACTGTAGATTATCCACGGAGTTCGAACTGATGTGGGCAAGCTTCGCAGGCCTCGAATGGGATGCGGATGTTGCAAGCTCGCATATAGAGTAGATCATTGTCGTTCATGATGACATGGCATTGCATATAGGGTCGCCCACCAAAACCCAAACCGGAATAACAGAGAGGCATGAATCCGCCCAAAGACAGCAGTCACTTGCATTGTCTTGCTTGCCCTGAGATGTGTGACTGAGACATAAAAGAGACGTTGGAAGCCAAGGTAGGTAGGGCAGGGCTGCAGGCCGTACTGTAAGTATTCGTAGAGACACCCCCTGAGGTGAAAGAAGAGAAGTCGACTCCGTGGGATAATTTGCCGTTACATGTTGATGATGACGATGGTATCAAAAGCGAAAATGCCTACCAAGGTATGTATTCATCTGCCGAAGAATCAATCAACGACAACTGATGTGAGATTCGGAGTAAAATTTTCTTGGAAGGAAAAGTAAATCGTCAGTCACTTGAGCTTGGTCGAGGAAAGGAAGGAACCCGTTACGGTAGGCAGCTCGTCTATAGCCGCTGTCTACTAAATTGGCAGTCACGCAAGAGCTGTCGTTACCTACCTTAGGTAGTACAGGCATCAATTAAATGAGAAGAGCAGGTACATTCGTGCCGTAATTAGCAATTCCTCTCACCATCACCCACTTCAATATCTACTTGCCTACGTACTCCATGCATTCAATCATGGAAAACCCTTTCCGAGCATCTCAATCATTATCCCCAGCAAACGTCGACTTCAACTTCAACTCTTCTAACTCAAACTTGCACGCGTCTCACGCCACGACATGCCATGTCATGCACCAATTCTTGCGCGGAAAGACGGAAAGCCCCTGGACTCTTGTGACTGCCCATTTCTACGTTAAACACTTCAACGCGGTGTTGTTGGCATCGCCAAGACTGATTTCAATACCCATTTCACGTCTTGACAGACAACACTCGTCTACAGCCCTTTTCCTCTCCTGGACTTCATTTATAGAATGCCTCCAAGACTGCGCTCATAATGCCATGAGCGCTTTGATTCTCTTCCTCCCATGATGGCAGAGGCCATGGGAGGTTCTTGATATTTGTTGGGCGTTCCGTGCTCACAATATTCTTCCCCCAAAACCCCTGGAGCGTTGATATACGGTACATTGGCCGAGGGGTGGGTGTGGGTGCAACGAGGGGCACTCGACGCACTGGCATTGCGTACGGCGACAGTATTCTTAATGGGTCACAGTGAATTGCATAGCCAGGGGGCTCTACCGGGGAAGGGTCCTGGCCCATAGCTGCAAGGCCCGCCAGCGTGCAGATGCAACCATCCATGACAGTTGTCTCTAATGGAAAGGACCAATCTGCGTTGAGTGGATGTCGGAGCTCTTAATGGCACGCGCACGTACCGGGGCAATGGTTGGAGACTTGGAGTCTAGCAAGCTTCCACGATCAGACGCGATATTACGTACCTGTTGACAATGTCACGCGCAGGACGGACGGATTAGATCGTGCCGTAGTGAAAAATGCTAGGTCATCACTACAAGTCACCACAGCCTTAAGCCAGACTCTTTCAGCGCTGCCGCGGCAAAAACAAACTTGTGGCACAAGACCACCAAATGAAGCACTAGCCTGCACAACTCACTCCAACGTACATTGACCAGTCATGAAAATGAGCAAAAAGCAAACAATCAGAGATATTGACATGGCTGGCTTTACCTAGCTGATCTTAGATTGGCATACCTCGCACAGATGCGTGCGGCCCAGGGGTGGTGTGACGTCGCTGTGATTGTGCCCATGGCGATTTATTTCAAACTCCCAGGAAATGACCGCCTCGAAAGCGAAATGAGGTGGACTAGACGCCAATAACGTTGACTTGAAACGCTATCACACCAAGCAGCAAAGTTCTGTTCAGTGGCACGTTGCGGCGTTGAGAGGCACGGGACGGGGCGTGTTTAGTGTTTGGCATCATGTGTATGCCGTCGGCTCAAGGCGCCTGGTCAAAGCCCAAGTCCTCTGGTTCAAGTCTTGCTACACCAGCTTTATCCTTCAGCCTGGCTATTGAAAAGTACTTATGCTAGCCTTTCTGACATGATTCCTTCTTTCTTTCACTTTTATGGCCATAGCTATGTACCACACAGCTTCGCGACACTATAATAACTTCAAATTCGATTATGGTGGGGTGAGATATCATTGAAAGAATAGGTAGCCGAAAGCCTTGAATATCAACAAGACGCAATAATCAAAAGGTTCATGAGGTGGCGGTCTCATCACTGTGGGGGTAGGATTCTTGGTGGAATCCTATCACTTCCTCCGATTGTTGTGTAATTATACACAGATTCAGATGCAGTTCGACATTTAGATTACAGGCATCTGCGTGGCTGTCACCGTCAATATCAACCTGCAGGACTCACCCAAGTAGTGCCTTGGCTACTTGGCCAGCAAAGCCCACAAGGACGACTCAAGCTGCGAGGCTGAGGAGAAGGCGTGAAACAAGTCAAGCGTGTCGCCAGGATCAGGATCAGCCTCCATCCCTTGATGCTTATGGGCTTCTACATTCAGCCCGGAAACGCATGTTTGTCAATTGCTATGTCAGACGTCCCATGTTAATGCCCTCCCCGTTCTTGAACCGGCCCGTCCCTAGTAATTACTTTAGTTGTCTTTGGTTCGGTTCTCTGCGCGTATGATATGGCCTCCGCCCATCTCTAAAAGCTAATGATGATATCCCAGGTTTATTTCATGAAGTCGCCGATTTACTTTGCGCTCCCAAACCCTGCCTTGGAGCAATGACCAACCTTTTTGTCCTTTCGAGCTATCACCTCGTTAAAGTCCGACGACATCATAACCCATGCTGAGACGCTGCAGACGTGGCCTTATTCCCCGAAACTCTATACCGCTTCGCGCTTGTGCTGAGAAGGAGGGCGGAGGGTGCAGAGGAGATCAACGTTCTGGCCCTTCAGCCTCGACAACTATCCCCGGCCTAGCAGCGGCGATCGTGGGCCCACGACGCCTCCCGTGACCACGAGCGGTCAGGGAAAGCAGCCAGGGGTCAAAGAGCCAGGCAAAACGTTTCTAGCTAATCAACGAATATCTGTACACAGCTATGGCATGCATTTGCATCTGCAGCTAATTTGCCTTGCCCTGTCGTGCGTTGCGTCTGGTCGTGGCCCAGGATGTGCTGGCAGCGTGGTATTTCTTGGAGTTTACCCACACGACCCTAACAACTAAAGGCCAAGCAGGCCGAGGTGTCATAGCCGAGGCCAAATAGTTCACAGTAAGTTTGTATAGCTTGGGCCTGGTTCATGCAGAAGCCCACTCTTGCATCTACGACATGCAGCAGCACAGCATCGATGCACCACTAAACAACGACTGCACACACACTGCATAGCTAGTGAATGCGGGTAACAATGTTGGTAGGCATCTGTCAGCCAACGGTGCCGCGTCCGCTTCACTCCTTTTCACGGCTGCAGCATCTTTGCTGCTTCAGCAGGGCGGTGTGAGTGTGTGTCTCGCTTGCATACATTTGACCGGCCGACAGATGCGTGAGAACTGCGGGTTGAGCTGTACTTGATGCGTTGTCCTTTGACGTTCCAGTTTGGTCGCCATGAGGGTGGTGTTGCTGCCTGATGACGACCTGATGGTTCCGCGACCGGAGGGAAGATCTGGCCAGCTTTGAAATCGTTCTTGGGTTTCAACTCACGATGCTTCGCGAATGTGTGTTTTCTGTTCGAATCGGGTGAATTGATCGTTGACCACGTCAGTCCATTGTTGGCGTGCATATATGAGGATGCGAGGAAGTTTTCAACTGGAGTAGAAGGCTTTCATTAGTCATGCTCGCTCACAATCCTTACCAAGCCGCCTATTCTGATGAGAGGAGTCATCCGTCGAATTAGGATGCAGATGAGTTTCGGTATTCGTCCTGGGAAAGGTTCGAGTATGACTATGCTGCAGTATTGAAGAGCGTGGGGGCTGGCCATAACGGTCTTGATCATGCCCCACGTGAAACAACTCGAAGACGCAACACCAGAGATTCAGAGCCCACAGTAAAAATGAGACTTGCTGGACGAAGGCTTGGGTCTAAGAAAGAGGCGAATAGTTCACTACCGTACTGAGTAGTTATCGTCCTTCTCTCCCGCGACGAGCGCGGCAATTTAAACAGGCTGCCGCACCCGAGAAACCGCGTCTAATACCTACACAAACTACCTATATATGCATTCTGCGGCCGCCTTTGAGACCCGACACACACAGCCGCAAGCGCGCTTCACGATTGTGCACAGTTTAATCGAGTTCTGCTGCCCAATTACGTTTCTTGCGCGACACCATACGTCCCGACAGTCTGGTTCGCGGCCTTCACCAAGCAAGATCGACTGTTACAGCGTGTTGGTCAGACAACGCCACAACAAGCCAACATTTTGGTCGGACCACTTGTGTGGCCGATACCATATTCGCTTCCATGTTGTTCATCTCAGTGACATACATGCACTCCGGCCCTTCTAGAGACTGAAAAGTGGAATTACACCGTAGCAAGAACCAAGATCCATACTTTGCGAGATATACAATCGGTGCAGGCCGTCTGAATAGGGCAATTTGAATGAAATACATAAAGACCGGATCTGAGGCCCGGCGGGCCCGGAGTTGGCTTCGGAGCATACTCAACGACATCCGTGCCGAACCGGATGAGGCCTTTCATTGGATTTATCCGTCATCGAAGCATCAAAATAATCTATCTATCTTCTCCTTTGGAGTTGCTTTACTTTTAATTTTTTATCTTCCCTTCCCTGAATTCGATACTGCTCGCATATGCTTTATAGTCCTCTATATCAAGACACAATACGAGAGCTCCCCACTCTCAACTTCGCTTGCTCTGGCCCGCTCGATTTCCCCTCATTCATCATAGAGCATCATCCTGACCTCAATCCCGCCCGTCATTGGCCATTACTGATTGGTATAAAGCCTTATTTTTCAAGCGATTCTGCCGTAAAAACTAACAGGATATCAGACGCGTACAGAGCCTGATGACAATGAGCGCCAATATTCAGCAATGGACGGTTGAGAAGCCTTGGCTTGAGACACACTGTCTGCTGGGTGAAGGACCTTTCTATGAGGAATCATCGGGCTGCCTGCGCTTTGTCGATATCCGCAATAAGAGGCTACATTATGTGAAGGTGGCTGAAGGCCCTTCGTCTCTTAAAACCGTCCAATTAGACGTATGTCCTACTGTCACAGCAAACATTGCTGGGGTTGATCCCCAGGAACGCATCGCCGTTGGCGTCAAGTATGGACTGGCTGTTCTCGACGTTAAGAAGGAGACATACGAACTTATTCAGCCTTTCGAAGAACCGGTTAATGAGCGTCTGCGAAGTAACGATGGCGGCGTAGATCCTCTGGGTCGATTCTGGCTGGGTACAATGACAGACTTTGGGCTCGGTCCCTTTAAGCCCGAAGGTACTCTACCCTGCCACCAACATCAGGACCCTGTCCACTTACTCTACGTTGCATCTCTTGTTCATCAAGTCTGACATATTGGATTTAGGAGCGGTCTATCTAATGGACGCCAAGTCACGAGAGGTCAAACTGCCTAACATGACAATTCCCAACACACCAGGCTGGTCTCCTGATGGAAAGACACTATATGTCACACACTCAAATGCCAGAGAGATTTATGCCTTTGACTTTGATACCGAGTCTGGGGAAATCTCTAACAAGCGCGTTTTCTACAACCATGATGGTTCAGGCGAGCCCGACGGGTTCCGTGTAGATGTAGACGGGTTCCTTTGGCAAGCTGTATATGGAGAGGGACGTGTCATTAGAATCGACCCCAGCACAGCCAAGATTGTTGGAGAGGTCAAAGTGCCGACCAAGAACACCACTTGCGTGCACTTTGTCGGTACTGAGCTTGTCATAACAACTGCCGAGGACGACGAGGGCGAGGGATCGAGCCGCAAGAACGGTGGTCATGTGTTTAAGGTGGACGTCGGAATCCGGGGATTGAGGCTCAACGATTTCAAGCTATAGAGCTCGATCTTGACAGCGACAAGTGCTGACAGGCATCGAATCGTTTGTTACAGCTCATTCCCGACTATAGACGTGGAGACAGAGCAACGAAAGCACAGACCTTGGCAATGCCTGAGGGAGTTTGGATTGACGCGCACTAGAGGTCCCTAAGGCTTTGACAATCGTACGTACCCCGTTCAAGTTGATTATCTGCTAGCGCCCGGATCTTCGTCTCATGGACATGTTCTATACTCGCTTCTGTTTTTCTACCGTTTGTTGTGGTTCAAGCTCTGGACCCGGACGCACCATGACCCTGGCGCTTGGGTCGTTCCATGATATCCGTACTCCTGGGCAAGCAACCTTGTTTGCTTGCTTGCTAGTTGGGATGGATGCTACACAGTGCTTATGAGCCGTGGCTCTCGCCAATGTTTGCCTACATATCATCCATGGAGCACATCCGGGGGTCTTGTGATGTTTGCGAACCCAGTATTAGTTTACTCTTCCTCTCTCTTTCTGACTATTCAACGCCGCACGATGGATGGAGTGCCTATCGTGAGACACGGAGCTGCTTAGCTCTCTCAACTGCCGGATCCATGGTCCACTAACTCCCATAATTGTATTGTTTACCGAGTAACACTTCCAGGGCATGACTCGCGTGTAGTTCTCCCTTACACCGCTGTCGCCCTCGACGCCCTGACCGCTTTCACGCACACGGTGAAGCTCTGCGTGGTCGGAACTTTTTTCATGTCTGTTGCGTTGTTACGTGCATAAGAGAAGTATATGTGATGGCTAGGTGTATAGTAAACATGGGACCCTTGGCAAAGGATGCAGATGCAGTTTGGAATTCGATGCTGGCATCTGTGCCTTTGACGGCTGCATATGTACTACAAGTTCTCCTGCACATAGCGAGCACGCATTGCATGAGGTTGGGTTTTTCGCTAACAGCACGCAAGGGAAGACAATGAAGGGGTTTCACCGACAACTCAGCTCCTCTCTTTCTCTCTCTCTCTTTCTCTCTCTCTCTTTCTCTCTCTCTCTTTCTCTCACCGCTTCAGATGAAGCATTCACTGATAGCATCACCGGAATGGATGAGAGAATCCAATGCGAGAACATACACACTTGTTCCCTAGCAGACACCCTCCGTCTTGCTATAATGGTTCGTTTCGCTCGCACATGACGAAATCCGCTTTGTCCCTACTCCAAAGTGAGATCATACTGCTTTTTTGACATCTCGTGTATGCCCCTAGTTGGTCAAACAGGCAACATCCTATCTCCCAACATCCTCGCCAAAACGCAGCACAGGTCGATCCTGTTCTAGGTTACACCCTGCTCTCGCCTCACTCACAACAGTCACATTCGAAATACTGTCTCCATTACATAGGGGTCTATCACGTCAAAAAACCAAAAGGTCGATTTGCCCTGGGTTCAACACCCCAGCCCTACCTTTGCATACAAAAAAAAAGTCAAAAAGAACACCAGCACCCCCTGTCACCGCTTCTCAGAACCTAGAGGATTTTTGCTCCGGGTCACCCCCTGGCACATCCTCTCAGCATCAGAACCTGGCAAACCGGGGAAGAGGGGAGGCTGCAGTAGGGCCCGGGGCTTAGACCGGGAAGCCGTGGAATCGTCCCTGTTGGCTGACAGCTACTGACAGCTACTTGTAGAGTTTCGCTACGGTTGCTGACGTTGGACTGGAACGCCGTTGAGGTTGAAAGAGGGAGCAGGAGGAAGGATGTTGTTATCCGCCGATAGCGTCCTTGACTCGATGTCAGTGCGCTGTCATGGCTTTTGACATACGAACGAACTGCTCCCATGTTCTCGAGTCACGATGTGATTGTGAAGAAGCCTCATGGCCAATGGGGACCAATGATTCCAAGTTTCTAGGTCGATGTGTATCAATACTAAAGTTAATAACAAATAAACTATCAAAAAAGCAATACTTTCTCCGTCCGGTCCGGTTTGGTCTATCCTGACCATTCTACCCTTCCTACGCTTGCGAACGTCTGCTCTCTCGCGGCCTCATGTGTTCCTGTAGACCATCTTTCAAGTCTGTATTGATCACCAAGTCATCCTTGCCTCGGAGATGCATCACTACTGTGAGGCCCTCAATGTCAACATCGCCATTGGGGTGGGAGCACACGCCCTGTGTCTGTTTCGCTGGCGACGGGCGACCTGATTCGAGCCCAAGTTCGTCAACTTGGCTCTTGAGGTCCATATAGCGTGCTCGCTAAGCACACATGTGGTTGTAAGGCATCACCGGTCTAGGGTCATAGATCAATGTTGACATTTCAGAGTGGTTGCGAGGTCGATCCTCTGTTATGCTCGGGAGTCTCATACTCTTTGGCTCCTCTGCTGCTATCTCTTGTGGCTGTGGACTCTTGGCCAACAATTCCTCGACGCTCTTGCGGGCGAGGGAATGCTCAATGTCTGTGACCTTGAGTCGAGGCATGGGTGACTCCAAGGCAGCACTCAATTCATTCTCAGTCTTGTTATGTGACTCATCTTCCACAAAGATCTGAAACCCACCTTCTGTTTGCTTAGGCGATGATGACTGGGTAGGATTGCAGTTGAAGCAACTATCCTTCCTGTCTTTTTCAGGTAGTGGCGTACGACTATTTACACTGCTGAGTTCACGCCTCCAGTTCTCGACATGGGAAGGGGTTAGTTGCTGGCTTCGTGGCTGCTCTGAAGACCTATCGACCTTCCTTAACTGCGTCCTCTATGACGAGATACCGGTAGCCTCGGCTTTCGGTCTTTCAGAGTCATTGTTGATACGTGGAGCTGGTTTGGGCATCATTTTCCACTCAGGAACAGGTTCATCGAGTTTCCCAATCCTTTTCTTGGAGTTGGGATCAGCATTATGATCTTTGTCTGACAAGGACTTGTTTGGAGCTTGTGGCGCAATCCTTTCATTTGCCTCTGGTGAGGTGTTGAGGCCTTTCTTCGGTCCTTTGGACTGAGAGACGGACTTTTCACTAGCTATTTGTGAGTTCAGTGTTCTCGTGTAGTTTCTCGGCGCGTCATGGGTCTTGTTATTGTTGATAGGATGCTTTATCCAATGGGCATCCTTAGGTTGGGTATCGTCATGGGGTTCATGAGACTTTGGGCTCGGATGCCGATCCCCCTTGTGATAATCGGTAAGATTAGGTGGCTGTGGCTCAATCTCGTCAGGCACTGCCGGTTCTTTGTTCAGATTGTGTTCGATAGGGTCTTTTGCCACTGTGACAGTCTGGTCTCGACTCAAGGAGTGATCAATGCCAGGTTGACTCTGTACCCTCAACCTGTAGCCGTCCGCCCGCATGTGCCCGTCTTGCCCGTTGGTGAGCTTTTCATCCGTAGAAGACTCGAGTGTCTGCACACCAGCTGATAGATGCTCCATGATATGCTGCGAGTGATGGAGATCTTGTCCATGATGATAGAGTTGGTCAATTTTCATCTGTAACTTGCTTCGGGATGCGGAGTCCCTCAGTGATTGTGTGTGTTTCTTCTCTTCAGCTTTATGTTCATCCGTATCAACCATATCCAAATCATTGCCTTGAACTACTTGTGCTCCTAGACTACGCCTGGTCGCACAACCAATGCTATGCCGTGTTGGATGGTGACCATCGTGTGTAGCTCTACAACCAGGGTCGGGGCATTGTTCCTCTACGTGAGAAACGCGGGGTGAGCTGGACTTGAGACGATTAGGTACACAGTCTGAGGGCCCGGGTTTGCGTTCCACTTGCACTGATCTCGTCGTGATTTCAGGTTCTGGGGCTTCCTTCTTCATTCCCCTGTCTGCCACAAAAAAGGGGTTGTTCTTCACAGAGTTAGAGATCTCTGTTGGTGCCGCAATCGTCTTCTTCCGAGTGGGCTTCAAGGTGTTGTGATCAGTTTTCGGTCTTTGGCGAGATTGCGTCTTGGTTCTAAAGGATGTCCTTGGTGTATCTGGCTCTGATGCGAACCTTGAGAGCTTACGACGATGAGCAGTATCGACTGTCGTCCGTGTGGTATGACTACGTTCGCTTTCGGGGTACTCATTTTGCGTTGGTAGCTCAGGTATCTTGTCTATGAAAGAGTGTTCTTGATACTGTATTGAACTGTTGAGAACCCTGTGGCCAAGGGGTTGTCCAGGGGTCTCTCCCGTACACTTCATACAAGAATCGTGGCCGCAGTGTGAGCAATACCGCTCAAAAGCGAGAGGGTTACCGCACGAGTGACAGATCTGCGAGAGCATCGATTTAGTTTGTTTGATTTGATCTGGCGTGCCTGCGTCGCCATCCGAGAACCATCCCGAGGGTCTAGAGATCCCGTACTGCTCAAGGATGTCCATCGCATCTTGGCATTTCTCTGTGGAGCTTGCAGTACGAGAGCGGTTTGTCGAGTCAAGGTATGGAGATATCAAAGATTCCGAAGGAAGCATGTCTGTACTAGCTGAGTATCGAAGAGCCTGGCTTGGTCGATTCGAGGTAGTTCGTCCATAGCTCGTCCTAGGCCGGAAGCCAGCAACACTAGGTTTCGTTGATCCATTTCTTCCCCGGGAGCCCCTGACAGCACTGGATCTTGGATTGTCTTTCTGCGATAGAGTTGAGGATATCTGTCTCGGAAGTGTATCTCTCGATGTACGACTCTTGTTACCACTGGCCACTCCTGGTCCCTAACCGATCGTGGTGCTTCTACTCGGTCGCTTAGAAGTGTCAGAAGGTCGCCCACTCGCGGCTTGCGTTTCGGTAAGTGTCTGGAGCTGGCGAACACGATCACCGACGACTCCCGGAGGGATCATAACGTGTTGTTGATTTTAGGGATGGGATGCTATTCAAGATATTGGCTAATCGTACCAGAAGCCATGCAACACTGCTACAAAGCAGGAAGACGGCGACCGACGATAGCCCAGAAGTTCGAGTAGTCGATATAGAGTATCAATATGCGAGGTGCGGAAAGGGGTGGCATGTTGTAGGTAGGAGTACAAATCAGGAGCGTGAGGCGAATGGCACGGAGAGAAAAGTCCATCCTACCTCACGATTGCATCAGGTGCGGAAGTTAAGATATAGAATGCCTTACAGCGCTGGGTCAACTAACTATTGCATTCATTGCCTATCAACGTCACTGAAAGATAGTAGATGATCCATCCAGAAGGAAGGAGTCACTGGTAAGGAAATGAGAAGTGCATTTAGGAGGAGCACAACCAGAACTGGTATCAATTGTCACAGCTTTTCGTGCTAAATATGGGTAGAATATTGATGTACAAGGGCCTCCGTCACAACAAACTCTCTGTGCACCTATTTCACGTGTGCAGACAGGGTCTCGAGAACCTGTTCCCTCGTCAGTAAGCTCAATTGCAAGTATATATCGTCTGAAACCCACCTCCAGCTCGATCTTGGCCTCAGCAATATCCTGCTCGCTTCCGCTGCCGTTGGCAACCTTCTGGGCCTCGGCGATCTGGGCTCGGATGGCCTCAGCGCTGAAGTCCTCAAGGGGGTATCCCTCAACAGCGTTGATGCTGAGGACGGAGTTGGGCTGGACGGTAGCGAATCCACCAGAGACTAAGACGAAAATTCCATCAGCGATTTGTCGACTTCCAGGCAAGCGGATCTTGGATCTAAATCTGGATCTGGAACTTATGACGTACGGAAGAACTGCTTGGAGCCAGCGGACTCCTCGACAACCTCAACCAGACCAGGCTTCAGCTGCTCAATGGAAGGAACGTGGTTGGCAAGGACACCCATCTCTCCAGACTCGGCGGGGATGTTGACCTGGACGACATCCTGGGACTTGTAGATAGACTGCGGTGCGGCAATTAGCTCCCATGCATCAATCAATTGGCGACGGTGCCATCATCGTAGGGTCCAATTGCAATCGTATTCGTCGATTCGGGTATCGCGCGGGCGGTGTCATACCTGGTGAGGGAGGGCAAGGCTCAGCTTGATCTGCGATAACGGTCAGTCGGGCTCGGTACGCAAAACCCAGTCGTAGCCGGGGCACGGGGTTGGCTGAATCTTGCCTTGTCGGGGACGGCCTCGGCGTAGGTTCTTCGCTGGAGGGGGACTCGGATGGCGGAGGGGCGAGCTCGGAGAGCCGCACGGGCAACGCGGAAGGAGTTCATGATGGGCTGAGCTGGTGGATGAGGTTGTTGCTTGGGTGAGCTCAAATGAGGCCGCTGGCACGAATCTTTGCCGGAGCAGCAATTCGCGATTCGGCTAGCGGGAAAATCCGATCTCCATGATGGGCACGTGTTGTGTCACGTGATTCCTTTCGTCGTCACTCAGAGTCCTTCGACAGAGAAACTCTCTGTAAATTTGACGTGAAACGAAGTTTGTCAAGTATAATATTGGTACTCAAATATACTGTTCTGTTGCTTACTATACTAATATATATTACATGACATTGGCAAAGTGCCGGTACTGCAATGGCCTCTAACTCACACCAACGGCTTCAACAAGCCAAAGTCCAACACTAATCGACAATATATTTTTCTTCAAAGATTCCAACATCCGAAGAATCTGAGCGTTCTCCTGTTTGTTCTTATACGCAGAGATTAACTGATTAACATGGCTTTGACTAACATTTTTTGCCTTTGGGCTGTCAAGCAAAATCTTCAATAAAGCAAAATGTCCCTCTTCTGCTGCCTTACAGGCCTCCTGAAGTGGACTATCCGCTGGGCCATCAAACTCTTAACTGTGACCCAAACTCCAGTAACACCTCGATGGGCTCTGCATGTTCCAGGATTTCACCGTCGCCTGGGCTAAAAAGCTCCAAGACATGGCGAAGCACTCCGGACAAAAACGTTTGACAGTTACCATTCGTCTTGCCCTCAAACTCTACGTCTCTGATGATGGCGTGCGCACTCGGGTCCGCTCCCGTCGCAAGGAGTATTTTCATATTATTGAGGCTCTACTTGCGCGTTGCTGCCAACAATAGCGGAGTGCAATCTGTGCCGACAAGAATATCTGGGGACCGTATGCCTACGGCTTTTTCGATCATGTCGTCCTCGCTGAACCGGGGATCGAAAACATGCGAATCAGTGTAAGTATCAACTTCGATGCCTTTCTTGATAAGCCTCTCGATTAGTTCACACTTTCCATCGTCGCTGTCAGAATGTTTCATGATATGCAGCAGGCTGTCCTTGTATTTGAAACGCTTCGAAATCATGGGATCTGGCACCACGGTCACTCCAATATCCGCTGCAGAGTGCTTGATAGAAAGCCGTCAAACCAGTCGCAGATTCCTGGTCAAGCGGGACGCCTGCTTCAAGCAAGGTCTCGATCAGCTCGGGGACTCGGAACTCGTATCGTAACCGCCACAGGGGTAGTGCAGGACAGTCCGGCCATCGTGATCGACCTCGGTTATTCGAGAAGCAAATCCATTATCCTATTTGCACTTAACTGATGATGCGATGCTGCTAGATGGGGAGGTATCTGCCCGTTTATAGCTCGAGCTTTGGGGTCAACGTCTTGACGCTGAAGTAAGAGCGCCACAACTTCGCAATCTGCTATAAAGCAAGCGTGGTGTAAAAGGGGTGAGTCTACTTGATAATGGCCTCCTGCGTTGCCCCCTTGTCTGGCTAGTAATCGTTTGATGCTGTTGAGACTTTCCTCTCTGTACCCAGGTGGTTCGTCAAGAGTATAACTATCGTCGTCGCCTTCATCGTCGCCGTTATTCTCATCATCGTCATCGTATATTGGAACCAAACTTGCATGGTACTTTATCGCGACTTCGAACAGCCCAGTGTAGAGGAGTGTTCCCTGTTGAATCAGGGGATGCTATATCAAGACCGTTTTGCTCTTAGAGGAGATTTACGATCTCTGGTTCCCCACGCGCGGCAGCAATATGGAGGGCACTGGAGTTTCCTGCGTCAGTCCTGCGAGCATAGACTTCTTTGATTTGGAGGAGCAATTCGACTAGTGGTAATCTTCTTACACCAACGGCCGCCTATGAGGGAGTGAAACCGTTCCTGTCAGGTGCATCGGTATTAACTTCTTGACGCTGGAGCATTACCTTAACAATATCCACCCGTTTGTACTGAATCGCCCAGAATAGAGGAGTTTGACCATTAGAATCAGGGACAGAGTCATCCATGCCAGGCCTCTCGAGCAGACGGCACACAAGCTTAGGCTCGTTCGACTTGAGAGCGTATCGTAATGCATCAGTAGCATGTCTTGATCCCAGCAATTTAACGAGTACGTCAATGATTTCCCTGTCATTGACATCGTGAGGGTCAACATGCTCCAAAGCAGATGTTCCCTGAAATGCCCAGCATGCTCCTAGCTTCTGGAAAGCTAGGACAAGTATTTTCTCAGCTCCTTCAAAACCACTATTTCGGATGGCCATGTAAAGGGTACAAGGCCTTACAGGCTCTGTATCGCCTCAACCTCTGGCTAGCACATGGGGATCTACGCCAATCTCAGCAGGTACTCGACGTTATCACGATGCCCATGCTTAATAGCGTAGTGCAAATGTGTTGCTCTTTCTTCAGGTCTCATCGTCCCAGTCCCGCTTAGATTCACGCCATTCTCATGTGCTTTCTTGAGGATATCTAGCTTCCCTCTCAAGCTGCCCAGGAATAGCTTGCTGCACGAAGTCGAGGGTTGACGATATCATAGAAGTGGTGGTTTGTTTGCGCCAGAGCCAATTGGGTTTTTGCGAAGATGTTCTCCTAATTGTAGGTGCAAGCTTTAGTTAAATGTGGCTTAAGCGTAGGAGAAGAAGTAAAGATATTGGTGTGACCTCTGGTAGATCTAGTACAAACAAACAAGTAAGCAATAACACAAACATCCAATGTAGTCTATCAGGGTTTATTTGGTTCAATCAAAGGCTATATCAAGTGCAATTACTTTTTTTTTTTTTTTTTTTTTTTTTTTTTGAGGAATCTATGCTATATCACAATGCTTTAGATGCTGTAATATCCCTCATGGATGTATGATCAATACAGCAAAGTGGCAACTGCTGATAGAAGCAACCGATCATTGATAGTCTCTCGCCTGTTATGTCCTAGACATATTTCAATGTTGTGCATCAGTGCAAGCTCGTTCTCTTAGGCATGCTGTATCTCATGGTGAAGGTGGCAACATGAGATTGTCTAAGACGCCATGCACACAACCACCAATACTAAGCATGTTCACTCTGTGGGTGCTTTATTCCAAGCCGTCTTCTCCTGGTGAACTTTACCTCATTATAGGCAAGAAGTTAGCAATAACGACGACATCCGGGGCCGCATTTTGACGGAAGTTGCTTGAGGCCTTTCCCTCTTAACAGCGGTGGTGTTATGCTTTGAAGGACGCCCTAAATTTCACGGAAACCTGAGTTATGTGAATCAACTAGTACTGATGGTGACGCTGGAATTGCGCCTGGGATATCTCATTCTCATTCTCATTCCTTTTCATTGTGGCTCGCTCTGTGAGTATGAAGCTGCTCGAAACCAAAGGGACCGTGAACTCAAGTCTCAGGCTCACATGGGAGGTGTCAGTATGTGTCTTATTGACATTATATACTGATTCTCATAACATGAGGTTTTCTAGGCATGTACTCTTTGGTTTCTCTGCAGTTAATAATCTAGAAACGTCAAGCTTCTTTTCATCTGAGACAAACGATAGTATCGTAGCTGTATTTATTCATCACATTGAACTATTTTATGTGTTTATTACTTGTTCCCGATCAAGCCCCTACGATATCTGACTGGAACAAAAAAATCAGTTGTGTCTGACCCGACCTGGAACTTGTACCTCGAGACGCTTGAGAATAAGCACAACCTTCATGTGATACGAATATGGATCCTGAACAACCCAAATGTTCATGAGTCTCACGTAAGACAAAAGAGATCTATCATAAGGGTCCTATGAGATGATCCAATTGATTGTGACATTAGTCGACGGTGTACAAGCCGTCCCTTCGTGAATGACCTTTCATGTGTGGTGTGAAGCATTTGTGAGAAACAGGTTACCCTGTATCAGAGAATCGCCCCCCTCAGATTCTGTCGATTTCATCCACTGGACAACCCCTCAAATTCCCTTCCGTCCATGACGACAATATGTTTGAAACGACCATAAACCCAGATATTTCCGTCTGGGAAGTATAACCGAGCCGGATATGATTCGGAGGAACCGGGTTCTCCCTCTCGAACATCACCACCAGAGCAAAAGCCAAATAAACAGGAAAAATCTGGACTCGCTGACTCGGCACTCAAAACGCGGACTGTACGATTGCCGATCACCTGAGCTGTCATGACCTCACACGTCGCAGAAACAAGACAAGTCAGCTAGGTATGTAACTTTGATGCTTTCTTGTGCCTGCTTTCATCCAACCCGTCAAATGTGCTGGAACACGCCATTCGTACTCCATGGACTTTCGGGCCTTCGGGAGTCCGCTGGCAGTTGGAAGATCCCCGGGATCCGTGAGGCCCGAGATCTTCCATATGCGTCCCGGCGAGGTGAGAAGTGAAACTCTGAGAGTTGTCTTTGCCACGGAATACACGTAGCCTTTGGGCATCGTCGTGACAACAGGAGTGGCTCATGGCGTCACGGATCTTCACTTTTCATCATCAACCTGGCGCAGCAGAAACAAGTTCAGCTGTGCTTATCTCACCTTTCTGCGTAATTCCTTCTTGGCAATACACTTCAGCCCGTATCCAATACCTACAGTACGGTATTGTTACAGCACGTTACAGCACGTTACTGCACAGTACCTGCAGTGGAATTAACGTTTCTCAAACCCAGCCCCTGCCAAGACACTCTGAGCAGTGAATTGCATCACAGTTCCAGCCATGTTGACAGGCAAATATCGGAGGAACCAGGGAGACAAAGTGTGCGTGCAAAGCCAAAGTCTGAACCTTGGAGCTGGTGCGGGACTCAACAACAGTTACAAAGCTCAAAGAAGAAGGCTGAGAGCCGAAAAAAGTGATGAGGTCTCCACTGACGAGACTGTAATTCGCGGCTAGACTGTGGCTGAACCTCATTCTTGGTGAGAAATTACGATTGACTTTCATTAGCATTTTACGAGCTCTGCCTCGACAGTTCGTCGGTGAGTGGAGGAAGCCTTGGGCTTGGGGAGGTATCGTAGAGTACTCAAACACTAGCGGACCGAGAACGACGAGCTTGAACTTGAAGCTGTTGGTCTAGAAAAGTCTGGACGGGAAGCAAATTTTCGGGAACCCACAATGGCTTCATCCTCGAGCAGGGAGAGCAAGGAAGTTTCCGGTGCACAAGTATTTAGCTAATGAATGACCGTTAGACTTTTTAAATGTAATTTCTGTCGGTATTCAGCCTCGTCAGCCGCCGTATCGTAGAGAGTTGTAGCTGATGAGGTTGTAAAAGCTCAGGCCCTCCTCTTCGGAGAAAATCAATCTCTTGGCAAAGACCTAACGTTAGTAGGAGGGCATGTCAAGACAAGTCCCGTCCCTGATCGGCAATTTGACCACAGAAGCAAAGGTTCAAACCGGCAACAAGACCGGTACCGTCATCGTCATAGAGGGTGCATCTTGCATGAAGAAGAATGCTTGTTCCTCAATCTGTAGATGTGGCTTCTCTCAAGGGCTGGAGCATGGACACCCATATCCCGCGGTTGTATCAGCATCAAACCATTTCACGGACGGTCGGCTCTTCTCAGGATGAAAGGAACCGGCTAGGGAGAACGGCAAGGGAAAATGAGATGAGAGTTCACCTCCTCAGACTCTATCGAATGCTGTACAACCCATCATGCAGCAGTCCACACCTCCTTTGTCAAAAAACCGCGCAACTGTCTTCTCTGTTTTCGGCGTAAAATCAACGAGATGATGGGTCCTCTGAGTCGGGCCAGTCCAGTGGTATAACCGGCCGAGACCTGGGTCTGTTTGACGATGCAGAGAGATGGAGCTCCCATTGCGGCATGCGGGTCGATACATATGCGAGGTGCGGCTAAGGACTTACACGGTGGTGACATTGCTTTGGTGAGCATGAGTTGAATGTATTTACCATAGATAATAAATGCACCTGCATCCTCTTCAGCATCTAACAGTGTCGCAATGTGATACTTTTGAGATTCATGTGCTCGGTCTCCAAACCAGCTAGATCAAAGTCTATTATGTAGGTATGTTGGATGCAGTTAGAATTCGAGAAGTGTAGCGAAACGACTTCTCAGGATATCCTGTTTAATGGCTATCCCACATACTGCTTAGCGGTATGCTGAGCAACTTGAATGCACAGAGCTGACTCCATTGTTGCCATGATGGCGGTCATCTCGTGATCATTACCCTCTTTGTAGCTTCCATTTTACTCGGTGTTTTCTTGTTCGTGATCCCAGCCGCAATTTCAGCAACGTAAAGAAATAGCATGTTCACCGCCGGAGTCTCGCGATGTCAGAGCCCTGTTTAAAGAGTGGGTGGGCTGTGGGTGAAGGACACTGGACAGTCAACTTCAGAAAGGCTATCTGGGCTGCATGAGCGAGAGCACAGAAGACACCCTCTCAAACACCATAAGCATGGCAGAGTAACATGCGAATTTAACGGCTACGCGCTGATACCGCGTTGACTGTCATATTGTTTTAAGATGCGGGGTTTGACTTCACAACGCGGGGTTAGTGCCCAGCAGGACGGGCCAACGTGACGAGGAGCGTCAATGTTCAAGAAAGCCAGCGCCAGTGAGCCCAGCTTGCCAATCTTGGCCAACGTGCTGTTGTATGTACTATGCTACGCGTACCAATTGACATAGTCGCCAGTAGAGAACTGATATCAAATCAGACAGGTCCGTTATCGCAAAGACCGAGACCCCGACTGTCATTCCTTGGTTGCTCGAGCAAGTTCAAGGGGGGTTGCACTGCCTGCATGCAGCTCCAACTCACGGGAAGAGACCGAGGCAAATGGCGATCAGTAAACAGCGCGAGATAGGATTGGACAGTTTCAAACACCTTCCATGATCGTCGCAGTGTTAAACGAAGTGCTGCGAGTCACGAGAAGCTCGGATATCGCGCAGCTTAGGTCGTACAAAGGACCCTTCAGTCGTTTCATCTGTCAACTTGTGAGATAGGAGAGAGAGACGATTGTTTCTGGTTGCTATATTAGTCAGTTTCAGGGTCCTTTGTAATAATAAACATGAGAGATGATCTCTGAGGATCTGAAAGGACTCTTGACTCGGATTTCATGCGCCCATTGATTCTGCGGCTATGCGGGCACATGGATAGGCTAGATAGGCTAGTAGATAGTAGTAAGACACGTCCATGTCCATGTCGATGTCTATTCATCCATGCCCATGCCAAATTGTCGTCATCGGGGGATTTCTGGCTTGCATTGCATGCATTTCTGTATGCAAGTGGGCCAGACGTGGGAGAGCTCACGAGCCTGGTTGTAAGAGAGGAGTTCAATTGGTGGATGGACGAAGGGGTTGCTGTTGACGCAGATTGGAGAGACAACATGACACCCCAAGCCGGTTACTGCGTGCGTCCCCTGAAGCAAGGGTAGATCGCAGACGAAGACGCAGACGGCAGCTTAGCTTGCGAGAGCGGAAATGGCACCAGTAGAAAGGCAGTCCTGTCATGAACGGAACAGGTGATTGTGGGGAAGTTGAAGAGCGACGAGGCGAGCATCAGGTCTGGATCAGTTGTTGCTCTGCTGTGCGTGCTCTGTACCCCCACGGCTTGGGGTTAGCCAAGAGTAGAAACGTGCAATATTCAGTGCAACAAAGCCTGATTGAGAGGGCGATGAAAGGCAACTCAACTCGTGTTGCTGTTCTTTGTGCATTGTGTATGGTTGCACTATAAAAAAAGGGCGTGTGTAAGATAGACCAGACGAGGCTTTGTCGACGCCTGGAACAGGCCAAACCTCCTACTGAAAGAACAACAAAGCGGCCTGTGGCGCATCTTGCGCATCAACCCTTCTTGCATAGGCTAATGGTCCCTTGCGCGCGGGGTGACTGTGTACTGAAACAAGCAAGTTGTGTGTCAAGTCATTGTCTATCATCTGAGGATTTGGTTGGCAAAGTGACTGATTGTCAGTCACAAGCCATCAAATGACCAATACAACACGACGGCGACATCAACATGAACAGCTAATGCTATGCTATGCCATGCCATGCTGTGCTGTACTGGCTGCTGCGATTTACAGATACACCGCCTCGAATATGAAAGCGGCTGGTGTTTGCTTAGTACATACGACCAAAACCACGCTTCGCAACTGGTGGGAAGGTTGACAAGCGACGATTCCATTGTGGGCCTGCCGAGGGTGGATGATGAATCAACGGTCAAGAATTCTGTGGCGGTTTGCTTCTGGAAAAGAAGATGCAGAACTTTAATGTACTGTCTAGACTGTACCGTATTGTATTTGCAGATGATTATGCGAGCATGAGGCTTGGAGGAGGGCAGTGCAAGTAGCGCCCTCTAGTCATCTTCACACGGTATACGAAGCGGCGAGTCGTGACCCTGAAACTGCCTGACAAGGAACCCTCAGGCCTCTCAGGCCTCTCAGAGTCAGGACGGTGTGACACACAGTAGATCAGGGCGACCTGTTTTCGGTTATGGAACAACGTGGATCTACGCTCTATCTCACTCTGGCCGCCGCTGACAGGCGCCACTGGTCAATTGAGAAGACCCTGACTGGTCTGCTACGTACTGTAGAGAAAAGGGAGAAATGCACTGGGCTGAGCGAGCTGAGAGCGGTCTGCGTACCGAAATTAGGACCTCGGAATGCGCAAATGCTCGCCTCAAAAGATTGGATCTGTAATTTTGAATCGGAATGGATCCTATACGGCTGCTCTGTCTCTCGGCGCCGTGGAAAAGCGGACTCGATTCGGAGCGTCAGCAGCGGAGCAAGAGACTTACAGGGCATGAGTTTTGATTTTTTCGCGGCTAGGGGAGACGAGAAAAGTCACTAGCAACTCAGTACCTCTGTCCTCAGTGACAAAAAGACTTAGGTAAGCTTAGTATATCTTAGCAGGCTTTTAGACCAGTTTTATTTGGCACCCTGACTTACTCCCTCTGTCAGCAGGGGAAGAAAGCCACGGATCGATCTAGGCATCGAAAAGCCTAGCCCCAGGAGGACACGAAAAAAGGGCGCAAAAAGATGCCGTGAACCAGGAATTCATCTTCCTCAGAAGGCCAAGGCTGGAGCTTACTCGAAACTTGGCTTCCATCAGTCAGTCATTTCAAGTCAGCCAAGTCAGTCATGTCCACTCACACCTCAGTGTCAATTGGTGATAGCGTATTACCTGAAGCCCTGCCCTGAGCCCTTAGCACATGGCGCCCTGTGAAATGTAACAAGCCAGTCAGTCAGACCAGTCAATTCCTCTGCTTCTGACCCGTGCTAGTAAAATTTGGTCAACAGGACTCCATATTTTACCCGCTCCTGGCACGGCAAATCGCCCATCGTCCTCTTAATTTAGGGTATCTCAGGGAACGGCCCCCCTAAATTTCATCCCGTTCCTTGTCGTCGTTGGCCCCAACCTGAAAGCGACTCCGCCCAGTGTCGGCCGGTACCTTTTTTTCGCTCGCGTCGTCTCTGTAGCGTCAGGTATTCCCGTCGATTTTCGTTCATTTCCACTTGCATTTTTCTTTCCATTCTCGTTGCTTCGTGCCGATTAACAAGGCTTACCTTATTAATAAATAAAAAAGACGGGACCCGAGGCCACCCTCTCTCTTTTTCCTGGCTCCCTCAAATAATTGCCTCGCCCTTCTTCCGCCCTTTCTTTGTTTTGTTTTGTTTTGTTTTATTCTGTTCAATGTTTTTAGTTGTTTCTTCTAAAACAATCTACAAAGCACTCGTCCACCCATCATCCCTCCCCCCCTTGTCCCTGTCGAGCAACTTTGTCTCAGACCTTGATCTGTGCTGCACGCACTGCACTGTACACAGAGTTACACTACAAAACGGTGCCGTACTCGTGCCCGCCCTCGGAGGACGTCATATGCAGCAGTCTCCACGCCCAATAAACAGAACAGCGGCTCTCTCACACTCACACACCCACAACAATCCATACACCCACCTACACAGCACAGCACAGACGCCACCCTGAATTGAGATTGGGGAAATCCTGCAACTTGGGAATCAGCCGCCTTTTCTACTCCTCTTCTAGCTTCTACTCAAAAGCCCAGTCCGGCCCGGCCCTGCATTGCATCTCACTTCTGCCATCGACCCATATCAAAGCACCCTCACGTACAAAGCAACCACCCCAACCAACAATCTACTCTATCCTATTGCATTTGACGATGTTTGTCTCGCTGTTATAGCACCACTGTCCTCAGGGACACTTCTAAGGCCTCCTTCGACGCTGCTATTGCCCAGGCAATAACACAACCGCAACGTCTTGCACCTCAACTACTATACGACACATACAACTACACGCCTTCTCGACTACTTCAACCACTATTATCCTACTCTCCTGATTACGAATCAATCCTTCAGCTCAATTCCCACACCTACACCCCAAAGTTGAAGCACTCTACCTACCAACATGACGACCAACATGACTACCAACAACCCAGACACCCTGTGGGTGGCTCACGGTTCAGAAGAACTCGAGGAGGCCGACGAACCGCCTGAGATGGCCCTCAAGAAGCAGCAGTTTACTGCCAACGATTTCCAGCGAACTACCATTCGACCTCCCACTGAAAAGGCCTCTCTGTTGACCAAGGCTATCAATGGAAACTCGGACGATGACCTCTACATTCCCCAAACGATCTCACGATCTATGGCCAACACCCAGCGACGACGCTCCCTTGTTAGCAACATCAGCCTCGCTTCGACCGCCGACCTCACGAGCGATACTGGTTTTACTAGCCCCTCGCGACCGAACACACCGAGCCCCCCTCTTCCTGAAATGACCATGCTGCGCTTGCACGATGGACGTGCTACCGAGCCTACGCATGTTTCTTTGCTAGGTGCTGCTGTCAAGTTGCAGCAGGGCAAGACTGAGGAGCCTCGCAAGCGAAGCATTCAGTTTGCATGCGGTGGCAAACCTGTGGTCCAGGAACAACCCCCCCGATCCCAACCCATGGCCAAGGCACCTTCTGCTCAGGAAGCTCCTCGCAAGTCGTGCATCAAGTTTGCATGCCCAGCTCGACCCGCCTCTACCCAGAATACTCCTCCCCGGTACACCGAGGACTGCGCTAAGGACACAACACTAAAGGCCGAATCTCCCTCAACCCCCAAGCGAATTTCAGCCCTGGCATTTGCCGCACAAACTCGCCAGGTCACACCTCGCCGACACTCCATGTCGCGTCCCAGATTTCTCCGTGCCGATTCCTCTGATCTTGCCACAGACAGTTCACAGTTCCATGAGTTTGCTAGTGGTATCACCCGAGAAGACGATTGGATTCGACGTGATAGCAATGCTGTTGCAACTAAACTGACAATTAATGACACTCTGACCAAAGAGAACAACATTCGACGTCTGGCTACCGAGGCAGAGGAAGAGGCACAAGAGGAAGAAGAGCTTGAGGATGAGGAGGATGCCGACGTTGACGACGACGATGAGGATGACGGGGATGAAGATGAGGATGAGGACGACGAACTCGATGTTGAGCTCGATGAGGATGATGAGGACGAGGATGAGGATGAGGACGACTCTGATGGCTATCACACCGATGAAGAGACCGGATTCGCCGACTCTGATGAGGATGATGAGGACGATGACATGCGTCTCTGGACTCCTGGAGCCAAATCCGTAGTTCACATCGGATCTGGTGCTACTCTCATGCGCCGCCCCTCCCTTCACGAGTTACAATCTGACTCTTCCATCACTACCGTGGATAACCAGCGTGCCAGCCGTCGCTCAAAGCGCGTGAGATATGCGGAGGAGGCTCCTGATCTTCCCGACAGCACCGACTTCGTCTGCGGTACATTGGATGAGGACCGTCCTCTCGAGGAAGCCTACCTTTCCTGCCTCGCAGCTCGACGAAATGAGAAGCTTCGAGTCATTCCTCAGGACATCGACCCCAGTTTCCCTGCCTCTGAGCCCGAGGAGGAAAACGAGGGTGAGATCTTCAACCCTGTTCATCACTCAAGTGACGAGGATGATGAGTTCTTCCAGGGCAAAATGGAGGACCTTGATCAGGAGCGTGACCGCCCTCGTCGCCGTCGCAAGAGCGAGCATGCATCTCCCAAGCGATTCCGCTCTCCTCCCCCCAGGCGTCTTCACTCACCCCCTCCCAAGGTCCGAGGCCGATCACCCAAGCCTCTGTTTGACCGTCAATCCCCTCGAAAGGCCAAGTCCCCAGCTCCTATGCGCAAGCCCATCACTACCCCTCTTGGATCTCCCCGCTGCGTCCAAGTCAACTTCAACCTGGCTGGTCGCCCTGGGCTCACTCACACCAAGTCCCTTCCTCGTGGCGGTGCTATGTGCCACCAACGAAAGCAGGCTCGCCACAAGGTCAAATATGACAACGATACCCACATCCGTGGTGCTATCGATATCGTCAAGGGTCTGGAGAGTAAGCGTCAGCGACGCAAAGAGAAGTTCCACCAAAAGTACTGCAACCGCGCTCGACGAGGCCAGATCCCCGAGCGTAAGCCTGTTCCCGGTCGCGGCACGGAACGCATGAGGGAACTCGGCCTTCTCATGGCTGGCAAGAAGGACCAGACCAATTATGTCCTTTCCATCTAAGCATGCCTGATTGATCTTGCAAGAGAACATCGATGCTTTCCAATTTAGACTGCGAGACACGTTACGACGAAGATGATGCATCTTACACGATTTAACTTGATGACTCAAATGTCCTTTCTTCTTACACCTTCTCGGCTAGGTCTCCGAGATTGTTTCACTGTATATACTGGTAATGGACCCTGGAGGCTCGCAATGTTCGAGATTTCCTGTACATATTTTTCCTACTTTTTTCTTTGTCATACTGCATAAAGCGGCCGGACAACGCTCGCTACTGGCGGAAAGGAGCTTATTTTGAACTGCTTGGATACCCGATACGGCATTTGGTATTACTGGGTTACATGCTCGGCGTTGGATGAGAGGCTATCATGACATAAATGCATTTAGTGGAATATCAATCACGACAATGATTCTCTGCCATATATCGTATTGTTTGCTTCTGGTGATATAGAGTAATCGGATGAACGAGACTACTCATACCGAGTTAGGCATTCAATTGGACTGGTGGGTGTGATTAAGTCTCGTTGAACATTGGGGCTGTCACTAGCTGGTCATTTTGGTGTAAGTGAGTCCTAGAGATGGGCTATGATTCACTACAATTTGACAATGAAACTCTGAATGTTCCCGGAATAAAGAACAAGAAAATAGAGATCCTTCTTGTGAGAAATATACAATCATAGCCACTGTTCTTGTTCCCATTGCCTTGTGCCAGCAGCTGACCTGCAGGTCGGAATTCGAAGGACGGAACTGGACGGCGTGACATGCGCGATGACACGTGCCTTGTAAATCAGGCACCACTCCAGAGTCCCTTTCTTGCCAGCTTTTGGTTCAATACAACCAACGCCTCCTAACAATCCACCAGCAGCTACATTCCACGACGCCAACGATAACGACGACTCTTTTTCTCCAGTGCAAGATAATTACACCACAAACTTTTATTTCAGCCTAATACTCACCTCTAATACTCACACAAAATGTGGATTGTCAACTGGTGTATGTATTCCGTTACGATTAAACAACTGGTAACTTGAATGGGCTGACACGTGCTGCGTATAGTCTATGATGTGCTGTCCTCCTTGGGACTGCTCAACAAGCACGCAAAGCTGCTCTTCTTGGGTCTCGACAATGCCGGAAAGACTACTCTGCTTCACATGCTGAAGGTGCGTCGACACAATGCTGTTGGATTGCTGGATGGATGGTTGTCAGCTCCGATACTTGATACCAGCGGTGGCGGTTTTGGGGATGTATGACGACTAACGATGGATTTACAGAACGACCGTGTCGCTATCCTCCAGCCCACTCTTCATCCCAGTAAGACACTCTTTGAAAGCATCAACAATGCGTTTATACTGAGACATCACAGCATCCGAGGAGCTTGCCATCGGCAACGTTCGATTCACCACCTTCGATCTCGGCGGTCACCAGCAGGGTACGCAAATGCATCACCCCCTCAACCCCGCAAACATGCCTAATAACTTTTATAGCCCGACGTATCTGGCGCGACTACTTTCCCGAGGTCAACGGCGTTGTCTTCCTTGTCGACGCCAAGGACCACGAGCGATTCGGTGAGGCCAAGGCCGAGCTCGACGCCCTCCTCTCCATGGAGGAGCTCTCCAAGGTTCCCTTCGTCATTCTCGGCAACAAGATCGACCACCCCGATGCCATCTCTGAGGACGAGATGCGACACCAGCTTGGCCTTTACCAGACAACCGGCAAGGGCAAGGTCCCTCTCGAGGGCATCCGACCTATCGAGCTCTTCATGTGCTCAGTGGTTATGCGACAAGGCTACGGCGAAGCTATACGCTGGTTGTCGCAGTACGTATAGAGAGGAGTAGGAGAGATGGGATGAGATTGAAAGCAGTGAGGCAGTGAGCTAGAGAGGTATACCTTACGTTGTGTCCTTCTGGGGAGAGGTAGAGAGGACAAGTGATTTACAGTGTTTATGAGACTCAGAATTCTCTCTTAGGCGAACATTGGTCCTGCAATTCTACTATATTTACTTGCTACAAAATCTAGCCGAGCCTCATATTGGGAATGCTCCTGAAGATGGAAAAATCAGACCCCTGGTGTTATGTGCTAGGGTGTGTTATAAGGGGCTCATGAACGACATTATTGTGCCTAGGCATCATCGGAACACACACATATCATGATGCGTGATGTGACTAGTTTAAATGTAGCTAAACGAAAAGGTGGCAAGACTTAGAGAGAGATTGTGCGTATTATATCTCATGATTGGCGCTCGTGGGCTCATTCTAATCGCTGTAGGTGGTGATACCAGGTGTTCGATAGAGGCCTCGGTTCGCCAAGACGAACCCGACTGGTACCTTATGGATGGATCCCCAGGAAATGTACCTACCTAATGTACCGTTTCCCCAACGGAATCTACGTCATGTTACTAGAATCGTCACAAGGCAACCCAACAGAGCTTCGCATCATAGTAATCAATTTCTCCCTTAATCCGCTGCAACATCTCACGATTCCAAGAAATCCGACTCATTTGTCTCTTTCTGTCAGCAATGGGTTAGAGATTACAGCATAGAATCGATCGCAATGTCGTCGTCGTCGTATTCCTCTCTACTGCCTCGCGATCCAGTCTATGGATTTCCACCGGAGTCTTTTGACCCCTCCCTTCTTCCTGATGTCGACACTGAATTCGTCGATGCGCAAGACTTGGAAGCCTTTGAGAGGGCACTTCAGGCTCCTGATCCGCTTCAGAGTCCGACCGATGAAAACGGCGCTCGGTCGCCACGCAGCCCTAGTTCGTTCAGTGTGACAAAGAGGCCTTCCCAGGTCGAATCTGGGCTTGCGGATGATGTAGCTGCTGTGGTCGCCGCCGCGGACGCTGCGTCTGGAGATCTTCCTGTTCCCCCGACACCGACTCAAGGGACATTTATCACGGCGCAGAACGATTGGGCGCCCGTCAACGAGAAGATCTATAGCCGTCGCCGTGGTTCGAAGCGAAGCAAGAGAAAGCGCAGGGGTGGAAAGGGGGCTGTTGAAGGCCTTCTAGGGACCCGCACCAAGGACGAGACTCGAGAGGGATATCTATACCAACTTTCAAAGTGGCCTCTGCTTTTCTTCGTCTTTGCATGGCTGGGTGGACTTGTAGTTGCATATCTCTCGACAAGATTGTATATCTGGGTGTACGAGCATTTCTTCACATGGCGCGGCCAGCGAGAGAGACTCCGAAGAAATTTGCGAAATGCTTCCAAGTATGAGGACTGGGTAAGTGCCGCAAAGGAGCTCGACAACTACCTTGGTCGACAAACATGGAGGGAAGAGAATGATTTCGCATACTACGATTCCAAGACTGTTCGAAGAGTTTGGGAGCAGATGAAGAAGACAAGACTGCGCGCTGAAGAGCAAGAAAGCAAGGGCGAGAAGGATGATGGAGGTAAAGCGGTGGATGATCTGAAGACCTTGATCGAAGCTTGCGTCAAGAATAATTTTGTTGGCGTTGAGAACGCGAGGTTGTACAGCCAAACGTACTATGGAACCAAGAATCTGGTACAAAATTTCCTCGATGAAGGTGAGTGTCCAATTCCCAGCTAGACACTCGAAGATTCTAACCTGAAGCAGAGGAGAAGTGCATCAAATTTCTGATCAACACCAAACAGCTCGAGATGGAGCAGAAACGCGCTCTATTCAAACATGTCTATGCAAACTACGGAAGAACAGCTCTCTGTCTCTCGGGAGGCGCAGCCTTTGCCTACTATCACATTGGTGTTGTCCGAGCTTTGCTCGATGCGGATATGCTACCAGACGTTATTACAGGCACCAGTGGTGGTGCTTTAGTGGCTGCTTTGGTGGCCACCCGAACGAACGATGAGCTTCAGCAACTTCTTGTGCCAGCACTTTCTGAGCGAATCAATGCCTGCCGCGAACCCTTTACAGTCTGGATTCCTCGATGGTGGAAGACTGGAGCTCGATTTGACTCCGTTGACTGGGCTCGACGATGCGGCTGGTGGACACATGGCTCCTTGACATTCCGTGAAGCTTATGAACGAACAGGTCGCATTCTCAATGTTACCTGTGTGCCAGCTGACCCCCATTCGCCGACGATTCTTTGCAACTATCTCACAAGCCCCGACTGTGTTATCTGGTCGGCGGTATTGGCATCAGCCGCTGTACCCGGAATTATTAACCCTGTCGTTCTCATGATGAAGACTCGAGATGGTTCTCTAGAGCCGTACTCTTTTGGCCACAAGTGGAAGGACGGCAGTTTGCGAACGGATATTCCCATCAAGGCCTTGAACACACACTTCAATGTCAACTTTACAATTGTCAGCCAAGTCAACCCACATATCAATCTTTTCTTTTTCTCTTCTCGAGGCTCAGTTGGTCACCCAGTCACACATCGCAAGGGGCGTGGATGGCGAGGCGGCTACCTGATGTCTGCGTTTGAGCACTATCTCAAACTGGACATGAATAAGTGGCTCAAGTTTATCCGCCATGCCGAGTTGTTGCCCCGGCCACTTGGCCAAGACTGGAGTCAGCTTTGGCTGCAACAATTCAGCGGCACTATTACGATTTGGCCAAAGTCTAGAATTTCAGACTTCTGGCGCATTCTATCAGATCCCGACCCTCATCGATTATCCCGTATGATTCACGAAGGAAAGCAAAGTGCTTTCCCCAAGCTCAAGTTTATTGAGAACAGGCTCAAGATTGAGCGACTGGTTGAACGTGGACGCTCTGATTCGAGACCATGGGTGCGTCGGGGTAGCATTCAAACTATTCTCAGCGAAGAGGATATCAGAAACATTCTGGCGGAGGAGATGGGCAATGGTGCGACTACAGAGGACGAGACCGATGTGGAAGATGTCAGTGGTCTTGGACTTGGTATGACCACCCTCGACGAGAACACTCTTTACGAGGAGCCCGGAGAGAAGAGTGGCTCGGAGGTTAGTGGTTGAGCTGAGTATCGTGTAAGATGGTAGATACGAGCAGCATTGGATGTCTCTTGATTAGTAGCATAACTCCAGGTTGAAAATTGGATTGGGATTGGGAGGAACAAGTAGATCATTTATCATTATAGGCGTCTTTAATATACACCAAGCGTTTCATTTGTCAAATTATACCTTATGGCCTGGTGGTCTCGTTCCTATTTATTCACTTGCTCCGTTCTCAGGAGCTACTGTACCTTAGTTGGGCTCGAAATAACTAGATAGTCTAGAGTTGGGGCTGGCGCTAGAAGGTCATAGACTGCAGGGCTGAGTGCACTAAGACACAGTGGCTGTCCATTCTAAAATTGTCTACCTTAGGTAGGGTCCATTGTGCTGCCCTGAGAACACGGTGGCGCGTACGGCAAAAGGAGCCATTCAGTGCAGGCGGCAAGTGGGGAGTGACAGATAATCCGATCACCGGCAGCCGTCAACCCGCCCGCTTCCTAATCCAACCCAACCAAGGTCGACCATGGGAAATGCGCTGCGTGGCCGTAACTAATAACGTACCTTAGTAGACGACACCAGTACTTCACTTTTCTTCAACTTTACTTCACCTTACCTTCTCCCCCCCCAACAACAAGCACAATATTATCTGCCAGTAAAATACACTCTTTTGGGGCAGAGAACTTGCTTGTTCTTGATTTTGTAAAGAGCTTGCTTTCTCTTTATTTTATTAGAGCCCGTTTGTGTGTCTTTGTTTCTATCTGTCTTCTATACATTGATAGATCGCCTCGACTTGTGGGCTACGTTTCCCCCCGACCTTGCTTTGAGAGTAGCCCTGGGGCTCTCTTCAACCCGTCAAGATGAGTTCTGACTATTCTTACGACGAGCAGGTAATAAAGGGCACTGTTTCTATGCTTCGACACTGGCTGACTCGAATTCGCAGGGCCAATTCTTCCCCTTCTTTATCCTGACCCTCACTGGCATCGTCACTGTTCCCCTTACCTACACACTCCTTCGCCCGAACCGCGACCAAGATGCGCTTGCGCCACGGATCAAGACCAACTACAAGTCAGAGCATGCGGCTACTGTCGAGTCGCTCAAGTCAGCACAGAAGCGTAGCCAATGGAGGGTCAAGCGGGTCATCTTCGTGATAATCGGCTGGGCCCTTATGGCTGGCATGGCCTACCTGATCATGGTCACCCAGCGAACTGTCCCCAAGCTTTGGAACCCTTACGATATTCTAGGCATCTCAGAGGTAAGCTTAAGCTTCGCGACACCTGTATCGTACTCAAGTGACATTGCTGACACAATCACTATAGTCTCTCAATGAGAAGCAAATCAAGTCGCACTACAAACGACTCTCCCTCAAGTTCCATCCCGACAAGGTTCGACCTGACCCCGCCAAGAACGAGACTGTTGAATCCCTCAACGACTTCTACGTCGAACTCACCAAGGCCTATCAAGCGCTCACCGATGAAGACGTGCGCAACAACTACATTCAATATGGCCACCCCGATGGAAAGCAGAGCTTTAGTATGGGAATTGCTCTTCCTCAGTTTATGGTCTCCGATGGCAACGGCAAGTATGTCGTTCTTCTGTACACTATGCTCCTTGGAGTTCTTCTGCCCTGGCTCGTTGGATCATGGTGGTACGGCACAAAGAGAATGTCAAAGGAAGGTGTCCTGATGGAGAGCGCCAACAACCTGTTCCGACAATACGAAGACGAAATCGAGGAGGGCGGCATCATCACTGCTCTCAGCGCTGGCAAGGAGTTCGAGGACATTCTGAAGGGCGACAAGGGCGAATCTGGTCTTTCCAAGATCGAATCTCGAATTACAGCTGAAGGCGAGGTCGGGCCTACTGCTTCTGGCATGTCGGTTAAGGACAAGGAGGCTCTCGAGGATCTTGACAACGGTGTTCGACGAAAGGCCCTCGCCCTTCTCTGGGCTTATCTTGGCCGTGTTGAGCTCGACGACCCTGCTTTGACCAAGGCCAAGTTCCAGGTTGGCCCTATCGCCCGTGCCCTCAACCAGTCCTTCAACGCTATCACTCTGGCCTACGGAAACATTGGTCCTATTGCCAACTCGTTCTACACCAGCCAGAACCTGATCCAAGCTGTTGCACCCCACGCCTCTCCTCTTCTCCAGCTTCCCCACATCACTCCCGAGATCGCTCGTGCTATTGAAGGTGACTCCAAGACACACATGCCTGTCCACCGATTTATGGATCGACCAGACGCACAGCGCAGACAGCTTGCTGTTGGAAAGGGCCTCCTGACCGAGGAGCAATACCAGACCGCGATCGGTGTCGCTAAGCAGATTCCCTTCTTCCGTGTATCCAGGGCTTTCTTCAAGGTTACTGGCGAGCGCTTTATTATTCCCTCGTCCTTGGTTTCTCTTGTCATCAAGGGCCGTTTCATTCCTCCTGGTACGGAGAACATTCCTCCTGTCAACGAGCTGGATCTCGAGGACATTGACCCGGCTGAGGACGATATCGAGGCTATCAACGGACGCAAGAAGAAGACTATCAAGGGCCCTGACGGCAAGCTTATTCCTATCGAGGAGGAGTCAATCCTGCCCCCTCTGACACACGCCCCCTACTATGCCCGTGATCACTCTCCTCAATGGCACGCTTTCCTTAGCGACTCCAAGCAAGGCAAGATGGCTGTTCCTCCTTTCCACTTCGCCAAGTTCGACCAGCCTATTATCGATGATGAGGGCAAGCCTACTTTCAACATGCAGACTCTCAAAGCTCAATTCGCTGCACCCCCTCAAGCGGGCCACTACACCTTTGTTTTGCACGTTATCTGCGACTCCTATGTTGGCTTTGATACCAAGATGGAAGTAACCTTGGTAGTTGAGGAAGCAAGCAAGGCAGCCGAGATGCAAGCCGAGGACGACATCAGTGAGCCTGAAGAGGGTAAGTCTCAATTGCAAACTGAATTATCGAATGTTCCTGCTAACAACCTTTCAGATTCCCTCGCTGGACAGATGCACGTTCTCAAGACCGGCCAAACTCCCAAGACCCGCAGAAGGGATTCTGACGACTCTGAGGATGAGAGTGGAACAGATGAGGAGGAAGATGACACCAGCGCAACGAATACCGATACTGAGGACGAGTCATAACGGCCTACCAGTCTCTCTTTGTGGATAAAAAAAAGTACTGTAATCACCAAATCATGAGCTAAACCCCTCTCAGGAACATGATGTGTGTGTACGGAAGCGATATAATCCCTGTGTATGTACGTATGTATTAGGAAGGGAGGGAGTCTGGAGGAAGATGACAAACACTTTAAAGCTTGGGCATTTGTTTCTCTATTACAGAAACAAGTTGGGAGTTTAGGGGTTTCTTTAAGGCACACACACTCAGTATATAACTCTTTCTTGTTGTGCTTATTCTCATTCAACTTCAAATTACTTCCACAGCCGGCTTATTTCGTTCAAGCACCAAGACACCTTTTCCAGTTTCCATCTCAGCCTACAGTGAGCAAAACCCCCGTATTGGAGCAACCGTCGTATAATTTAACAAGCGCCCGAATTAACATTCTCCTCGCCCTTTTGAAACAGTGCCCGTGAGACGATGTTCTTGTTTCCATACATTATGTACGCCTATTGTATCGCTTCTTTCAGATTCTCTCAGGACCCTTCGGGATATAGACCATGCGTAGTATATATATGGTTCCAAAGACGCAAGACCAGCTTTCGTCTTGCTTGTACGTATCTTTCTAACAGTGGGGTGGCTTCTTAACATACTCTTACACCACAGACTTCGATACCCTTGCCCTCAATGCGAGCGGGACGGCCAAAGTACAGGATTGACAATTCACGAATGAATAAAGCATCGGTATCGCTCCAGACGTCGAGGCCCATGCTTTCCACAGCGTGGCTATCTACGCGGATAGCATCGGCATCGTCGGGTTCGAGGTCCGAGTCCGATGGACGAAGTGGTGCTCTTTCGCCCGAAGCTTGTGACAGGCCCTCGTCATCATCGTCATGGTCAGTATATGGCTCGTCTTGGCTGTCAGCTAGATCAGCTAACACTGATAGTATTTGTGTGGTGAGACGGTGGAAATAAGCGATGATAGCAAGCTCAAATCGGGCTTCGCCAGAACCATCGGGGGCACGATTGCTGGCATTGAGAGACCCAAGAGAGTCTGATAATTGCCCAGAGCGAGAACCTGGTCGTGGCATAGTCATAGAGGGTCCAAAATCGGCGAGCAGGGAAGCATCATGAGCTGCCTCCTCTTGCTGTTCCTGACGCAATTGTTCACCAGCGCTGGCCCACCACATGTAGCCGTTATAGGCAAAAGCTGCCCATGTTAGGGGTTCGACGACCTTTTCCACTGCGTCGTCTCGCGGGTCGCGGACAATATGACTTGACTGGGTAGAATATCTACGCGCAGCGCGTTCCTCTTCAGGAGACTCTGGAACTGCGCTAGGGACCTGGCTAGCAGCTGCAAGACGGGCAAGACCGTTCTTTAGAGTGGTAAACCGACGAAGATCTCGCTGGGTCGCCTTGATAGGCTGTCCGCGAGGGCATTCGACCACGGGCCAGACTCGCTCTGTAGCATTAGAGGAGTAGTCGGGAGGCAAAGTAACGAGCATATCCCATAACGTGTCCTTCATAGCAAGAATGCTATCAGTGGTGCACGCAATCCAACCAGAGCCTGATTCGTCATCTATCGCATCTTCGTCATTGCGGGGCCTCTTGGACGCCTCAAAGTCGTCCATGAGGAAAGGTATATCATGAACACCAATAGAGAAGAGCGGTCTTAGACGCTGCGTTGAAGCTGATCCTGGAAGTATATCGGTGACAGATAGGGGAATATTGGAAAGAACAGAGAGGTTATATACTAGGAACATTAATGTAAAGCTACTAGCAGAAGGAATGTATGTGACTTACCAAAATCACAAACTTCATGGACTGGTGCATGGCATGATATTAGAATACGCTTCCGCAGTAAGGCAGCGCGATGTATGGGAAAGATGAGCGGACCAAGCTTGTCCAGAAGGCTAGTCAAACTCCAGGCAGGGTGATACGGGGAGAGTTTGTTACCGGGCGGTATTAGAGAGGCACCGTCGGAAGCTGATCGGTTGCGGCTGTGGGTTTTGCGGGGGAAAGGCGATGAGTTGAGAGACGGAGAGCTCACAGGGGTCTCCCCTGAGAGTCGACGGTTGCCATTTCCAGACTTCTCGCGATTGGCAACCCAATATTCCTCGAGTATGCTTGTGTTTTTGCGATCCTCAGCCAGCTTCCTGTTCAACGCGTCAGCCAAGTCCATTGCGCATGTGGTAGCGTTAGATTGCGTACGTAGCCATCTCCTTCAGTCCTTCAGCATGCCTCCAAGCGCGGCCCAAACGACCATAACTCAGGGGAACCAGAACTCCGACGGCAAACATTCTCGCGTTACGTGCCTCCTCCTCGTCGCATGGCATGTTAACAAAGGCGCTGAGTCCGGCATGGGCGTTGTCGTGAACGAAGTAGATGAGATCTTCAGAGACTGTATGTAACCCGGAAGGAAGAGATTTATATTCGACAAGACCTTCGAGGTCGATACCAGGAGCATTTTGTTTCCAGAGAATTGTATATCCAGCCTTGACGTCGAAGTGGATGAGGAAGAGAGCATCGATAGGAGGACGATCGAGAGGTTGGTTCGAAGGCATGCGGACGGAAAGAGACGGTTGTCCTCGGCGGGAGGAAGCCATGGCGATTGATTATCGAGATGCGCGCATCATATGCTGGCTAGATGCTTGCAAAGGCGCAGGCAGACTGCGCTTAAATTGAGTTTATGAGGGGAGAACAGAGTCAAGAGAGGAGATAGGCGAGCCACCAAGCAAGTAAGTGGCAAGCGAATTGAAGCGAGTTTCGAAAGTCGAGCCAGAGATTATTACGGCTTGGACGGGACTGTAATAGAGTAACCGAGGCAGAAATCAGAAGCCAGAGATTACTGCAATGGGATGAGAGATTCCAAGGAGGACGAGAGGAAGAAAGAAAGAAAGAATGAATGGTGATGATAGATCGTGGTGGAGTTGAGTTTGGGTCTGGCTTACAGCGGTTACATTAGGTACCTACCTACCTGAACTAGCTTCGCTACCCTCCACTAGCTCCAGGTAGGTAGCTATCGCAGCCCGGTAGAGTATTCGATAGGGCCCACGTGATACAGGCATGGCAACTGGGCGTGGTCAATTAGATATATATATATATATATGTTTAGTATAGGATTTTACCTTGACAGGATACATAACTCTACTATTATAGAGAGAAAGCGTTTTCTGTCAGTTTCGTGTCTCAGACTCAGATGGTACTGTACTACACGGAAGGAAGCCAAGAAGAAGAAGGGTGTGGTCGGACAATCCCGTGATCAAAGCTAAGAGACAGCTACCTTGGTATTTTGTGTCTCTACCTATACAAATAAAGGATGTATTTTGCATTGCATTGTTGGAGTGACCATCTGAAACCGAAGGATATTGATAACTGACCATTGACTATGGAACAAGTATTCAAATGAACAAGTCTGGTTGTTCTAGGCTGCCACATATATTCTATCTACTTATATAGAGCTGACATACATATTGCTTCGTTATAGGTAGTTCAATTGTATCAAGTACCCCAGATATTAAAATACTTGAGAAAACTTGAAATGTAGCTATAGAGTTGGCTCTTCTAAGAGCAGAAAGATTATGAAGACTGCTAGCGATGTAACATTGAAATGATTGCAGATTGGCAGAGAGCAACAATCAACTTGTTCTTATAACGTTACTCGCGGTATCACTCCAAGCGGTATAGAACACGGCCCTGGACTCGGGGCTCTAAAAATCCACAAAATCCATGTTGATTCACTACAAGTTATCTTAAATCTATCTAGTATTTTCGTCAAAATGTGTTGGCACTTTACGGCGTCATCTCAACCCAAATAGTTAACATTCTAGGTATTGCTTATGGTGGTGTTGGATGAAACACAAGTCGAATCAACCGTCAAGACATGAATAAGAAAAGATAGAAAATCTACAAGTGACTTCATTATATCATGTTTTCTTTGCTGGTATGAATTATGGATATAAGGTATCCCCAACTATTATTGTCCCAACCGGATATAGGTACGTTATTAGCACTCATGCTCCGTACAAACCGCTGAGTCAGGCATGATCCATGCCATCATCTGTCCCTCATCCTCGGTGCCGACCTGACTTTCACAAGCCATAAAACGAACACCCTGTACCTACCTACCTACCTAGCCTACCTTAGGTGCCTGTGACATCACCCAACCAATGACAACCTCCCAATCAAAGACGTTCCCGTCCCGTGTCAACGGCTGTTGAAGAGCATCCACGGAACTAATTAATTAACAACTCAGTTGCCTCTCTCTGTAGGAGGGAATGTGATCTGATTCAGTACCTACCTATGACTGTACATTAATCCCTCATCCTACCTATATATAGACCAGTTCATCAACCAACTGAATAATTAATCAGTGTTTAAAGACATGGAAGAGAAAAGAAAAAAAAAAAAGACCCCGCCATTCATCGCTAGAATTGACAGTTTTATCGAATCCACTCAACAAACCAACCCCCGCCAAACCCAAACCCATACCGGACAATCCACCAGATCCATCCATTCTAACATCCATAACCCAGCTGACCTAGGTACCTAACCCGTAGTCTTTAACCTATAAACTCTACTTCTCCTCTACTGGTGTCTCAGTCTCACTCTGTCTCCTCCTCCTCCTCCTCCTCAGCAGAATCCGTCGTCGCCCATCATGTCCATCTCCAACTTCCTCCTCTACTTCCTCCTCGGCTACGCCGCCCTAACAATCTTCTTCTACGCCATGTCCCTCGTCGTTCCAAAAGCCGCCTTCGCCGCCCGCGGCCTCGCCTCCTACATCTCTCTCCTCGCCGTCGCAGCCTACGGAGTCCTCGCCTCCATCTTCCTCACCCTCGTCGGAAAGCAGCAGATCGCGCAATGGGCTGTCGGCCGCTGTTTTCACCATGTTATGCGCTACACCACTGGCGTTGAGTTCGTCGTCGAGGACCCCGATAATGTCCTCGGTACTACGCGCCCGGCCATCTTTATTGGAAACCACCAGACAGAACTCGACGTTCTCATGCTCGGAATCGTGTTCCCCAAGTACTGCAGTGTTACTGCCAAGGCTTCGCTGAAGAAGGTGCCTTTCCTCGGCTGGTTCATGTCGTTGAGCGGTTCCATCTTCATCGATCGCAAGAACAGCAAGGATGCCCGCGAGGCTATGAAGGGCGCTGCTAGTGAGATTCAGTCCAAGCGACAGAGCGTCTATATGTTCCCCGAGGGTACTCGAAGTTACGCCAAGGAGCCCATGCTGTTGCCTTTCAAGAAGGGTGCTTTCCATCTTGCTGTCCAGGCCGGCGTGCCCATTGTCCCCTGCGTTGTCGCAAACTACAGCCATATCATGCATCCCAAGACTCTGACCTTCAAATCTGGAAAAATCCCCGTCAAGGGTATGTATACATACGTACTCTGTTCGCCTGCTCAAATTATCTGACTGTATGCAGTTCTCAAGCCTATTCCCACCAAAAACTTGACCGCCGCCGACGTTGACGAGCTTACCCGCACAACGCGGGAACTCATGCTCAACGAACTCGTCACTCTCACAGCAAAGGCCCGCGGCCAACCCATGGCTGTTCCCGCTTCGCTTGACTCAACAACTGGCAAGAGCTCAGCCATTGATACAAATGGCTCGGCGCACTAGCGCATCTCATCAAATAAAAAGAACTTATTGAGGAGGAGGAAGACTGGTTAGGATAAGACAGGGATAAGGAGTTTGCCATACGGGGAGTCACGTCGGATGCAAAGACTTGAGGCAGCCTTTTGATACCCCCATAGACGCATGCATGAGGCGGCTTGTGCTCGTTAGGTTTACGGGCTTGAGCTGAGCCCGACTGTTTTTGTTTACTGTTTTGTACCTTTTCGTTACTGGAGCTTGCTTGCTTGCTTGCTTGCTTGCTGGCCGATTTGCGCTTGTTTGTTTTTACCTAGGTTGGGTTCATGAGGCGCGCTCACAAGATGTTTTCAGAATTTAGTCGCATGACGGAATGAATAGACGTATATACGTTACATATGCGGATGCCGATCACTCCCCCCAAGTGTCACGGGGGATTTACATGCATACAGATCTGTATGTAACTTGTACACTTTTCGTGTTTCATTCGGTATCGTCTATCATCATCTGCACGCCAAAACCGGAGGATCAGAAACGAGATTCAACTCCAAAGATCGCCAGACCCGTCCTGCCTTATATTCCGCCATGCTCCAGAGGCCAACCAATTACAGGGAAATATCGCTACACTAAAAACCACACAAGAAATCAATGAAGCCCAGCTTTTGTATATAGCAAATGCACCGACAGGCTTACTCTCTAAGCGCCTGCAGTGCTTGCGTCAGTGATACGACCCTCAGACTTCGGCCCCGTCTCGGTGTTCCCATAGCAGCCGAGCTAGTATGTGTTGCTGTAGGACTCAAGTCATCTCGCCAGAAACGGAACACTCGCTTCAGGTCCCGAGGAATACCTTCCAATACGACTGTTGAGATGGGTACAAAAGGTCGGTCCTCCATGCCCGCAGCAAGGATGGCATATTCTTGAGCAAAGTCGAGAGCGTTGCGGAAAGACGAGTATTGCGACTGAGCACGGGCGCCAACAATGATGTACATCTCAAAAAATGCATCAAGAACATATATGTGCTCAGGAGAAAGGTCATGCTGGTTGAAGGGAGCGATCTCAAAAACCTGGTGCTTATTAGTACGCCGACCGCTTGAGCCAATGTGAATCAACATACCTGTTGCCGTGTGTCTGCATCCGAGCAGAAGAGTCTGCTGCAGTACTTGGCATAGTTGGGCTTGAGCCTCCAATGATCAGCCGAGTGAGGCTTTGATCCGCTCTCAAAAAGGTTCCAAAATGACTCAGACTCATCGCCATCGTCGGCCTCGATTAATTCTCCAGTGAGCGTGAGCTCAATGGCGATGAGCTTCGCCGCACTCAGCTCTGTTACATCGCATCCTCGTCCCTTCCAGATATAGGCCTTACCCTGACTGGTGAGAACATAGACGAATCCTGCGCAGAGACTCGTAGGGCTGAAATCACACTCATCGAAAGCGACCTGGCCTTGATAGCGCCGGCCGCAGAGCATGTTGGGTGCCAGGGAGTCGTACTTGTTGCTTGAGCCGCGTCTAATCAAGACAACTCCACCAAGGGCTTGCAAAAACTCGGTTGTCTCCTTGCCTTGGTGCATCTTGACAAGCTTACCGCCCAATGCCTTGGCTTCCTTCTGGACAAAAAGAAGGGCATCGTCAGCAGCCGACTCATGAACCTGGTCACCGACCCAGAAATAGATCTCCAGGCGCTTCCAGCCAGCCTCGTTTGTGAAGCTGTGGGGAGCAATGTACATCTCTCGCTCAAACAATGTGCGCTCGTTGTGAGCCGAAACAGGCGTCTTCTTGCCCTCTGCGGATATTTGGAACACCTGGAAACTGAGACTCTGGATCTTCAGGGGGCCTGTTGGTGGTCGATTTGCAAGAAGCTCTGCAGCATCTACCTTGTACTCAGACCTTGAAGGCTTTGGCCCAAAGAAGTCTGTCAATAGACTAGCAACATCACTGCCCTGGCTGGGGGTCTTTGGCGGTGCGGTTGAAGCTGTTTGTTGGGGCTTGGGGGTCTGCGGGGCTTGAGGAGTCTGTGGTTCCTTAGAAGGGGGTGTTGGCAAGGGACGGGTGGCCGCTCGAGATGGAGTCTTGTTGATTTGTAGAGGAGAAGATCGTCCGGGGTCGGGAAGAGGGCGAGGTGTCTGTACTCCTGAGGCCTCTGTTCTGTCCCACGAGGGCTTCGCTGCCAGAGGTGGGGGTTGAGTAGCACCGCCAAACATGGCCTTCGCATTCTTTACAGAGACAACGGGGTCACTATCAACCTTTGTTGGGGATGAGGGCTCAGGCTCAGGCAGTGATCTTTGGAACATCTTAACAGGAGACCGAGAGCCTGTTCGCTGATGCGTCAAACGGATTGGCTCCTTGGCAGGCTCTGGCGTGCCGTTTGATGATGGGCGGCCCATGAAACGAGACATGCGGTTGTTGTCAAGTTTCTTAGGTGAGCCAGGCTGTGAAGCAGCGTCACCGGTCTTCTGGATCCTCAGTGGTGAGGGATAATCACTTGGGAGGAATTCACTCTTGGGAGTCTGTCTGGAAGAGAACGAGGATGTTTTCTCATCACGAGTCTGAAATCGTCGAGGTTCATCCTCTTGAGGCTTGATAGGTGCAGGTTTTGTGGGTGTAGGGTTTCCACGTATGGTAGCCTTGGCAGCGACTTGCTGTTGAATAGAAAGGGGGGCAGTGGTTGACTCCTCCACCTTCTGAGCAGGAGGTGTCTGTTCCGCTAGCTTTTCCTTGACAGGCTCAACGGGTTTCGGTGTAGCAGGCTTCGGCTTTTCTTGGGCAGCTTTTGGTTCAGCTGCTGGTGTTGCAGAGACGGCTTTAGGGGCAGCTGAAGTCGGAGCCTTTCTTCTGGGGCCTCGTGCTCGACCCTTAGTCATATGTGTCAGCTGCGGGCCCGGAGCAGAAGGTTCTGTAACTGTTTCGGTGGAAGCTCCCTTTGAATCAGGCTCATCTGAAGTCTTTCCTCCGTTGGCAGCCATGGGTGGCGGTCCTCGTGCAAGCATGCCGGCGAGGGCTGGGTTGAATCGTCCTGCGAGCTTACCTCCTACACGTCCCTGTAGTCTAGCAGGTGAGCTCGTTTCCTTTTGCAGGCTTGGCAGGGCCCGCGGTTCTTCCGGTTTCGCGCTAGATTCGGTAACTACTCGCTTTAGACCCTCGTCAGCGGGTTCTGGGGCGGATTCAGGAGCGGGCTTGGGCGAAGAAGGGGTCTGGCTGGGTATCCTCTTGGGGCCTGGTGTCGGCTTGGGCGAACTTGGCTTACTCGGTGCAGGTGGTGACTTCAGTTCAGCCATGGACTTTCTCTTTGCCATCTCAGCCCTTCTGGCAAGGCCCTCTGGTAGCGGCGAGTCGTTCGTGGGAGTGCTGCTCCTTGAGATGCCCTTGCCCTCGACCTGAGCTTTCTTAAAGTCATCCTTCTTCTTCAGAATAGCCTCCTTAAATTCATCCACTCTCTCTGTCTTCTTTGGACCACCTGTCTGGCTGAGGGAAGCTTTGCCCTTAAGAATGTTATCTTTCAGCTCATCAGGAGCCACAAAGTTCTGTGTCTTGGTTCTGCGAAGAGTGCCAAAGACGTTCTTGAACTCGGGTTCTTGGGCCTTTGGCGCTTCTGAGCCTGTTGGTCGATGCCTCAAGGAGCTGCGGAAATCCTTCTTTGGGGGTGTCTCGGGCTTAGGTTTAGGCACAGGCGCAAAGGGTTTTACTTCTCTGGGGCTTATGACCGGCTCATCCTTGGCAGGCCCTGATGCCTTCTTCTCCTCTTCGGTGAGTTCAGGGTCCGGGACTGGCTCGGGATCAGGAACAGTTTCGGCCTCAACCTTGGCAGCCTTATCCTCAGTTGGAGTTCCGGGCTCGAGCTTGGGGGCACTCTTAGAAATGCTCAAACTGGCACCGTGGTTGTAGGGTCGGTTACCACCAGGTGGAGGAGAGTAGATGCCACCAAGGCCAGTAGTATTGGTCTTTGTAGCGGTTCCCATAGGCGTAGACCTCATAAGTCCTCCGATACTAACTTGGTGCTTATGAGAAATAGACCCTGGGCGAGGCCGTGTTGTTCCTTCAGCGCCAGTAACCCCCCCCTTGTTCTTGTTCAGCTCTGCCATCCAAGCTGGCTGCGACGAACTCGATTTATGGTGAGTCTTAGGTGACTCAGGTGGCTTGTTCAAAGCACTCTCAAGCCAACTTGACTTGGTAGGGCTCCACCTTCGAGGATCCATAGTCTTGGAAGGGCTGATTGGGATTGGTGCTCCCTCCGAGGCAGTGCCAATTGTAGGGGCTTTTGGTGTAGCCTCGTTATCAGACTCTCCATGTCGAGATGTTGGCCGGCTCGAGTTTGGCGTTGTTGACTCGGGCCGTCCCTTGCTTTGGGGTCGCGTGTTTACAGATAGACTGCCCCCTTGGTTCGACTGGATCGAATTGGCACGGTTCAGACCAGGAGGGCTCGTAACGCTCCATCGCTTAACACTATCTGATCTCTTCATCATGGCACTCTGGACGAATCCGCCCATACCCTTGGTGGGCGAATTGGATCGCGAGTTGGATCGAGTAGGAGATACACGCCCTGGCATACTTCCGAAGCGGTCACCCACAGGCTTGTCCTCACCAGCGTCAAAGGCTGGAGGATTTAGCGTTGGAGGGCTTGCCAACCTCATTTTAGTAGGAGTGGCAGGTTCCTTAGCAGTCTCCTTGACAGGTTCCTCAGCCTGTGGGCTTAGTTTTGGTTGTTCGGCTGTCATGCCTGGTAATTGCGCCTTGACAGAAGCCATGTCCAACCGATCAGTATCCTCGACTTGGTTCTTTCGGTAAGCAGCAGAATTAGCTCCACGATCGGCTGTTTGGCGAAACCATGAAGGGTCTTTGGATCCAAGGGCGTGGGCAATCTGGTCCTTCGAGAAGCTCTGTTCAGTGGCTGAAGCTGGAGCTGGGGAAGACTCCTGCGACCCAATGAACGACCGCTGGGTCGCATTTTGGGTTGCAAGCATGCTCAACGGGCGGGTAGAGCCGCTGCGGGAGTTAGGCCGTCGCTGCCATGATAATGTAGAGTAACGGGTGGGTGTAGTCGCGGGCTTGGTATCGACATCAACTGGAGACTCGTTCTCCTTGGTCGGAGAGGAGCTGACGACTTCCATTGGAGCTTCGGGCTTTGCTTCAGGCTCAGATGATGGCGAGGCAGTGTCGTCCTTGGACAGACTGGGGGAGTCGAGCCTCAATGCCTCGGATAGATGAACGCTACGACGACTCGAACGTGGTGAGGGAGTGTTTGCAGGGGAGGACTTTTGTGGTGAGATTGATCGTGCACGTTCTGTCAGTGGTGATTGTGGTTAGCAAGAGGACACCATCGGTGATTATGTGATTTCAGCATCAATGCATCCCAAAGCCAAGACAAAACCATGAGTAAGACAGGAAAATAAGAATACAACAACGGAAAGTAAACAACGGGTGTACGACGGAGGATGTTGCCCTGGAAATTGGAAGAGGGAACGCCATCAATGCAAGCAACAAAGCCTCTCGGGTGGGAGTCAAGCTGCAAGCAACAATGGACGCCCAAGCTTTCTCTCTGTGTCTCTTTTTTCTTTGTGTTTTTGGTTATTTTTCTCACCTTCACGACGGGCTTGTCGTTCTCGCTTGGCAGCCAAGTATTCTTCAAGCTCACGAGCTCTCGTTTCGTCTTCTTCGATCTGTTGACCACGCAGGCGCTCGACCTGCTCGAGAAATTGGGAGACTTCGTCGGACATGGCTCTGGGGCCTTTGGGACATGACACGGAAGGGGGTGGATGTTTTAGAAGAAAGACGGCGCAGCGTGGGCCCTTGGCTTTGTTGGATAGCACACACAGTAAGCGCGAGCAGGAAAATACACAATGCAATCCTACGCACAAGGTTGCAGCAGGTGTTATAGACTGCTTTTCTGCTATCTCCCAAGAGCCTAATGTAGCTTTGAGATGGATGTGGTGCTGGTGGGAAGTTGATAATGGGTCACTCGACTAGGATGGGATCATGTCTGTTAGCTGCAGTGGAAATTTCACATGGCGCTTCTGCGACCTTATTGGTTCATGACCGTCCCCAGGTGTGTTTGTCTCTAAAACCCGCTATGAGAGGGGGCCGCTGTAGCGCCCATGCAACCCGAAGTCTCAGGGGCAATGGTTCCCGCTCGCTAGGGGGGGGATGGACTGCTTGACAGATTCCGGCCCAAATGCGGCCATCAATTGTATTTAATCTTGGTGCATATCAGAGCTCGATCTCATGCAAAAATATGCATGAACCTCGTCTCATCACTTGCATGATGCAGAATCGGAACGATGAAGATTCAATTGATATCGCAGGCAACCTGACTCAACCTCACCAAACTCACATGTTGTGTTCCTATGCGCTATAAACATGTAACAGACCAATATCAAACGTCATCCTTTGTTTACTTTCGACTTTTCCCCACGGTCGATCCACTACAACAACAAACCCAAACCATGGCTTGAATCCGTTGAACCTTGTCACATCTTGGTCCATCTGCCAAAGTGAGCAGTACGTATCTTGCTCTTCTCATGCCTCAGACCACACAAGCAGGTTATCTCAGATTGCTCGATCGCCAATACGACCTTGTAAGGTTAGCACAGGCTGCATGCGGCACTTGGTGATGCTATCCCGCTCCCCTGCGCTTCGCTAGACGAGGCCTGTAGACTAAAGATTGCGTGCTGGAGAGTTTTGCGGGACGTTTTACGTTGCCCGGCGTAACGAGTTTATTATATCAGGTTTCAACGTTTAAGCTACCTAGTTAGCTGACTTTCTTATGCATATCCGCGCTATTCGGCTGGTTGCTTCCAAGTCTCGTGGCTATCCACACTCTGTGGTTTGTTTGTTGCTTTTGCAAAAGGACTTCCTGTTGTGAGGCCAACAGGAACTATTCGGTTGAGCCAGTCTCGTTTAGTAGAGAAATAGTCGCCTTTTTGCATCCTCCACCACCCATGACAGTCCTTCTTTAAGGTTGGTTCCAGTCATAGCGCTGCATGGCAGGATGTGCCATCGATGTGTCCGTATGGATTCCAGTTGTAGCTCCTAAACATAATGGTGAGCTTGGTCATGTTCACATGGCATGTCATGGCGTAGCGTGGACATACCGAGAGAATCTCTTCTTCCGTCATACATCCCTCAACATCTGTTTTGTTGGCAAAAACAAGCAGACTTGCCCCTGCAAGACGCTGTACCACTTGTCAGTAGCTATCCGACCGTTGCCGTGTCATATCACGCACCTCTTCTAAGAGCAAACCTTGAAGCTCGTCTCTGCAGTCTTGGATGCGTAAACGGTCTGTTGCATCGACAACCCAGATCAAAGCATCTGTCTTTTCGAAATAGTTTCTCCAGTAGGACCGCAACGTTTTCTGTCCACCCACGTCCCCTGGGGGAGTCAGCTCATCTCATCGACTTGACATATTTAGGTTACACACAGATGTTTAATTTGTACCTGCAAGGCCTGTCAGCGGTGTTATATGACGAATGAAGTCCTTCTTACCCCTCATAGTCAATCGTCTTGATGATGAAACCCAATGTTGGGCTTACGGTGTTGACATCCTCTCCCATAACCTTCTTGACGATTGTAGTCTTTCCAGCATTATCCAGTCCGCTTTGAAGAGTTAGCCAAAATTCTTAATGGAGCAGGTCGTGGTCAATACTCACAGCATCAGGATTCTCATTTCTTTGTCCTTGAGTCGGGCTTTTCGCAGGATTGATAACATTCTTATTCACGAGTCGTGTATTGAATAAGCTCGATAGTAGGACAAACAAAGCACTCCAACTTGGTTCTTCAGCAGTTTTGTCGTTTATCTGGTCTTTGAAGGATTTCTTTCTGCATCACCCAACTATGAAGGTCGTTGAATTCAGTTGACTGCGGCTCTCATGGCTCCACGTGATTGGTGCTCGCTTGATCCCTTCACCCCTCCGACTTCACCACTCTCATTCGTATGCTATGCTATGCCTCAATCGCCACTATTCATGGATAATCTACATAATCTGACTCCCATAGACATCATGAATCCTATCGACATCCTTCCTTTACATGCGCTACTTTACATGTCTTTACACTCAAACTTGGCCTGGTAATTCCCTGCCATGCAATTACCATCGCGATACTCCGTAGACAACCGAAACTCAATAGCCATGGCTCTTGTACGTCAATGCCTGCCTTCCTCCACGATTTCTGAAGCTGGGCGCACTTCATGTTCCCATACAACTAAGTCCTTCCAGAAGCCTGGGTTGCTTCCATGCTTAACAGCTTCCTTGAAATTCGCAACCTTCGCAAAATCGTACTTCTCAAGCAGACGAGTCATCCACTCAATTCGAGAATCGTCCTCGCCATAAAAGAACGTCTCCAAGTATAGCTTACTGTATTTGCGTTGATTGTGTGCTGGAATCTCTTCGTACGTCTTTCGGGGCTCCGAGCACTTCCAGGTGTAGTCCACAAGACTACGATGGTAGATGGACGTGGACAACATAATTCTGTCCAGCAGTGCTGACCCGACTAGCATTTGGCGATGCTCTGGGTCAACGATGAGCTTGATGTTCCCAGAGAACCTAGCTCCCTGGCATGTGTGGCCTAGAAAGTCATGTCGAGAATCGTCGACAAAGGCAAAGCCAAGGATGGTTGGGCTCTCTGAAACTCCATGGGATTTCATATATCTAATGAGCTTCTGATAGCGCTTTTCATCGCCCTTGGACCATCCAGAACGGTCGACTATCTCGCAAGAAGATTCAATCGCCACAATGAAAGGGCGACGCTTCAACGTGCAAGCATTGTAGATTTCTGCAATTTGCACACTGTCAACTTTGGGTAGGTAGACTTGTGAATCCTCTCGCTGCATCTCATTATTGACGATGTTTGCGATGCTCTGAAAATCCTCAGGTTGGACGGGCCGAAGAGTACAATCTGCATCAGGCCACTTGTCTTCCTCCTGCGTGATGTCGGCATACTTCTGTTCTTCTTTCTTACGCTCAATCTCTTCCTTTTTCGACTTGCGTAAATCCAGCTCGCGGGCGATATAGCCTTCAGAATTGGTTACCGCGCGGCGCCAGTTGTGCTTGGCTTGGGGGTCTTTCTGAATTTTGATATAGCGCGGTGGAGGGATGAGTTTGCCTGTCGTAGGGTCGATGTCGCAATCATCCACCCGAGGGTGACGGTTTGCGGCAAGGTTGACGAAGGGATATCTTTCTTGTTGTGTCTCCCACTTCTCCACGGCCGTCAATAAATTCGGATGGACCTGAACAAGGGCCATATCCTCATCGTTTTCGTGATCATGTGGTTCGGGACTATTCAATGCGGCCGTTTCATATGAAGGCAGTGGGCCAGCACTCAGCGCCATGGAAGCGGTACTTAAGGATCGTTGTCGGAGAACGAGGGCGGTTGAAGGTGTAACAGCCTGGATGATATGCAAGGGTGCTGGCAAAGGAGCACCTTCGAATTCCGACGAGTTATTACCGATTGACTGCTCCTTAGGTGAGTTCCAAGTGCCCACGGAGCTGTGCTCGAAATCGTCTGTCCCTTCGGAATCCACGATTTCAGGTGATTGGTGAAAGGGTTTGCGAACAACCTCCTGCACAGGCGTTTGATACGGAGCAGGAGAAGAATGCACGACATCTTTGGAAAGCCTTCGATGCGGAGGAATACGAGTCGCCTCGTTTGTGCTTTCTTGAAGAGGAAGAGGAGAGCGAAGTCCCTTCTGCCTGTTCCAATAGCTTTGCTGGATAGGAGTGGGATGCCCATTACTCGATGTCCCTTGCGACCCCAGGAATCGCTGTTTCACAGCGCCCGCAGGCAGGAGCTGCTGGTTTTGGTTTTGGTTTTGGTTTTGAATCCCAACCAGTTTACCCATTCCTTGGATGCGCTGCAGCGACTTATTGACGTTTGGCGAAGGCGTGCTGCCTCCGCCGCCCCGACTGCTGGGGGCCCACGACATGGCATACAAAGTAGGCTTTCCATCGTTAGTTCTTGCGGATGATGAAGAAAATACAGCAAATGAAGGCGCACCTGTATAAAGGCGACGCAAGCGAGTGTACTACTAGAAACACGGCGATGTGTGGAAATAGCAGTGCAAACAGCGGCGCGAAGGACGGTGACGGGACAACAGAGTTCAAAAAGTGATATGAAGGAAAGGGATACGAAGCAAGAGGGGAGTGAAAGAAGACCAACAGTATCCTCGGCCGGGTGAGGAAATGTTGGGGTTCAGTACCTAGTGGTGAGGAGGAGAAACTCGAGCTTTTGTTTGTTGCGATGGAGAGGAGAGGAGAGATGAAGGCGACTGGCCTGAGGTTAAATAACGTAAGGCAAGGCAAGGCAAGGTACTGTGTGAAGAAGAGAAGCACGCGGTCAGCTCTTGCCTACCTAAGGTACCTAGCAACGAGAGTTGAGGAAAAGAACGAAAGGCCACTGCCAGTTGTCAACAATGGCAGATTGCAGTACTGACCTCTGTGCAAATGCAAATTACCTTAGTACTACCTAACTAAGGGTGCAAGTCGAGTCCAAATACAGTGACATATCAAGGGCTTCAGCAGGCCAAGGGGCGAGGCAATACTCAGTCAGAGTAAACCACGGCTACTTGCATGCCATCATCGAGATCAACAGCATTTTCTGTGGTTCAAGACGAATAGGGCCCATGACTGCAGGGGTTCGGGTGTGACAAGTTAGCAATCAAGATATGAACAATAATATCAACGACCAAATCTAATAAACAAATGGAATTATATTGCAGAGCTCTGCCATGTGTTGTCCTATACGTTTGTTTCCCAGGGTATATCCAAACTAGGTACTATAGTAAACAACAAAACATCTACCCCATACTCCATGGAAATCATCAACTCCAACTACTCCTCATCACTATCCTCCATCAGTCGTCTATTCTCCAGCACTCGATCCAACAGACTCTTCTTGGGCTGGCTTTGTGTCGACATACGTGATGTTCGACGGCTCGTCTGACCACCTGGAGCCAATGAACCCACGTTCTCTTGTGAGCGTCTAAACCCAGGATGCGAAGAGTAAATGCTCGACGCCGCAACTGACGGGGCGACCGAAGCTCGTTGCTTCTCACCCCGTGCTGGCCGAGGTGTTGATGGCTCTCCATCTTCAGATGGGATACCCGTCTTGAATCCGTATTTCCGACAAAATTCTATATGTGCTTGGTTTTCAACGTATGTAGTAGACTCTCGAGCACCTCCATTCGTCGGCTCTACAGTGTTTCGACGAGATGCACCCCCTGCAGCACTTTCTGGGAGCGAAAACACTGAGACAGGCACCCACTCAGTTTCCGTAGGGCTATTACTGCCAGAGGTATCAGGGGGTGTTGGTCCTCCGCTGAAGCTCAGAGGAGGCGGCACGGCACTTGGGTTACTGTAGACTGTTGATGTTTCCATCTGTTCACCTGGCACGATGCTTGCTCTCTTTCCAGCATAAGTAGAGCCTCTCTGTTCATTTGACATAACGCTCTGTCTCTTAACAGTAGCAGTCGAGACTCTCCTGTGCTGCTCAGGTGCAAAGTGCCTCTGCAGTCGAT